>NW_008237273.1:1433653-1447395 GCF_000691975.1 Corvus brachyrhynchos
AATCATGTCATAGTCCGAGCTTGTGAACAGACTCTTCACGGTTGTAACTTACTGATTAGGATCCCGCTAGAGTACATGAAACTTTTGAAGACCTGGCTTGTGTTTTCTAAAAAGTGCTTCTGATTTTTGAGAGAAATGTATTTTATAGTTTTATAAACAGAAACTTAGCTACATTTATGCACTTATCTGAAAAATTTTTTCCTTCATTTGTCTGAATTGTCCAGTAATTTTGTCTTGCTCATTGAAGCAAGAAATGCCAGAGTACTATATGCTTTCAGAAGCCTTCTCATTTCACTGTCTTGCCTACTGGACAACTAGGTTGGTGGTTGATCTGCCAAAATTCAGCCCAGAAATGGAACTTGCTGTCCTCCCTTAGCTTGTGGTTTTGAAGAAGAACAGCTGTCCCGTAGCTCAGAAAAAAGAAATCAGGCCACCAAATGGCAGAGAATGCTTCTCAGGTGTATTTATTAAATAATATCATTTTCTATCACATGTTTAGTTTTATTTTGAAAGTGAGAATTGTTGGGGAACCTTAGCATCATTTTTGTGATGCAAATTATTTTTAAAATCAAAAAACATGATCTTGAAACCCTCCTTCAGATTCCTAATGACAGACTTGACCTAACTTCTGCATCCTCTGGTACCACGTGGAATGCAGAAGGCGGTGTTGAAAGGCAGCATGCGTCCCACTCTGAAGCTGTTTCCTGCCTACTGAGAACTAGTGAATTGTCGTATCAGCTTTGTGGAGCTGTTACGCCCTTGATGAAGATGTAGCATAAATTTAGTATTGAAATTAATCCCAGCACTGTTTGTTCATTATATGAGGGCGATGAAGAGAGGAGCAACTTTGCTGTACCAGAACATTTTGGAGTTTTTCCTAATCTTACAATTGAAATATACAGTTCAAAACAAACAGACTGTAAAGGATAATACTTTTAAAGGAGTTTATAACTGTCTTTACAGTAGCACGTGCTTAAATGTTTCCTCAGAATTTCATAAATCAAACTTAGTATGTGTTTACTAGATGTTAGTGTAAAAGTTGTTGTAGAACTTTGATTTAATATATGTTTAATGTAGAATAAACTTCATAACAAGATAATTAATGTAGACAGAGGACTTGAAATGAGCTTCCCATCACAGCTGATGAAGGCTGGGCTTAAGCAGACTGACTTTAAAGAGTTTGAATGCTATTTATAACTAAGGATTATGAATATCATTTATTTTGAATATCAATTGGTCTCACTGCTCATGTGTAGTCCAGTATAGCTACAACTGAGAAAAATGAAGGAAGTAGTCTACTGACTAGAGAACTACCTTAAGATGAAACAGAGTTGCCCAAGAACCTGCCTCTGGGAAGCAGAAGGGGTACTATGGGAAGAGATAGGAAGTAAGCAACTTAGATAAGGACGCTGATCGTTATAATGATATATCTGTCATCTCTACTGCTGTCCTTTGTAGCTTATTTGCCCAGCACAGCATTTATCAGGGATGGATATGGGTTTAAAGAATTGACAAAATCCTCTTATCCGCTGAGCTGAGAGCCCTCCAATTATTCTGCTGCATACAAAACATTTTGGGTAATTTTTTTAGAAGACATTTTTTCCCTACTCGTATGTGTTAACAGTTGTATGAAAAACTTATGTATCAGTGGATCACTGGAGGATCCACTGGAGGACTTCCTTGAGAATTCTGGAACTTAACATGGTGATGCAGGTCGCTGTGTTAGTGTTAATGATTACTGCTACCCCAAAGATACCGAATGCCCACTGCTTACTCATCACCCTGCAGTTTACCTTGTATCATTCAAAGATTTAGGTAACAGTAGATCAGGTGATGTATTTTTTTCTTGACACTCAAGGTAAAACAGGTGCCCAGAAATAAAACTGCTTTCCTCTATCAAGTCTCCTATATTCAAGGGGACTTTTTGTCTACCTGTATTATTTGGTTTCTGCGCAATCTCCCCGTTACCTAGGGCTTGATTTAACCAAAGCAGGGTCTTGCTTTGACCATGTTGAGCCTTTGGCACTCAAGTCTTCTTTTGGGTTCTCTTTAATCAGGAAATTAGTTTTAGTTTTCTTCCTGTATACTAATGTACATAATTTTCTCTCGGGCAATGCTGTTGTGCCTTTGGCATGGGTAAAATGGGGAAATACAACTGCCTTGTGCAGAGATTAGCTTAAACAAATCATTACAGTTAGGGAGCGGGAAGAAAAGGTTGGGCAGCAAATTAAATCTCATGTTTTAAGTGCAGGTTTCACTTTCCTGTGTTTCAATATTAATGCAGACATCTTGTTGCTGAATTATAACTGGGACCAGAATTTACATTAATCAATTCTGCCATGTGCTAGAGAAGTGGTATGACTTACTTCCCCCATGCCCTTTTCTACTTTAAAGAATATCATGACAGCTGGGAACATCAGTGTTTTCAACACTGTTTTGTTGACAAAAACACTGTTTTGATGACAAATCATTGCCAACAAGGTACTGTGAAGAAACTTAGTTCTAGCCTAGCCAAAATCAGGACACAACAGAAGCTGTAAAACAGTCCAGCTTTTCTTAAATCCAAAAGTTTGAAAGAAAGGGGAGGGAGGTTGCCGGTGGGAAGTTGCTTTAAGTTTGGGTGTGAAAAGCTAATCAAATGGATACTACCCTATTTATTGACTGTGCTTTGAAATATTTACATAAAGCCTGTCCTCTTTCTAGGCAGGTCATAGGCGATGATTGATTCTGTAGAAGGTAGACAACAACCTTGAGAAATAGAGAAAGAGGAAGACTAGTCAATTCTCCAAAAATTTGGAAATTTTTTGGTTTATAAAAGGATTTATGCTATTTGAGAATGTCGAGTGCTATTTGGAAAATTGAAAAAAATAATGCTTTATGGTTAATTAATTAGGTGGTAAGTGCAGATTTCAGAACTTAGTTTAAGTTTGTGGAAGCACAAATTTAGATTGCTGAACTGTAAAGACAGTGATGTCTTGTAGAACAAACAGTATTTTCTTTCGGTCTGTGATTTGGAACCAGAACAGAGCCAAGTATACAAAATCCAAGAGTACTTGAATTATTAATTATTACTCTTCCTGTGGACTGAGACAGATCATTTTACAGTGAAAAATGTCATCATCTGCTCATGTAAAAATGCATGTTGAAACAAATGCTGTAGCAGAATTTTCCATTTTTTTTAAACCACTATCTATAAACCACTCACGCACACACATATATATACATATGTACATATATACATGTGTATATATATGTATCATGTATAAATAGCATATATATTTGTGTGTCTCTGTGTGTTTGTGTTTTAAGTAGTCATAAAACCAAGCTGGGAATAAAATGAGGACATCATGAGTAGATTTAATTTAGGATTAATCACACAGTGATAAGGAGGAGTAGAAGAAAAAACTCTAGCACCTGCAGGTGTGAAAATACTGAAAATCTGATTAAAAAGGGAATGGAGATAAATAAGTCTCCTTTCCTTTATTGTCACTTCAGCAGCAGCCCTCTGGAAATTTTGTACCATATGGTAAAGAATGCAATAAATTATATTGTATTATATTGTATTATATGACAGGTTAGTCATATATACAGGCAAAAAAAATACATAAAAGATATGAGTTTTAATATGTTGGGACAAGTTCACTGTGTTTAGTAAGGTGTCATGTTGGGAAATTTTGCAAATTCCAATTTATTTCATACATTTGTTCTATTTCAGGTCCCAAATCTGATCCCGGTTCTGATATTTAAATTGGGAAGACCTTTGGAGCCTGCAGTTTACAGGGATATATTGTATACATTGCCTACACTCGGTGTACATAAGGTCAGAATGAAAAATTTTTAGTAAAATGAAAACTGTATCAATAAAAGGTCATGTATTTATAAAAATTATTTGGACTAAGCAATGTATAACATGCTTAACTGATTTTTAAGCTTCTCCATTGTCCGTTTCCCGCACTTTCACGTGTCGGAGGAAAACAACTTTAGGGGATGGGACTATGCAATTACACGAATTTATTGTTTAAAGTAACAAACGCATCAGTCGAGGCGTGAGATTTTACACCACCTCCGAGTAATGGCGACTAGTCCCAAGATTTAGGGTTACATCGTAATTTATAATTTTCTAATCCAATAGATACTTAAAACGACACTTTGTTTTAGATTAATGACCTGTGGCACTTCTCAGTGCAATGCAGCTATGTCTTGACCAATAACTTCTCATGTCACGTACACATGATGTCTCTGTTATACCATCTACATTCTTAACTTAAACTATATAAAATCACACTATTATATTTTAAAACCCTTCACCAAAACACCCAGTGTACAATTTTACTTATAATGATAGGAATACAAGTTTGTAATCCTTTTGCTTAAAGTTCACAAATCTCTGTCAATTAAGCCAGGCCTAGTCTCTTCCAGGGTTGTAAATCAAAGCCTCCTTTAATTGCAGGAGTTTCTACTCCTCTGTCTCCCACACTCCATTACTTTGTAGTATTTTGGATGGAATATGATATTTGTTTTAAGGTGTGATGTACATTACGCTTTACTGTCTACACTGTATGATCATTATATATGTCATGAGAGGATGCTCTTGGTCTTGTTATTTGCTAAAGTTTTTAGGAAAATGACTTTCAGTTTATTTCTGATATTCCAGTTGGACAGTTATTTCCTGGTTGTACTTGGTTGTAAAACAGTGATTTGTAGATTAGTCTTTGTCCGTGGACATACAAAATAACAACACTTGGTTAAAAATTTCTTTCAGGTTTGTGTAGCTCAGATTCTACGTGCCATACACATGCTGGGGAGCACGCCAAAGCTCAGAGCAATTGCCTCACGGCTGATGACATCATTATGGGAAAGACAGGTTAGAATATCCTTGTAGTGTCACTGTAATAAGTCCAGTTGAAAAACTTCATTATCTCTAATGAAGGAAGAAAATAATTTCGGAGCATTACTGCTACTAGCATGTCATTATCAGCACTGTAACATAAATGGTGTTAATGGTGCCTATTCTGATCTTGTTCTAGTGAAATAATTTCAGTAGTATGTCTTTCATGAAACTTACTTTTCATTTAGTGAGATCTCAAACTGGGATTAGAAAATACATTTGTTTGAAGGACAGCTTTCTGCTTTTCCTTACGTGCAGTAAGAGCAAGACCTTAGTGTTGTGGTTTAACCCCAGCCAGCAACCAAGTACCACACAGCCATTCACTCACACCCCCACCACCAGTGAGACTGGGGAGAAAATTGGAAGGGTAAAAGGGAGAAAACTGGTGGGTTGAGATAGATTGTTTAATAGGGAAAGTAAAAGCTGTGCACATAAACAAAACAAAACAAGGAATTATTCAACTGCTTTCCATGCGCAGACAGGTGTTCAGCCATCTCCAGGAGAAAGATCACGTGTAGTGGTGGCTTGGGAAGACAAACATCATGAGTCCAAACATCTCCCCCTTCCTCCTTCTTTCCTCTACTTTATATCCTGTGCATGATGTCATATGGTCTAGAATGCCCCTTTGGTCAGTTTGGCTCACCTGTCCTGGCTGTGTCTCCTCCCATTTTCACAAGCACCCCCAAACTCCTCCCCAGCATGAAGCATGAAAAGCAGAAAAGGCCTTGGCTGTGTGTAAGTCCTGCACAGCAGTTACAAAAACATCTCTGTATTATCCACCCTGTGTCCAGCACAAATCCAAAACACAGGCACACACCAGCCACTGTGAAGAGAATTAACTCTACCCCAGCCAAAACCAGCACAGGTTATGTGACAATCCTTTGCTTCTCATTTTTTAAAGGTGCAGTAGAGATGTGGTCTGCAAAAGCTGCTTAGATTTCAATGTAGCATTAGAGTCTAATAATGAAAAAAGGCAAAACATGGTATGCAATAATAAAAATCAAAGTGGTATTTAGAAGTCCTGTAGAAGTGTTACCAACTGAAAATCCTGTCACACTTTTGAAGGTGTGATGATCATTTTAAAATGAAATCTCTTCTAGGATCGAATTTACCCGGAACTGCAGAAGTTCTTGGCGATGTCTGATATGCCCTCTGTGTCTGTTGACAAAGATGCTCAATGGGAAAAGCTGATTGCTAAAGCTGCTTGTATAAGAGATATATGTAGGCTGAGGTAAGTGTGTTAGCCATCTTATATCTTTGTATATATCTTTATATATATATAAAACAGCTGTTTTCAGAAAAGCTGCATCATTATTTTTACTTATTCTGATACATTAATTCTGAGTAGTATTTTTCTAGTTGAGACACTGACTCAGCTGTTGCCAACCTGAGCAGCTACTAAGTTTGGGGTTTTCTATTATGACTAATAGAACATACATATAAATGCTGTTAAAATTAAATGGCCTTCATCCTGGAACAAAAGATGCATCCTATACTGATCCAGGATAGAAACTTCAGGCATAACACTTCCAAATTAGAAAAAGTGAGAGATGAAAAAATGGAAGAAACAGCTAATGGTCTCTCTTTTGATCTATTCAAAGAACGATATAATGTTTTTTCTGAAAACCGTATTTTGTCACATGCACATTTTTGGTCTTTATTCAGATGTAATACAGTGGTTGTGCAAGTCTAACTGGATGACACATTGAATCTTTTCAGCTCTAACAATCCATGAATATCAGTACTTGATAATAATTTACAGTTCCTGTAAAGAGTAATTTTAAATGCATTGGTATTTACTTCCTGGTTTTATGTGCACAATATAACCTTTTCTATTTGTCACTTACCTTGGGTTCCAGTTTTCACTTTTCTTCTTGAAGGTCAGTTACTAACAGCTGAGAAGATTCATATATCTTTTAAGCATCAACTAAAAAACCAAGGTCCTAAAGAAAAGACCTTTTCCTTTACCTCTTCAACCTTTTTCCATTATGCCAAACAGTAATTTTCAAGAAATTTTTTAAAAGTAAAAAGCAAGAGAGAAATCACAATGCACCTGTAATACTCTTTTTGCCAGGTAAATGGCATAGTTGGAGTTCAGGTGTATGCACACTCTTCATGCATTTAGAAATTATTTGGAAGAAAGTGTGAGCAAATAGATAAGTCACAATTTACCATGCATGTAAGTCACCTACCAGATACCTTTTACCAGAATGTCTTAGAGAGATAGTATGAGGAACTGTTGAACACCTTGCCCACCACAACACAATAAAACTGAATGGATAGTTAAAGACTGGAAAGCTAAAGCAGCCCATGCAGTCACTGAGGGAAAGACAAAGGGCATTGCAGCAGAAAAAAAAAACGGAAAAATGTAGCTATCTGATATAAGAGGGACAGAAAACCTTTGGTGCCAGAATCTCCACCAATACACAGTAGTGATTACTTGCAGGAGACTGCAACAAAGAAGCGTAAAATAGTGTCTCTAATAGCACATTTGGACTTCCATTCTCAGTCCCTTCTTGAATTTTGTCATCTTTTGGTGTACACAACATGCTTAGATAAAACCATCTATAACTTAACCACTCCATGATCTCTTATTTGGAACTTGATGCCTGCTGATTTAATTCCCTGTGTCACTCAGCCTTTAGAGCTCTCTGTCATATCCACCTTGTATTTTTTTTGTGTGAACTCCCAGTTCTAGGCAGTTTTACTTGTCACTTAAACAGAAGCAGTACTTAATAAATTTTTGTGTATAAATTATAGCTTGTGTGTATGTGTGAATATTGCCTTCTGTCTTCATGGTTTTTTCCTTTAGACCATACCAGCATGGAGCAGACATGTTGGCTGCAATTTCCCAGGTATTAAATGAATGCACAAAACCTGATCAAGCTTCACCCGCTGCCATAGTATTACAGGGTCTCCGGGCACTTTGTGAGGCTGAGGTAAGATTAAATTGGCTCGTCCTTGTGTTTTGAGTTTTGCTTGTGGTTCATGAACTTTTTTCCCAGTTGGCTTTTTTTTAAGAGTACACTGAATTGCTGCAGAATTTCTTTTTCTTCTGACAAATTTAATTCCTCTCTTCCAACATAAGTTCATAGTTCCTGGGAAGTTGTACTGTGACCTTCTGCTACAGGCGATCAGCCCTTCAGTGCATGGGCTGAAATTTTAAATCAGCTTTGCAATTTGCTGCAAAGACATCCTTCCATGCATCTTGCCTTGAGATTTGAAAAGAAAGACTGTTTGGTGCATAATTCTGATTGGCTGAAAAGCACTTAAATAATCTAATTTTTGTGTCTTCTTGCTGGCCTGCCCTGCTGGGTCTCATTCATAGAGTGTACCAGATAGGGAGTGAAATCACTAACAGCTGGGAGGATTCTCTTTTACCATAATGCATGTATTGCTTACTGATGAAGAGGACAAGTAAGCTTTGGGACAAGCTGCCCGTAGAGACTGTGCTGTGTCCTCCCCTGGAGATTTTCTCCTTCCTTTTGGATACAACCCTGAGCAACTGGATCTGATCTCATTGTAACCGTGCTCTGAGCAGGAGTCTGGGCTGGAAATACCCTGAGGTCCCTTTGAACCCAAATAGTACTGCGATGCTATGGTATCTCTGAGTTAGGGGACAAGGCTCTTTGTATCCACATCCCAGCCAGTGACATTGCAGGAGTTGTGATACAGGCACAGTCATGCTGTGAATCTACTACTGACAAGCTGTACTGTACAGGCCATCAGAGTAGTGGACTGATTATATCCTGCAGGAATATTTGATTACCCATTCTCTGCTGAGAAGGTTTTCCACTAATACACTTTCACTGCAGTGTTTACTGCAGTAGGGCCACCCATTGCCACGGTATTTGAAATCACTTAGCAGTTCATGAACAGTACAGTGAATCATTCATAGATACCAGTATTCAGTATAATTAAAAATCTTCAGACAATGGCTGCTAAGAAACAATTTATTCAGGGTAATTTTTTGTTTGCCTTTGATGTGGAATTTGGCTCTTCTTAAGGTCGCATAGATTCTTGAATGCTGGCGTTGGTATTGAATCAATTTTTTCCCAGGCTGGATTATATTTAGACTTTGTCTTGCAAAGAAGCAGGCGTTAGGTATATGATAAATGTCACATCCTACTCTAATAGCCTCATTTGAAAACAGATGTATACTGTACCACTGTTGAGGACTGGAAAGCTAAGACTACTCAGGATGGAAGGAAGGAAGGATATAAGGAAGGAGGAAAGGAAGATGGACAGACAGACTTCGTGAACATTACCAATTTTTCCTGTCCAAATTCAACTCGCCTGATTTCCCCAACTACAGTGTAATGTTGTGGGAGACCAAATCTACCGCCTAGCTGTTCTGAAACTTTAACAGGGAGTTTTCTTGCTGTTTGGCAAGCTGGGTGACCATTTGGGTTAAGTTATTTAGTCTGTCTCTTATTTATTATTTAGACTCTAGTTTGCAGTGCAGGAAGGACATAATCATAGAGATTGGTTTTGTTTTGGTGTTTTCTGTCTCTGTCAGTGACTTAAGGGAAAGGGATATAGTCTCCGAGCTTTTCTGTGTGCAGCTGCTTAGATGTAAGATTTTAGAGAGCACGTCACTTTCAGTCAACTTCTGAACCAGAATAATAAATTATGTTTTCATACGTATAGTGTTCACTCAGTTGATGATGGAACCCTATACACCTATGGCTTTGTCAGGGTTCAGTTCTGAGAGTCTCAGAAAGGCTCCTTTGTAAAAGTAATGTGGTAACAAAATGTGCTGTAACATTGATTTCTTTTTTTTGGTTCACTCTTGTGTAAGAATAGTTATCCATTCTGCTGGCTGCAGTAATTATTTTGTATAAAGGTAGTGACTTTGCTCGAAGTGCATCCTACATGAATGGTGTTAATAGTACAAGCTTAGCTTTTGCAGGACTTGCAAGAAGGGCTAGCTCCCTCCTCCTCCTCCCCGCCCCAACTTCTTGTTTGGTAGGTATAACAAAACATCTTTAATGAATAATGCACAGTGACTTGCACATCAAAAATGGAAAAAACCCATGCAGTTCTTGCCAGATCACATTTCCTGTTTCTCGGCATGTAATTTGTTTTTTCTCCAGTGATGTCAACAGAAGCTAGTGTACTTCATATGAGGCTCTTCTGGCATCTAATTGATTTCATGTATCAAGCAGAGTATGCAAGCCAAGAAACAGTCAAGAATAAAATTGCTAAGTACAGTTTTTAGATCCCCTTTCCGTTTAAATGTTGTTGTTCTCTGTTTTTCTCCTAAGATTTCTCACCCTTTTAGGGCAGTAGGTCACCTGAAGCTGAAGTGCTTTGTCTCTCCTCATCATCTGTATAATTTAGCTTTTAATTTTTCCCATCTGGAAGTCAGTGTTTTGTGCGGTGGCAAGCTTGCTATTTTAAAATAAATTTTAAAAATAACAAGAAAACATAAATGTAAACTAAAAAGCATTGTACCAAAAGTGCTGTGTGGTTGTTAATGTCTCCAGATGACAATGATATATTAATTGGAACAAACCAGAATGAAAAAAACCCACACAACAAAAAATGAAAACAGACTTAAGAACTTTTACCAAAGTATGACACTAGCATGTCTAGATCTGTAAACACGTTTTCTGAATAGCACCGATCCTTTTTTTTCAGACAGTAATTGGCATACCAGTTTTGTAAAATTCTCTTATCTTGCTAGTTTTCTAGAATATTTTGCATTTTCAGAGGACAGCTTTGTCAAGCTTAACAGTGTCTATGGAATCACAGAGCTTTTCCTTGGGGATTCATGACTAGCAGATAAACTTCATCATAAGATATTTATCACAGTTGCCCATTCCTCCAGGAAGACATCATGTCAAGGTTATTACTGCTTTTATAACCTTTTTTTGTTTACTGTGGGATTTATAGTGTGTAAAGTACCAGTTTCCCCACTGTTCCCATCCCCCTGTTCCGGTTTACAGTATGTCATTTGGTAGGAGTTTTTTGTAGGACAGCTGTTATGTTGCAAGTCGAGGAAATACCTTTTGAAAAGGAATTCTATAGTCCTAAGCTAAATCTGAAACTTCTGTTAGAATGCTGGCCATTTTTAAGGCCTTTTTTCACCTCTTAGCTGAAGTTGGAGAATATGTGTGTTACTATAGGAAAGAATGAAATTAAACATGCTTGGCTAGCTAATGATTTTTTAGTCTTCGTAAATTACAGTATCCAATTCCACAAATGCACAACTTCTTTTCTCTACATATTAATACATGTTGTGTTTTCCAGACAGCTAACTCATTACAAATTTACTATTTCTAGATAGCTGAGGAGGAACTTCCAGTGCTAATAGATATGTCTACCTTTCTGAATGCTGGAAGACCTTTTTTCTTATTCTTGCAAATGGTCTGTTTTGAAAGAATGGAAAGAGAGGTATCATTTTCCCTTGGAATGTTATCAGATGAGGTCTTTCTAGCCATCAGTGGTTGTTACCATAGAAACACACTCATGGGTTTGCTATTCCTGAAATGGATTCAACTTGAAATACATCTTTGGATTTTTAAACTGCACCCTGATATGTGTTTTACACTCACTGAAGTGACTGCTTAATTTGGCAATTACCTGCATTCAGTGTTACCAAATATTCTGTTTTTTCAGTGCAGAATAATACTAAAACTACCTTTCTTAATGCCTTTGGGGAATATCTTCATAAACATGCCTTTATTTGATTTCATTATGTAGATGAATTTGTGTTTCTCAATGTCTTCATTTTCTGTTTCTTTGTTGTAATTTTTTATGCCTGAAAGACCTTTTCCTGGAATTTTCTCAGATTATTCAAAGTCCTGATTTGCAGTTTTTCCCTTTAGAAGGCTGAAAATTATACTTCCCTTTGCCATTGCTATTTTTAAATTTTCGTCTAGACTTTGGTTCTAAGCATACATGGTTTGGGGTTTGGGGTTTTTCTTTGTGTTGTGGTTCTGTGGGGAGGGTGGAGTAGGGTGAATAGAGTTGTAGTTTCTTGGGGTTTTTGGTTTTGTTTGTTGGGGTTTTTTGTTGTTTATTTGGTTTGTATTTTTTCCTATTTTGTACTCCTTTTTTTTGAAGTGGAGCCTGAAATCTGAAAGACAAATGGTAACAACAGATTATTATAGACAGAATTATTTTAGATATGGTGGCAAAATTCTGAAATATTAAGTTCTCCACAGGTAGCAACATTAAGGTTTGATGAAATACTGCACTGGAATTACTTAAGTTTTCAGGAAAATACATGGCTGGTTACCAAGAGAATTGTTTCTCTGGTTACCTGGAAACTGTTGTTTCCAGGAGGGAAATTATGTATCCTGGAAGACCAGTTATGCATCCTGTTGTGCTCTAGTTACAGTGTAAATGTGTTCAGTATTAGGTATTAGTGTTCAGTATTTATTGTAGTTTGACAGTTTCCAGCGGTTTCTGGATTCCTGAACTTTTGTGTTTTGCATTTGTTCTGCAAATTTTTTTGGCTTTGATTAAGTATTAAAGGCATTTTGTTTTGGAGGGTTACCAGCAAAAATAGATTCCTTGGTGACTTCCTCTGCTTTCATCCTGTTGAATTCCCTGAGACAGCTTGCTTTTTAGCTAATTTGACGAAGTTAAGTAGAGCACTGATGTGGTATGAAGAGAGATGTACAGCTTTGTGTATTGCTAACAGTGTGCTATTTATTCCTACTGGTAGTTGCTTTCCCTGGTGAAGTACTGTGCAGTATTACTGCGTTATGTCAGTTGATATACTAGTGAATTTTCAACATGCTTTCTTTTTTACTGTTTATGAACCATATATTAATTCCTGTTCTCAAGAAGGAAGAGCAAGGACAAGCACTGGAAAGAAACATTGTTTAAGTGAAGTTGGGATAGCTGTTAGTAAGGATGCTTCCCACTTTGCTTCCAGGTTGTTTGTATCCGTTCTACATGGAATGCTCTGTCACCAAAGCTGAGTTGTGATACAAGACCCCTCATTTTAAAAGCACTGAATGAATTGTTTTCCCTGGTTCCCTCATTAACAGTGAATACAAATGAATTTGAGGTAGGTACTTATGGAGTAAGGTGAGTCTTTCTTTTAGTATACATTTGTATATAACTTCTACAAGCGCCTGCTTAATTTTGATAAAATTGCACCCACTACCTAGTTCAGATTAGTCAAATGCACGTTTATAGTTTCACAATTTTCACTTGCATTAGTGAATCCTGGGAGATAGGTGGGAAATTCTAGTGCGAGGCTAATCCATGGTATCACTCTCACAGAATGCGAGGACATGTGGATGGAGTTCAAAGCTGCACCCATTCCACTTTCCTAACTCAATGTATGTTGATGTGGCAATAAGTTGTTTCAGGTAACTGCCTCTATTTCAGCTGCTTATTTGGTCAAAGAAAGCATAAATGCGTATTTCCTTTGCTTTTGTAGAAATTCAAAGCTCAAGTTATCAGCTTTCTTTGGAGCAATACACAGAACAAAGTAAGTGATACAATTGAAAATGTTGATTTCTGATGTCAGTAAGGGATATTAAGTTTTGTACTTTTCTGTCAAGACAGTGTCAGTAATCTCATTTTCTAATAGGGTTTTGTTCTTGTTGCTTAACACTGTTTCTGAGGCAATGTACTACACATGAAACGTGGTAACTGAAGTAACTTCTGCCATTTCCAAGGAGAATTACGAAACAAACTCTGCACTAGTATGACCTCACCTCAAGTCCTGGGGGCAGTTTTGGGCACCACAATATGAGAAAGATTTTAAACTGCTTGAGAACATCCAAAGAACGGTCACAAAGATGGTGAAGGGCCTTGAGGGGCAGCTGAGGTCACTTGTTCTGTTCAGCCTGGAGAAGAGGAGACTGAGGACAGACCTCATCTCAGT
>NW_008237273.1:1447408-1477014 GCF_000691975.1 Corvus brachyrhynchos
AGAGGAGGGGCAGGCACTGATCTCTTCTCTGTGGTGACCAGTGAGGGAATGGCCTGAAGCTGTGGTCAGGGGAGGTTTAGGATGGATATTAGGAAATGGTTCTTCCCCCAGAGGGTGATTGGGCACTGGAACAGGCTCCCCAGGGCAGTGGTCACAGCACCAGCCTGACAGAGTTCAAGAAGCATTTGGACAATGCTCTCAGGCAGATGGTGTGACTCTTGGGGTTGTCCTGTGCAGGGCCAGAAATGGGACTTGATGATCTTTGTGGATCTCAACGTATTCCAACTGAGCATATTCTGTGATTCTGTGAAACTAGTTTAACTTCCTCTGGAAGATTTCAGCCTTGACATGGTGAAGCATTCTTGACAAAGATGCTGCTATCACAGCTAACTCAATTCATTTGTGGAGCATTGTAATGCAGTGGGAATGTTGGACTATCATCACCATGGGGCTGGTGGAAGTAGTGTATTTTAGTTTAAGACTAAGACTTCTGTCGGTCTATTTTAGCCCCATGGTTAACCCCAGGTGACAACTAAGTACCATGCAGCCGTCCTTGTGGTGGGATGGGGAGGAGTACTGGAAAAAGGTAAACCGCATGGGTTGAGACAAGAACAGGTTAATAAATGAAATAAAGTGACTGTGTAATAATAATAACAATAATAATTGTAATGAAAAGGGATATAACAAAACGACAAAGAGGAATAAAACTCAATTATAAACAAGTGATGCACAATACAATTGCTCACCACCCACTGAGAGATGCCCAGTCCATCCCTGAGCAGTAATGGGTACCGTCTGGCCAACTTCCCTGGGTTTATATACTAGGCATAAAGTTCTATGATGTGGAATATCCCTTTGGTCAGTTGAGGTCATCTGTCTTGGCTGTGCTCCCTCTGAGCATGTTGTGCACCTGCTTACTGGCACAGGAAGCTGAAAAGTCTTTGATTTAGAGTAAGCACTTCTTAGCAACAGCTAAAACATCAATATGTTATCAACATTATTCTCATAGCTTGGATATTTCTACCTAAAGTACCCTCAGAGTGCTTGGTATCAAGCCTAGATAATTGGTCTTGCTCCTTTGCATTGTGTGTATAAAAAGTAAGCAATTGAGAGTGTGCCTTAGGAAAATATTGTTATACTCTTTTTCAGCATTCAGTAGTTACTTGGTAAGCTCTTTGTATGTGGAGTTTCCAGTAGGTAGCAATACTATATGCTGTGTTTGTGATTTTCTTTTTTTTCCTGTTAATTTTGTAGGATGCCCTTGTAGCCATTTCAGCCTATAAATCACTCTCATCGTTTGGCTCTGAAGAACATACAATTCTTCATCTTCCTGGACAGGTAGCCATGTTATATGTTTGATAGTAAGCACATCTGACATTTCCATCTGACATGGGTTATATCCTCTTGAAAGGATATAACCATCTTGTGCCTTGTCTGCCAGAAAACCAGGAGCCTCCTGAAGGAATACAAGGTCCTGCTGGTGACCTGAGATGATGTCATGTGTGATTGGCATAACTAAGTCTTATGAGCAGGGAAAGGCACAAATGAAACTTAGGGCTAAGCAGTCAAAAGGTAGTTTTTCTTATGTTGTTATTAAATTAGCAGTGTTTTTTTGGGCAGCTGATTTGCATTTTATGCTCTTCTGTTAGTGCTTGCAATTGAGTCTTGACACTAAGCAGCTCTTGTGATGGCTGTTTCTTCCATTGCAGTCACACTCATGGATAGTGCTTTTGTTCCCAAAAGACAGCCAAGTCAGGTTGAAAAGTAGGGGCAATTTTTGGAGTTAAGCTGAAAGGTTTTCTTGTGTTTTTGTTGTGAATTTTACAGCATAACATTTTACTTTTTTATCAATAAAGGCAGTTAAAAGGAGTTGAGGTACTTACTAAAAAGCTTTTTAAGCATGCAGAGGGCTGTTAAAAGCTGAAGCTTCTGATTAGTTGACTCTAACGAAATGGAAGAGTACAAGGAGATGAACATAAGGTCATCTGTGTGACTTTTTTTTTTACATTGTATGAGACACTAGGCAGTACTCAGTAGTCCATTGGTACTTTATGGCATAATGAATCTTATGGCTTTATAGTAAAGGTTTTATTTACCTCTTTATTGTAAGATAGGCTTCATTTGTGTGTTGTAACTGGCTGTTATGAAAAGGCTGGAATATGCAACTTTAAAATTAAAAAGCATACTTTATATGAATCAGTGAAAAGAGTTCAGCGTAAACCTGACAAATGAAAAATGTGTTTTACATAGAAGACCACAAGATAGAATAAGGGAAATGTATAAACTCTGCTGCAAGACTAAATCTTTCACAGTAGTGCATAGTTGTGTATTAGTGGTGCAGTTACTTTACAGTCATATTGTAACTGGTGCAGTACTTTACAGAAAATGAGTAAATACGTTTTAATTGAAAGCAATGTAAATATGTTGCAGTTTTTCAAATTCCAAGAACTAATATGTAAAAGTAATGTGTAGGAAAAATGTTCTATTTATATTAAACTGCCAGTATAAGACATTGTTAAACTGAAGAAGAATCAGGATGAAAGTAAAGTTTTATGAATATTAGTTCAGCTGTAAATGTCAGGATTAATTTTACTGTGATTTTTATGAACCAGTGTTGCCTTTCAGTCAGGTAGAAGAAAAGCTTTTATTCATTCAGCTTCAAGTTTATGAAACGGAGTGAAAATAATGAAATGGAGAACTTTTCATATTTTGTTGGTATTTTTGACACTTGGAATCATGACTGGTAATGAGGATTTGGAATTTTTATGCTGACATTTAATTTTTTTAAAATCTTCCAGGCACGACCAGAAGTTGACTCACTGGAAGAGATAGACATGAATGAAGATGAAGAGGATCAGGAAGCAAATCTATTTGTTCCAGGTTCTTCATATATCAAGCTGTTGTCTCTAACACCAGCTGCTGTTTTAGGAGGTATAATATATCCAGTATTTGAGGTTACTTTGCAAATATGTAATCACAGTGACTGTACAGATATGTGTCTGTTTTATAATGGAGTGTCACGTTAAAGTGCAGCCTGTGATTTTTTCCTTAACAAATTATGGGAAAAAATGTAAAGTAGAAGTTCAGAGGAAAATAAAGCCCACAGCCTGTTTCTAGGAAGATGGTGGGACATAGGTCATGATGGTGGGAAAAAATGTTGATAATTAAAAATTCTTTGCCTGTCCTAAAGGGAAAGCCAGTTTGTTATTATTTATTTCAAGTACTCACTGTTTCATCACAGTGTGACTTCAGTAGGGAGGACTGAACAGATGTTTCTAAAGACAACTCTGTATTTTAGCCCAGGACAGATTGAAGTAAAATAAATTCAGTATTTATTGTTTTGTAAACAGAGTATTAATGGTATGAAAACAATGCTGTACACAAAGTCTGCTTAATTAAGGTATCAGTGCTATGCTTAATGTGTAATTGTAGTGATGCATATTGATACTGAAGTATGCTTCAACAGATAATCTCTGGTTGATACACTTGTTCTGAAACCTCTGCAGTTGATTTACCTTCAGTATTTGAGATTTTTGCCTTTCACTTGATTACTTGCAGAAATGCTGTTTAACTTACAGTTACAAGATTTGAGATACTGTGCCAGGACATAGACATTGTTATTTCATTCTTTGTAGAATACATGGGATCTTGATGTGTGATTGCAGCCTGTAAACATTGCCGTGAGATAGTAGGTAGTGTTTTGTAGTATCTTCCCCTGGTGGGGGCTTCTAAAAAAATCCGTTTGTCAAACTCTGCATGCATTGGCATCTGGAGTAAGTGCAGCCTAACCTAGAGAGTCTTAATTACTAAATCCTGGAAGCTTTGTAAGGGAGAATGACGTAATTTAGTTCAATGAAAGAGAGTGATGTATTTTGACAGAAAACCCAATCTGTGTAATGAATGCTGAGATAGCCAACCTTCTAGGAAGATGAGAAACCAAAATGGAATTAAAAGTGAACAGACTGAATTCAGAGATGCAGCAACCACAGACTGGTATGAAAACATACTTGAATCCAAGCATTCACAGAAGTTTCTCCCTCAGAGGTGTCTTCTGACATTATTAGTTAATGCAGAGTCCAGAACACTTGAGCAAAAGCTTTAGTGACTGGCTGGAGTGGTTGTTCAGAGTTAATTGCTTCACCAAAAGAGTATGAAACTGTATTAATGAGGCAATGTTCAAGACAGGCCAAAAGCCAGAGTCTCTGTTCTATAGGAGCTGAATCTGTGTCATCTCATTTGCTGGAATTCTGGTGGTACATGTTACTGGGATTAATAATGTGTAACTACTTACATGAAACGTTGGAAGGTGGAACTTTAGGTAGTATTTTGTTCAAACTCCATTAAAATTGATTTGTCACATCAGTTTTCATATTGTTTGTAAGTATTAGATTCCCAGGATATCAGAAAGGGTATGCCAGCCTTATTTTTTTATTTTAATGGTGTTTCATTATGGATGCCTGAGACTTTTCTCAGACCTGGTAATTCAGAGAGTGAAAAATAATTCATAAAAAGAACTATAAGCTTGATATCGTTGTTGTTGTTGCTGTTAGTAATAGTGGTAGTATCCTTACTGCAAAGAAAATGATGATAATGATAATAACAATAGTAACAACAATGATAATAATAATAAAAATATTGTTCATGTGATGCTAGTTCTTTGTTTACCCTCAAATTGATTTCAAGCACTGAAATACCGTATTTGTAGTGTTTGCTGCACATCTAGTTGTTTCGCTAAATTTATCCAGATTTCGTAGTTTGAATTATACTTGTCAGTCTAGAGCCTTAGCTTGTCCCCTGCCTGAAGAATTGCTTCCGAATGGCTTATATTTCTGTCTTTTGGCATAACCAGCAAATGCAGAAATATGACAGCCGGGATAAGGGGTCTCTGTCATTGTGAATGGTTTCCAGCAGAGAAATAGCTCCCTCCTTCAGCAGATTTCTTCCCTATTGTTGTAGCCACCCTAAACAAAAAAGCTTTTATAAAAAGTGTAGAGCAGGTAGGTGGAGAGTGTTTTCACATCAATACCTACTCTTCCAACAAAACAGAAGTGTTGAGGGTTGAAGACAAAGACTTAGAGTTTCTGCCTATATCACTGCAGTGAAAATTGCTGACTGCATTCTGTGGGTTTCATTTGAAGGAATTTGAAGGATATTGGCATTACAGGTGGAGGAAAAAAGTCACAGGATGCAGGTGCCCTTCCTGACATGCTACAAAAATGTGATTGAGACTGGTACTCTGTGTCCTTCTGTCAGCATGTGCTGCTGTTACTGTTACTTTTGTAGCTGTCAAAGAAGGCAATGAACAGCTCATGGAATACTTAAGGAAGGCTATATGTCTTTCCAACTTTAAATATACTCATGTCAGTTTTGAATAAAGTAGCTTTATACTGGAACTTCCTCACGTTTCTTTTTTTTAGCAAGTTTCCATGATTTTCAGTAATGCTGTTTCCCACTTCAGATGGGAATCTCCAGATAGAGATGTCCTTCCTTCCTTCCCATGCTACAACATCAGATTTAGACTGCTGCTCCTCTACGAAGTGGGAAAGAAGTACTGGTGTCATTCTGGGTTTTCCAGGGTTAGTTTTGTCTCTCAGTCATCAGACTCTCACATTCCCTTTCTTCTCCCTTCATTGCACTGCACTTTGTCAAGCTTTTGAAGAGTTTGCAACATCACTTGTGAAACAGGAGATGACCAACATGCCCCGTGCTGTGTATCATTCTGCCTTGAGAGGAGGGACCACACGCTTGGACCAGGGGAAGACAGTGGCAGGTGTTCCAAATTTCTTGCTGAAAATGTATGAGAGGAACAAGCAACCAGGCATGACACCAGGCCTTGCAGGTAGGCTGTCACTTTCTTCAAGTACACAAGTATGTATGTTTTGACCCAAAGATACCTGTGAATCTGAAGTTGAATCAACTTAAGAAATGATGTTTTATGCCACTTAAATGTGCTTGCATATTCTTTTGAATTGTTGGCTTTATTAAGTTAGCCTTACTTTGCTTTGGGTTCTCCCTTGACTCTGAGTGAGTGTTGGCATTGACCTTTCTGTTCCCCTTCCCTCCCTCTTTCAAGCTGGCATGTTGCTGTGTTTCGACCTCCCAGTCCACATGGGCAGGGATGGCAAGCCTATTAATCGATTTCTGGCCAGCAGGGGCCGCAATTTCCAGCAAATGTTGGTTGCCCTCCTTCATGAGGTAAGTTCTTCTTCACTTTTTGGGAGTATTACACCTCCTTCCCTACTTTACTGTCTCATTTGTTTATGCTCATTGGGTGTTGGTAGCAGCTAGCGATAGCATGTATGAATGTATCATAATTAACTGAAGTTGTTGTGAGGGACAGCTAGAATCATAGAATCATCAAGTCTAATCATCAGCCTACCACCATGGTCACCCAACCTCACTAACTTAAACTGAACATGTAAATACTTTTTTTTTAAGAGTTCACTGCCGAAATCCCTCTTCTGAAAATCAGAAGAACAAACAGAAGGTGACCTCTGCCTTTTCATGCCTTGTTGACTGCTATATATATGTGCCTGATACCTCTCGTGTAACCAGTTGTAGATGAATGGCAGGCCTGAACAGTGATGAGGCTCTGTGGGAAAACAATATCTACACCTTGCTAAGACTTGACATTTTATTCTGTCTCTTAAATGTTTCAGCTCCCTGACCTATTGCGCTTGTACCACCAAAACCATGCCATTACCTTTGGTGTGGTTTTGGAAAAGTGGCATGAAATAAGCCCTCATTTAATTATTATGGAAAATAAGGTGCTTGCAATGAGGTCTGTCAGAGAATTTTGAATTATGGTACTTTTATGATTAGTATCAAAGTTCATCTTTGAAAATTTTGGACAACAGTAAAAAAAAAAAAAAGTAGTTCAACTGGATCCAGGGAAATACGTGTTCCTTTCCCAATTTTATGCCAATGGGAGCAGCTTTTAATACATGTGAAAGTGGATTAAACTCTTCAAAAGTTCATAAAATAATTCTATTAATACAGTCATTTTGTGTTTCTGTAGAGGCTACTTACATGCATCTGAGGGCGTGATCTGGGTCCTGATTTTGTTTTGTGACCCTCACCCAACAGATGTGAGGCATATCTGCTGTGAAGTTCTTCTGTAATGCTACTAAAATCACTGATATCAAACACTTTCAGTGATGAAATAACTATAGCACAAGGTTTGAGTGGGAAGGTTGCGTGTGCAGGGTTTGGAGCGTTTTCTGTGTACAAACTGAAAGTCTGACACTAGAACAGAGGCATGCGTCATGGATGGGGACTACATTCTGATCCTGTGATGCATCCGCATGGCTCCCTCTAGGCTTTGCTCTCAGGTCCTGCTTCAGCATGTTCACACTGTGTTTGTACTGGTTAACTCCCTCAGTCTTTCTGGAGCAAGCAAACCAGTTCTCTCTCTAGCAAACCTGTCTGCAGCGTAGTTTGCCTGAAGTTTCCAGTCAAATGATGTAAGTGTGTGCCATGCTGAAGTTGGCTTCTTCTGGCTAGTAGAGTCTTCTGGCTCTGTATCATCTCTCAAACACTTCCATTTGCTAGCATACACATACAACTTCTGCTTTCCATATAACATCTTAATCACTTTGGTTCTTCAGTACTGAAAGGACGGAAAAAATAATAATCATGTCTTGTGGCCGCAGACACACCACATGGATGCCAGCAGAAGTTAGGGCAGATGTACAAGGATGAAAGCCAGTCTGCACCAATTGGACTGGGGTACAGAAATCCATCCCTGGCACTGTATCATGAAGTCAGTGTCTATGGAATTATGAAATGCTTCAGATGTCAAATTCTTCTCTCGAACTAGAAGAATTTTAAAAACCCACCCTTATACACTGATCTCAAAATACCTGACCATGTATGCAAATTTAATAGATGTTTTCCATCTTGACATCTTTGCTGCTAAAGAATGAAAGCAGAAACTGGGAGATAATACCCCTCATTATCACAGGAGTGTAAATTAATGAATGTTTTCTAACTCTTTGGAAGCTCCAGTGGGGAGCACCAGGGAAAGTCCACAGGGATATTTCATATGTCAGAGGAACAGATGTCGAGTAATGAGTTATGAATGAGGCATAAGTTTCCATAGTATCCAGAAAGGAAGGCTCTGCACTGTGTGTAATTGCTTCAACAGAGAGACTTGGGTTCAGTGGCAGAGGTTCTGAAGAAAAACATGTTTAATTACATTGTCATAAAAGGCATGTGTGAAAGTTTTATATGAGTCAAATTATAGTGGGCTGAAGATCAGTTCTGAACTATGTTTTAAACACTTGCCTGCTGCCCTAAAGCATCGAATAAAATCTCTGGTAAAATAAATACTTGAATGTACTAGCAATCATTATAAAATCCAGAAGCACATTCAAAATTGACTCTTCTTGTGTGAACAAGCTACCTTCCTAGAAATACAACCTTAAAATGGTTTGCTAGACAAAACATGGGGGGGTTTATTGTGGGGAATGTGGTGAACTGGATCAAGTTAGTGAATAAAAGGAATGACTGGAGACAGAAATATTTTACCAAGTATCTCAGGACTTTACCAAGTCGATTGATTCAAGGTGTAGTAAAACTAAAAATAAATCCAAATATCTTTATATTTTAAACCTAAACACAAAATACCTTCAGACAATGCTAACTGCACCCTTTTAGTGAAAATCTACAGTAACTATGAATTTTTGATAAAAAAATCAGTATTTCTGTTTTCAGTTCACACTGCTTCAAGAGTCAAAAGTTTTTTCTTGCCTTTTTCCCTTTGTTCATAGAGACAGTTGGAGTTAGGGTGGTCAGAAAAAAGATGTTTGGGCCTTTGGCTAGATGAGAAGTGAGTCCCTGGGCTCATCAAACTAAATTTCATGCCTTAATGTTCGTTTGGTCCTCAATGTTCTTCTAGGCAACAGAGTTTAACGGTAAAGACAGGGAGCCTAAGCTATAAAACTGCCAAATTGGTTGAAGAAAATTGGGTTAGTAGGACCTAGATCCATCTTATTCTTGCAGTGGCTGTAGGAATTAATGTGTTTTTGTAAAGTCATTGCATCACAGTTCAACACAGCACACTAAACAGGTGTTTTAGGGATTTAAATTACCAGAATGACACTTCCTTGCTACTGCTTTGACTTCTTTTTATTTTGGGAGAGGGAAGATGTTGTAGGGGTTAATCCTTATAGTGACTTTTTAAGTAAGGAGTGTTCTGTTAAAAAGTCTTAGAGTTGCCTTTGGAGCATTGAGGTCTGCATCCAGCTCTGAATAAAGTCTGAGGTTGATGTAAACATCAAGAAAATACAATTAATTGGAGGTAGCAGGCATCTATTTATTTTACCTCGAAAAATCTCCAGCAGTTGGCATATTCTTAGTTAGGACTAAGCAGTCACTACCATACTGGGATAATAACATCTTTATGCCTTCAGTAGTTTGACCTATGCTCACAGCTATAAAATATGAACCTACAGGTTGTATATCCGTCTGTATCTGTGCATGCATAGTTACCATTCTTGCATTTAGATTTTGGCAGCTGGGGCAAGGTGAGGGGCTTGAAAATACCTGTTTCGTTTTTATGAGATTCTTTATGTGTGAAACTGTGATGCCTGATATTCTACTACTAAAAAAAAAGAGTTATATGAGGTTTGTATGCAGAGGAAAGATTTTCTTCTTGTATATTGAAAAGTCTTAAAAACATACAAATAACAAGTATCTGGGTTTAGCTGCCATTCAAATCTAACAGCAGCAAAAAGAAAATTTACTATTCAACCCTTATGGGCCAGAGTTATTCTATCACCTAGGTGCTATTCTAGCTGAGGAATTGGATGCATATGTGATATCTGTCATCAGGATCAGACTAAGATGCCGAAGGGGTTTTTTGATGTTGTTTGAACGGTTATTTCACAGGAAAAAGAAAATAGGTTCAATAAACTGTGGTATGTTTCAAATGCTGGCTATATTGCTCTTCAGTGGTCACTGGTGAGTTGAAAGAGGAAGATCATCATTCCCCCAGAAATGGGGATGTGCTATTTGATTATTAAACAGAGCTTGTCAACCTCTCTCTGAGGGGACATGTAAGTTACTGATGTCACAGTGGTCAGAAGTTAGTATAGACCGTGGGTTTTGTTTTTTCCTATGGCTACCTGGATCACACTTTACAAGAAGTCCCCAGATATTACCTGTGACTCTTTCAGGTTTTGTAAGTAATACTTCGTGGAAATTCATAGGAATAATTTCTTACCAGATTCACTTAATCTGTTTTGAAAATGACTGAGGATGAATAGTCACATGTGTTCACATCGTGTACCATATGTTTTGATGGTTCTGTTTGTGTATGTTTTGGGTTAAAGTTACTAGGCTTTCAGCTAGCTATCCGTCTCTTTGTTCTTTAGTGGAGGTGAAGAGGACCTTTCATCCTGCATGCAAAAAGCACAGAGGCAGACTGCTTCTGGCAGACCAGTGTGGTAGATGGTGGCTTTGTCACTCTGAACTGGTGCAATTTGTAGGGGTTTTTTTAAATGGAGAATGGTCTTGCCTTTGCATGTTTCTCAATATTCAAGCACTTTCTATGTGTTGGAAATAGCACAAGTTACTTTTTCCTATTCATGAGTCATATTTACAGGCACAATTGCAAAGTTGAGTTGCAGAGGTGAGTTATGCAGTATTAAATACTTCCCTACAAGTAATAATCATGTTAGACACTCTGTATACTCATGGGAGAAGCATTTCCTGCGTATTTTTTAAGTGTGTTCAATTAGATGTGCTGTGATGATGTGCATCTTTGAAAAGTAAAGTGAAAAGCTCCTTCTGTGCTTTTCTTTCCTGGTTTGTTTTTGATGTAACCAAGATACTCAAGAGCTTATTCAAACCTTGTATGTGAAGTATCTTGAGATGATAATTGGATTTTCTGGAGCAGAATTCATTGTAGTGTATTCTTCTGTGCCTAGATGGGTGTAGTTCAGAAAACCAGCGCAAACTATGAACTAGTAACTGGTTTCTGCTACTGAATTTACTGAGTGTATTTCCTTCAGTGATGAAACAGTATTCAGAAATAAGTTTCTGACAGATTTTTGTTTTTCTTTTCCTCAGCCTACTGTGCCTTTGAGAAAGATGATTTTTTTTTTTCACAAAGGAATGTTAGGTGGTGGATTTGGAAGTATATGCATGCAAGTATGTTAAAAGGATCCTCTAAGCAAAATTTAAAATTAAAAGAGATTCTGTTTCACTATTTCATTGATACAGATATGTAATGCTAGCCTTATTTATGAAATCACTGAGGTGGCACTTTATATGTCCCGTATGTGAGCAGGGTATTTAAAAATATGCCTAACACTTCACTGACATAAGGGTATTGTCCCAGACACATACAGGAGTAGTACTTCCTGTGATTTGCCAGCATTACCTGTCTTGCATTTTGACCAACATGGTCTATGATTTTGTGTCTTTTCAGGCAGACTTATCCTTCTTAAGCATCAGTCAACAGGCTCAGGTTACTAGCTCCAAGTTTATGCCTTTTCTTACTGCCTCAGATACCAGGTTGCAGATCTTCCTTAAAAACTGCTTGACAGCTTGGTCTGGCCAAGTGATGTTCCTAAGAAACTCCCTGTATCAGTGTGGCAATGTTACACAAGCACTCACCCTTGGTTCACAGTTCCCTTAAGCCTCATTCCCTGCCCCTCCCCACCCAGCCAATATTTTCTTGCACATAAACTGTGCACTCAAAAAAAAGTCTGAACTTCACTTACCACCTTTGCCTGTGGTTGCTGGTATTAATTAGCAAACACTTAGTGTAGTTGTTGTTACCCTTTGTATCCAGGGATAGATGACAAGTAAAGGCTACTGGTTTCCTGTACTGGAATAGCAGGTCGCAGTACTGCTTATATGAAAATCCTCAGCACTATGTCCCATCATTTTCAGTTGTAGATGAATTCTGAGTGTTCTTTTTATGTGAAGATGTTCAGTTCCCTCTTGCTTTTCTCACATTCCACATACATGCAAAACGTTTACTGCCATGAAGGAAGTTAATTAACTAAAAGAACCTGAGCAGTTTTGTTGTCATCAAACACATCTGCACGTTTTAGGTGTTCCTGATAGACCGTATTGTCCAGATGCTTTAAATGTCACAAGACACCTAAAGCTTTGTAATTAATTCCTGCATGAACACCTGCAGTATTTTGCAGGCCTGCTTTTGTTGTCTTGCACAAATGTGGATTACGTGATGAACTTCACAACTCACTAGGAGACTAGTTAAACCTGATACACCGAATCATTTAGGTTGTAGAAGACCACATTGGGTCCAATCTTTGACCAGTCACTACCTTCTCAGATAGACCATGGCACTAAGTGCCACGTCCAGTTGTTTCTTGAACACCTCCAGGGATGCTGAATACACCACCTCTCTGGACAGTCCATTCCAATGCTTAACAGGTCTTTATATGAAGAAATTCATCCTGATGTCCAGCCTGAACCTTCCCTGGCACAGTTTGAACTATGTACTCTTGTCCTGTCACTAATTGTCTGGGAGAAGAGGCTGACCCCCACCTAGCTGCCCCCTCCATTCAGGTGGAGAGCAATGATCCTCCTTTTCTTCAGGCTAAACAGCCTCAGCTCCGTCAGCCGATTCTTACAGGACTTGTGCTCCAGATGCTTTACCAGCAGTGTGGTCCTCTGGACACACTCCAGCAGCTCAGTGTCCTTCCTGAAGTGAGGGGCCCAGAAATTAAGACAGGATTCTAGGTGTGGTGTCCGCAGTGCCAAGGACACAGAGACAATCACTGCCCTGTTCATGCTGGCCACTCTATTGCTGATCCAGGCCAGGATGCCGTTGGCCTTCTTGGCCACCTGGGCACACACTGGCTCTTGTTTAGCTGTCTGTTGATCAGCAGAAATCTAAATAGTGTAATGCACATGTCTGAAACAGTTTCAGTGTAGAGGCTATGGGGAAGACTGGAATTGCTGCAGGCTCCTCGGGAGCCAAAGGAAAGCAATTCTAACTGGAAACTTGACTGCTCATCAACTTCTGGAGGAATTGATGAGCAGATGAAAGGGGGGTGTGAATATAATTTTGACTAAAAAGGAAGGAGTAGTGTTAATGAGTCATTAATAAGATAGTATTTCCTTTTTTTACTGAGCATATTTGTATTGTTTGTGGGATGGAGTATGTCATCTTTTTTGATTGACTTTTAGAATGTTTTTATTTGTATAGATGTATTAGTACTTATTCACAAGTCTTTCAGGTTCACTGAAAGCAGTGAGCATGAAGCTTTAGCACAGTCCTTTGTTTTTTGTTATAAAATCCAAGTAAAGAAAGAATACTGACTGCTTTGTGTAGATCATTAGGGGCATAAAATAGAGATGAATAAGCAGGAAGACTCAGGAAAGTAATGATACAAGGGGAGGTCAGTTATTTATGTTGGTTAACAATTCTGCTTTTAGAAACATCTAAGATCTTCACCAACTATGAAGAAACATTTGCTAGTGCTGCTGAGTGTTGTGCTTATTGCCACACATGGTTCCACTGTCTCTCTGGGATCAATTATTTGTTGCACTACCTGAAGCAACCACTTTTGACTGGCCTGGGTAACGAAGTTGACAGTAACTTGGTGTGGCTAAAATCAGAAAGGAGAATAAAGTATGTTATCATTTTAGTTTCCTACAGCAACGTGTAATGGCCTGTGGAAGTGAGTGAATGTTTGTCTGCAAATCATAGACTGGAGAACGTAGATTCTGCATATGTTAGACTTAATGTAATTGCTTCTAACCTTTCTGGTGTGTTGCACAGGTTAATATTCAGCCTTCTGAATGGCACCACTCCATACTGCTGCCACAGTCCTGGTTAGGATTTATGAGTCGGACCTACAGTGCAATCCTGCAGGTAATTTTGAGGTATATAATATCGTGGATATTAATGCCTATTCAAGAGGTATGGGTTTTAATTTTACCAGCAAGAACACTCATGCAAGTTACAAAACATACAACAAAAGTAAAGCTTAAGGTGCTTAATTATAACATTTGTAAAAAGGAAATAGAAATAAAAATGTGTCTTCAGTTAGTGACAGCACAATCTGGGGTACTTTGTAGAAGTGCAGCTTCTATTTGCAGTTCAGGTTCATGCAGGTTTGTTCATGTATCAGCTTGCAGAATGTGTCAATTTTGAGAATTTTTAGAAGATTAAATTTTTGCTAGAGCTCTAATCTATTGCTTGGGTAGGAACTTCGTAATAGTAGTACCACAAAGGAGACAGAAGCTATTGAGGGATGATTCATTAAAAAGAATTGCCCTTAATCAGCATGTAATCCTGCCACACTGTAAGAGGCTCCTCACAATTTTTTCAACCCTGTCTAATGATTAGGAAATATCTTAAGTTCTCTCTTTCACTAGGTTAGCTGACATGATATCTAGACCGATGTAGTATCATCTGGTTTTCAACAGGAAAATTATCTAAAAAAGGTTTCGCAAATAGCTGCCTTCCAGAATGCTCTCTTTGTATTACTAGAAGGGCTTATTTGTTTGTATTTCCAGGCCATCTCAGCTGTTTTCAGCACAAGCAGCTCAGGTTGCTGAACAAATTCTAGAAGCTTTGACTGTGCCTTGTTCTGCTGTGCAGCAAAATACATGCTTCTCTCACATTTTCAGAACTACTTTTATCTTGACTGTCAACAAAACGCAAGATCCGAAACCAAGCCAGCCCCATTCTAAAACAAGCATCATCTATTCACATTGCAGCTTTAGGTCTTGGGGGACATTGTTGCTTGCATTTAATTCCTTTTCTCTTTTGCTTCCCTTCCAAGATTTCACAAGAAGCTTAGCATTTACCAGACTTTTTCTGAAAGATCTGTAGGATTTCTTGCCATTTTACAGGACAGTAGAGCCTATGTTTGTTGCTTGTTACTTACTCCTTATGCTTTTGTAGTACATTTCATCCGAGGTGGCCAGAAGAGACTACAGTATAAGATGAGTAGTCTCATAGTTCAGTAGTACATAGTTCAGTATTTCTGAACTGCTATACTGCTTTCTTTTTAGTCAGTGTGTTGTATATACTCCTCTAATCTCTGTGGAGGGTTACTTTTTGAGTGAGACCTGGACTTTCAAGATGCACTGTGTTGTATTTTCTGATTGGTATGTACATCCAAACTACAAGCATTCAATACCAGAAGAACACAGCATATGTGCCTGTATTTTTTTCCCTTAAGGCATAATAATCTGCTAAGGAGCAGTAATTGACAACCTATACAAGTTAAGTTATAGTTCTATTGGAGACGGAATGTTAAAACAAAGGTGCTTTAGATATGTTTAGATAACGTATGTGTGACGTATGTTTTAACATGATAGAGGGCACAATCTGTGTCACCTCTTTAAATGTACAGAAAGAATGGTGTAGGAAATCACAGGGAGGTCAGAGTTACGTAAAGGAAAAGGAGGAGGAGTTCTGCTTTAAGTAGAGCATCAAGACAGTGATGTTTTGCTGTTAGAATCCATTTTGGCTAGCAGGCTTCTAAAGCTCACTCCCTGCTAGTTGTAGCCCTTCCCAAGGGAACTTGGCTCTACATGTACTAGATAGATGCCTCAGTATTTGTGGTTGTTTATGCCATCTGCAGTTTGTTTTTCTTATTTAGAATAAAAAATTATGGATTCTTCTACTTAATATATTATAAATTACAGTGGGATCCCATATGCGAAGTAGTCAAGGTCACTTATGAACTAGGCCTTAGGTTGAGGGCTACATGTGTTACCTGAGTATTCTCTGAAGAAATCCTATGATTTTAGAAATCTTATGATGTAAGATCGACTTCTGACTTATTCTGCAATTCCGCAGGGGAGGCAGGCAGAGCTGGAGATGCAGTTAAAACATGGTAAAGAGGATCCTGAAGAGGTGCAGTACAAACAATTTACAGCCTGGCTATGGTAAGGAAGTGCCTGTGTGCTCCTGATCACTTGAAATGGCAAGTGATGGGACAGAGGAGGGCAAGGTTTTAAAGCCTTTAATTTTGCAAGTTTAAAGACTGTATGAGCACTAATGAAAAAAAAACAAAAAAACCAACAAGAAACCACCAGGTATAGTGACCATGGCAGGAGTGGGGAGTGAAGAGAAAGACTCTTGGGTAACTGTAAGGATTTCCGTATGCACGGATGCACAGGTACGTTCTCCTCTGTGGAACCTGAAAACTGTGTAGGGTGAGCAGCTGGGAAGAGTGAAGAAGTATTTGCGGGTTTTGTAACATGTTAAAGGAGAAGGGTTATGCAAAGATAAAAATTTACTTCTTGAGAGTTTATTGAGCTGTCTCACTGAAAATGCCTAGATGAAAGAAATGCAGGTCACAATCTGATGTCACGGTGGACTGACACACCCCACTTCATACCGTAAGTTTGCGTTATTGAGAGTGAGGATGTTGTTTAAAAGCAAACACATGATGCACACCCTGATCCATATCCTCCACTAATTCTGTTCATTCAGGGGAGAAGTGTCTCTCAATCTGTCAGGATTTAGTTGTGTATGTGCATGGCCAGGAGAAGAAGGTGGGAAGTGGGAGGATTCACAAGAAAAAAACCTACCTATCCATGGAGAGTATAAATATCTGTTTCTGTGCCTGTTCATAAGTGCATTGGAAGTAACGTATGTACAAAGCCAAAATGCCTTTTGTCTGTTTCAGTCAAAAAGGTGTGTTACTAAGTCCCACTCTAGAGGAATTCAAAATCTGTGTCTGTTTTATTCCAGCTAATTCGGGAATAGAGGCTTTCATTGTAAGATCCAGAACGACACAGTGTTGTAGAAAAGATCCTTTATTAGTGACTGATCCCTTTCTTGATAGGGTATAAAAGGGCCTATAACAATGCTGCTTTTGTAGGTTTCTCCTAAAAAAATTTCTGGTCTATATTTCCTAAATTGTGATAATGTAAGCTATGTCAAAAATGAACAGAATTCCATTTATCAGGAAAGAAATCAAAGCAGTAAGTGAACTGGAGCCCAGTAGTAGCTTTCTTTTCTAGTTCCCAATTCTTTGCTTGGTTCCTCAGGGCTCTAACTTCAGTAGCCATTAAGCATTTTTGTTGCTTACTGGGTTCAACCTAATTGTGGACAACATGGTACAAAATTCTGTGTTAATCTATTGTTGTATAAGTACTGTGTAATTTTGCATTGGTATTTACCAAGCTGTAAATGATTCTAGTGTGGTGGGTTTGAAACTGTGTAAAAAAGCAGTGTGATTATGAAGGAAAATCTGGGGAGCTTTGTTTGAAAGCTTGAGTGTAACTCAGTCTTACAACATACAGTCCTGTTTTAGGAGACAGTCTAAAGTTGTCTTTTTCTGTAGAATGACATTGATGACCATGATAGAATTGTATGTTCTAGAATAAAGGATCTCTCTCCTCATCCACACTTGTCAATGCAGGAGATCGATTGCATCTCTGCTTCGGTCCTGATATGAATGCAAACCGAAACAATTGAAAACAAGTAGCCTATTATAAATAAACTACAATAATGTGGAAGAAATTGTAACCACTCCTATGGCTTTATTGATTCAGGTTACTATACCACTTAACAGCATAACTGCCCATAATGGTTTCCAGAAATATAGTAAGTGTTGAATAAATTGTAATGCTTGTGCATTACAAAACATTCAGATTTCATTATGCTAGAACATACCACAGTATAATGAAACTTACGTGTTTGATATGCTCAAAAATCAAATTTATGGCTCTTGCATGAAAACCAGCATTTTACAAAAAGTGATATTAAGTCAAATAAAAGTCCTTTATAAAACACTGGGAGTGCACATAAGCATGAAGGAACTTAGGGTGGTACATAGATATTTTTACAGATGAAATGCTTGTAATTATTTTGCACTAAGTCTTCTGATAGGCTGATACAGTTGTTAACCTAAAATGGACACATGTAAGGCTTAAGAGGTATTTAGCTGAGCTCATGCTATTCTATAATGAACATGGGGTAAATTCTTTCTATTCTCTTGCAGGGTCAGAGATATGTTGACCGATGTTATCAAAGGTGCTTCCAAGTAAGAACTGCTAAATTACTATAGATGATGGTTTTTTCCCATATTTTCAATAAAGAGAGGGACACTGCTCTTTTTCCTCCTAGGTCTTGTCAAGATGATGATTTTTACCTTCATTAAATTTAAAGCATCCAGGTTTCATGAGTGTGTAGATTTAGAAGTTTCTCTCTGAGGTACATCATGAAATGTAGCCTTTTAGAAGTTGATGATCAAATCAGCAAAGGTTCCATGCGTAAATTAGGAAATTATTGAAGGCAAGAGATACTGAGAGACTTCAAAGAACTTAACTAAATACCTTGTTGTAATTATTTGTAAGTATCTCTTATCTGAAAGGAGATAGTTTCACTGTTCTGAATGATGACATTCCACTAAGACTCATGTATCTTGTTTTAAAAAGCAAAATAGAAATCCAGAAGTTATTTTTACTGTGATAATGACATCTTTGGATCTGGAATAAATGCCAGATTGGCAGTGTAGGTATATTTTTACAGCAGCAGTCAAGGAAATTTTTAGAAATGGAAGACTGATGCAAACAGTCTGTTGGTCTGTAAGTGGTCTAATACAGTTTTATTGTTCAGCTGCTTTTGTAAAACAACTTAAGAGAGTTCCATCAGGATTATATTCCAGTATGTTTTTCTAGGAATGCTAGAATATCAACATACTTCCTTATATGCAGCTGAACACAGCTATATTCTCCTTCTTTTCTGTCAGTGGCAGGTCTTCTTTCTGGATTTCCTTAGAGGTTTGTGCTGTCATAGAAGTTAGCACTCTTTGAAACCTATCATTTTCCATGATATTAGTGGTTTCCTAGTGCAAGGAAATAATTAAAAACTTTTTTTAAGATGATACTTCAATAATGGCTGCTCTGCTAAATCATGTGATGCTGTTGCAATGAAGTGGCATCTGCCTCTCTAGCATTCTCCATTTGAAGATATTTTTGTTTTGTCCTCTATGGAGATGGTACTAGCTAAGACCAACTGCTGCATTTCTATAAGTGCTACTTGCTCGCAGGGTAGCAGTCCTAATTATAGTGGAAGGAAGCTTCTGCTTTTATACAATTTTGTGTGTGCTGGCTATATAAAAGACAGACAAGAAAAAAAAGACCAAAACACTTCTCTTCTCTGTTCTTTAATTCCTGAAGACGAAATGTAACAGGTTTCTGCTGAGCTAGAAGAGAGTCCAGTGAAGTTGCTAGGTGCAAAGGCCTTCCCTTCTGGATCACCTGTAGCATAACTTTTCTGCTTTGAGATACATGTTTTGTTGCCGGCATCTCTATTATGTTTCTTAACTGTTTGCCTTTTTATGTTCAGAGACAGCCCAGTGGTGAAAGGAAACTCTATTTTTGCTTTAACTGGCCTTGCTGTTGCTGTAGCCAAATACGAAAGCAGCCTTTCCTCAGACACTGAAGGAGTGCCTGAGGTGAGTGAATCTAGGAGAGTCCCTTCTCTTGTGGAATACAGAGAAGTAATATGACCAGGTGTTTGGGGGGCTGGTAAGTGGATGTGAAGTACCTTTCATTTTCAAGTTCAAATTTCACCACACTCAGTGAATGCCATCTGTCAGATGCTGTGATCTATACAGAAACAGGTAGTGTGTGTATGGGCATTGTCACAAGAAGCATAATGACTAACTCATTTATTTGATGGTTTTGACAGATGAGATAGAGGTCACTTTATGGACACTGAAAGCCAGCCAAACTGTTTTTTCGTGATTTCATAATTTTTGGCTCCACTGAACAGTGCTTGATCAAAAGTAGTGTCTGGAGAGTCAGCATTGGCAAGTAAATGATGCTACTTACAGTACATAGGAATGACAAAATAATCTCATTCATGATGGATCACAGCCGGAACATCAGCAGCTGAGCTTCTGTTAAGATAAAACTTGATTTAAGAAAAAATAATGACTATTTGGATTTGATTTTTGCAGACTGAACCTGATTTTATTCCTATGAAACACTGGATTTCCATGGTCACAGAGACCCTCTTGAGTATTGTGAATAGCCGCTACCAACCTAAAGGTCAGGTCTTCCCTTGGTTCTATCAGGTATGTGCTGTGGTATTACAGGCAAGGCAACATATTTCATACCTGTATTTCATACCTGGAGTTCTAATAATGAAGTTTCCTGGTTCTGTTTGAGCTGTGGTAATTGGAATAGGGGAAAATCAAAACTTTTCTTGCTATTGTTCTTTTTATATTTGTGTTTGCTTTAAATTTTTGTCTTTATTACCAAAATGGTAAAAGCAACATGCAAGGAATGTAAGATTGCAATACATCTGTGTTCCTCTTTGCTTTATAGGTGTTCATTTTTAACTCCTGAAGTGCTGAGTGTTACTGCCTGGAAAAGAGTAAGAGAAAAAGAAATACAAAATACTCTCTTTTCTGTTTTTCTAGAAATCCTATTCAGGTGAAAATACTGCTAGTATTATAGCTCGATCCTGTGCAGCCACAGCTTTGTCTCTCCTGGTGCCAATTTTCATTGTATCATGTAAGGAGAAGATTGAGGAGGTCCTGAGTATGCTTACTGACAGGTTACCTGGGAAACCAAATGCTGATGAGTCTCAAGCTGTTCAAATCCACATGGGTCTTGGTTTGGGGATGTTCATCTCACGTTTGTATGAAGAAAAAGTCAGGTAAGAAGTACCATATTTAATGTTGCTGTGCAAATAACTTCCTTTTTCTGCATGTGGCCTTAAGCTCTGAGGAATTAAAGTATTTACAAGTTGCAGGCAAATGATTCTTGAGGGGCTTTGTAATGTTTCTTAAAAGGTGTCTCTTATTATCAGTCTTCCCCCACACTTTAGCCCCCTCCAGAGCTATCCTAGGTATTCTGTCATTCTTTCAGGATGACTAATTTTCATAATATCCTCAAGTACAAAGTGCAAAGCAGTCAGCTAGAAGAGCGACATGTGGCTCTTCTAAAAGGGACTAGTTACACTAGAAGACATAATTGTAAAATAATTCACAGTCGTCATTGGTTGCTTTGTAAGTGGTGCTCTGGACACTGGATAGTGTTCACTTACATCATGTGAGTTACACATGTGAGGATGGAGCTACAATGGAAGTAGAGTAATGGGCTGTCTTTAAAGCATGCTGTTACAGCTATGTTTGCAGCACAGAGGTGTTCTGAAGTTGTTAGAAAATGCCTCCTTTTCAGAAAGGTTGGCCTCAGTTGCAAATTTCTGGTGATTCCAGAGAAATTAAGAGGTAGATTTGGCTTTATACTCCTCCAGTTTCTTGACTGCTAGGGATTTTGTCTTCCTATATACCCATAATAAATGTTTAGTTAGTACACAAGCACAGGTACCAAAGAGATTTGATTGGCAGTTGTTTGGTGAAGCTAATGTTTCCAAGGCACCTGGTTTTGTTAAAACTGAAGCACTGCTGAGTTCTAATCTTCGTGCTTTGGTGTCTTGATGCCTTGCTGCCACTGACTCAGCCACGTAATTTAGGAATGGTCTACTTCTGGATGTTCAGTCAGTGGGACAACTGAGCTACACACAAGTATTAAAAGTCTCTTAAAGAGAGTGAAGTTACATCAGCCCAATGTTTTGGAGTATGTGAATCTGTATTTTGGGGGGTTGTGGGGGGGGTTTTTTGTGTGGTGGAGGGTGTTAAGTGAATACATTTATGTAACCATTTCTTGCAGACTAGTTTTACTCTTTCACTGCCCTGCATAATTTGAAAGCGTAATCTTATACATTCTTCAAAATATTGTCTTGCAACAAATCAAAACTCACAGGGATGTACCTATAGCTAATATCAGATCACAGAGTTAGTTTCCATTAAAGATGTCCTGTACATTATGAAAATGGTGTACATGTTTTATAAGAGGGGAGTCCCTATGATATATTTGGAGTGAGATGTAAATGCTTCTTTTTTTATCCGTAAGTTAGGGAATGAGGTGGAGAGAGATCTACAGAGCTAATAGTGTAAAATGTAATGAATTTTCAGCATATAAATACTTACAGGTCTAGCTGAGATCATGTTTTATCAGGTACCTCCTCCCATTGTCCAGCATTGGATTTTTTTTTTGTTTCTGTTTTGGTTTGGTTTTGTAGTGATATACCTGGTCAACAGATGAACTTGGTTCTCATGAAGTCCGTGGATGTGTTGGAGGACTGCTGCTTTGACACCAGTCTGGAGTACAAGTGAGTTTCCTGTATTACTGATGATACTTTATTTTGAACTCTACCTTCCTAATTCACACTTTCTTCTTTAATTCTGCACAGAACAATATAAAAATAGGGTAAGAAGACAACCTGTTCTGAGTACTTCCGTAGAATCAACAACTTGTGCAGGCTGGAAAGGCCCTTTGGAGGCTCGCATCCTCCCTAAAATAGAGGCAGTCATGGACCTGCTCTACATTGCTTAAGTTTTTACAGCCAAGGTTTGAAACCCCTAAGACTGGAGACAATAAAACACGTGTCAATTGCCATGAGAGCTAATATAACATGGCAGCATGTTTCTCCCACAGTAGAAGAAGTTGTTTCTCTTTCAAATCAGGGAAGGAACCACAGTATCTTGAGTGGCTCAGTGTGAATGCGTAAGGTTTTTTTGATTTGGAGCATGACTCTGCCCAGCTCTTCCTTGTTCAAAAGCAACAGCAGTAATTACCATTTGCCTTTGCCCTCCTTTGTCCAGTGCACTTTCTGAAAAGCTTTGAGGAGTCACAGCTGTGCACCATTGGGCTGTGAACCTGTACAGCTTAGTGAGGATTTCTGTTGCGCTTTGAGTGGCACAGGGTGAGACACACCGTACACAGGGGCTGTACCAGCTGCACCCCTTTGTTGTGCCTGTTGCTGCAGCCTGTTAGCTGGAGATCAAAGCCTCACGGAAGAGCCAAGCCAGACTTCTCTGGCGGCAAGAGGTTGCCAGAAGAACATGAAACAATGGCAAGCAAGAGAGGGAAGATTGAAGAGGGGGTAGTTTTTTGTGCTGGCTATGGTTTTTAAAGGTTAAGAGGAAGTTGGTGTCTAACATGAGTTCTCTCTGTGTGAAAAGAAGTAATGTACAGCTGTAAATGCTGCAGAGTTGTGCAAATTTTGTATTTCTACACTTGTGAACTGCTATTCCAAGGGAAGATCCTTTCCAGCCTTTTCATCCAGTGTGACATAGGCATGATTAGCTGTGAGAAGTGAGCATTTTCACCAGTGTTTCACCTCTGCCAAACTGGTGATTTTCACTAAAAGTAGGCGGCTGTCAGTGTTTTCAGTATAGGTCTGCTGAGCCGTGTAGGTGTGGGAGTTGGTGCTATCCGGGCTCAGGCTGCCCCCGGTGGAAGGCAGGGCTCTCTGCAACCTGATGCTCTGGCAGTAAAACACTTCAAATGTGCTGGGAAATCTCAGGTATCATGTAGATGACGTATACTTAAATACTCATTTTATGTAGTTCACAAATAAGGTAGCCAAGTGAAATCAATTGTTAGTTGCAAAAAGGGGAGCAGACAAGGTGAAGTTTTATTCCTGCTTTAGTCCCCAAATTATGTTTTAAGTCTCTGTTAACAGCGAATAACATAAAATACTATAGCTCTAATGAGAAATTACATTTTCTTTCTATGTCGTTTTTTCAAAAAGCAGTAGTGTAGACTTGAATTTAGAACTCTTGTATATAAGCCATGTCCTTATTTTATTGACTGTTCATGAATTCAGATATACCAGTTACTTAAAATGGTTTGTTTGATCTTTGTTGGAAAAAAATACCCCTCCCAAGACACCGCTCCAAGTCTTCTAGCCATGCTCAGTCATCTTTAATCCCCAGTTACTGTAAAACATTTGCTTATAAATATGACTGAAGTTATTCTCAGATGTTTCTTTTTTACCTAGCTGAGTAAAAACAGCAGCTCTTCGCATTTTTAAGTTGGATTGGAGAAGCTTAGGAGAATGCCTAAGATCCTAGCCATGTTCATTTGACTGCTCACTGCTTGCTACAAGCAGTGTCAGGGAGATGTGCAAGGGGGAAAAAAGTCATCTCCAGATAAGAGCTGTTTCTTTGAGCTATTGTGGATGTGTGCCAGTGAAAGATCACCTTCAGAGCAGTAAGCGTCTCCTGTGCTTTAGTATCTCATGATGGAAGCCAGAACTGTTTGGAAGTTTTCTGACAAAAGTGATAACTTGGAACGTGTTATGGGAGCACACATGCAGAATTTAGGAAGAGATCTTTAGTCCAGAATGGAATTTCTGATAAAATCTGAAAAAGAGGCGGAGACTGTGGAGATGTTTGTGCCAGCTGCCCCATTAAATTATGTCCTTTGAACCTGTGTTCTGGTTGCAATTTTAAGTATCCTCAGCATCAGTTGGTTACGCTGGATATGTCTGCCCTGATGAAGCTGCTCCACTGTTGCATGTGCAAATTTTAGTACATATGGGTTAGAATGCACACCTGACCATTCCTCTTATGAATGCAGGTGCATAGCTTCGTCTCTCTACAGCCATCTTAGGTGCTCTCTGGCTTAATCACTAGTTTCATTACTTTTGCAAATGGAACAACTGTTGTAGGAGCCTGACAGCACCAGATCCTAATACACCCAGTGAACCTGCAGTTAGTATGTTTAACTGGGATTTCCAAGTTTGTACTATCAGGACAAATCACACGTAGAAGTTTGGATCATACTTCCTTCATACTAGTTGATGGTGCTTGTTATTGGGACTATTGGTTCTTCAGAGGCAGAAGGAATAATGAGGCTGTATGTGTAGGACTCATTATTTAAATACACATTTTATTCTTATGCTCTTCTTTCATCCGGTGTTTCCTGAAGAGGATGTGTGAAATAAAAAGCATTTGTAAAATTGACTGTGGTAATAAATTATCAGGCAAGGCCAAGAGGTCTTCTTGCCCGCAAACCTTGTTGGGGTTTAAAGGGAGTTCAGAGCAGCCAAAGCTGCTTAATCCTTAATCCTTTCTCTTTTGTTTTCTCTTAAAGCACTGGATGTATTTTAGGAGTAGGACTTGTTCTTTCATTTATGAGTCACAGTAGCCAAACAGAATCACGAGTGCATGTTTCCGCTTCATTGCGAAAACTCTGCAAATACCTGGACAGCAGTGAGGACCAAAGCAGAGGAGTCCAGGAGGTACGACCTATTTTATCACAAATTTTAAATCTTCCTTTTACTTTGTTGCCTCCCTTTAATATCTATAGTCTCTTTACTGAAGCTTTCTATCTGTAGTACTGGAAGGCTTGATTCTATTTTTTTTTCACAATATATAGGTTTGTGTCTGCTGGAAAAAAAAAGTGACAGTAACAACAATAATAAGAATAGAATAATGTGTAATGCTGCACAGACGTTAAGAAACTGCCTGAAAAGATAACAGACCTGATCCTTTAAAGGTCTTCTTTAATTCCTTAACCCCAGATTAAACTGTTGAAAGTTGGATCTTGAGTAACTATGGATATGGGTCTCTTACATACAATTGTTTACTGCTCGTCTGATCTACTAGAAAGCAGACAACAAGTTACTCTGAGAGAGAACTTAAATGCTAATACTTCCTCCTTCAGTATGCCTTCTGTATACTTCTTTGGAAGTTGGTGTCACTAGCTAATGTGAATTTTGTATTTGTGCATGCTGCTGCAGCCCCATTTACTGTTCTCTTTATGTTTTGAACACTTAAACTGAGCTCTGCTAAGTTTGAGCATGCATTTCAGTGGGGTTTTTTCCAGGTTTTTTTTCCTGTAAGTTTTGACATGGTCCATGCACTTGTCTTGGACCATGTACTTGCCTGTAACTCGGCTGAGGTAAAACCTGAGAATGAAAACTGATGAAATTGGAATAGTTTTCAACAGAAAACAAAAATCAGAACAAGCAGATGTTTTGCACGAGAAAAGCAACCCTGTCTGTACATGATGTATGTAAGCCTGCAGCAGCTGAGCAGTTAGTTGCATAATCCTGGTTTTCCTCAGGAAGTTAGTATAGATTGATAGTATTATTCTTTTCCCCCTGTTGGTAGTGTTCTGAAAGCTCTTTATTAAATGTCTTCTTCGATGGAGTTTAATTTTTTGGCAGTACATATGTGTTGGGGATTAGCCTTTTGCAGTTTATGGTTCATGCATCAAAATTACTTACAGCTATGAAATAATTTATCTGTCCCCAGAGATCTTCAAGTGCATGGTTAAAATTAAACTGAGTTCAGTACAGCAACTTCTGAGATAAAAGGCAGCAGCTGTTTAACATCATGAGATAGTTTGGGATGAGAAGCAAAACCTACCCATTTCAATTAAAATCTCTGTAAGGATTTGTACAGTTGAGTAAAACTTGGCCAGCACTCTAGGATGAATGCTACTATATGAGATGCACAAGAGGCTCTTTCAGAGCTGTAAATAACTTGGATATAACCCTTTACTTGAGAAGTAATTTTGGCCTGATGCAGCAAGAGGTACAATGTGCACATTACTTGCTACAGGTCAAATTGTTGTCAATCCTGCACAGTAGGTGGGTGCTCTCTGCTTGCCTTATAGTCATGTGTTGTTCTGCTGCTTAACTTTGGTACAAAGGAGGTTAAAGAGTTGGCACACTTGGCTTGTTGCTAGTTCAGACTTCACTTCCTTATTCTCTGTGACTAAGGCAGAAGAACAGAAAAGCGGTGTTGCTGGTGAATCCTTCTGGAAGGACAGGAGGCTGGTGTTGTGGCCTATGCCACAACAGTGAGACGCTGTTCTACATGCTTATTTTCTGGCCTGGTCGACCTGCTTGTAGTCCTGATGGGAGCACAGCATGCTCAGTATGCTTACATAAATAATGATCAGATACTGTTTTGAGAGAATAGCTACATTTGTGTGGAAGGTCAGGAGTTTGACCTCTGCAAAATCAGAAGTACTTCCAAGCTTTAGTTGTGTTTGTTTAACATTATTAGCATCAATGAAGAACCTTTCAGAGAGGGAATAAACATCTGAAAGTATTAATTGAAAATGTTATGCCTTTTTTGTCATGCTGGTGCATTATTCAGTGTGACCATTGCTACAGTGAGCTTAATTAGACACTAACTAAATTTTTTTTCAGGTACTTGCCTATTCTGTGGCCTGTTCCTGTGTCTCCGCTTTCAGTGTTGGAATCATAGAAGCAGCTGAGGCTGAAAAGGCCATGAGCAAGCTACGGACCTTAGCAGAAAATAATCAGCAGGTAATAATTCTGTATTTGGGCTTTGCTTCAGTTCTCTTTTTATCTATTTAATATTGGATAGTGCTTTACCCAGACTGTAATTCAAGACAATTATATTGATCTACTTTCATCATTAACTAATATTGAATGTATTGTGCATACTGTGCAATTACTAAGACTCCCACTTTATTCATTAATGTGTGTAGTGATTACCAGACAGCAAAATAAAAGCAAGTTGTATGTGTTTGATTGCATTTAGAAGAGAAATTGTTATATTTGGTGCCTTTAGTCCCTGTGTCCTGCCATTTTTAGTTTCTTTTACAGCATATTTCTATAAATTCTTTTTCTTGGTGGGAAAATACATCAACTGTTCTCTTCTGAGTTTTTGGTTTCCCTTAGCCTCCAGACAATGCATCAAAACCATAGCCACAGCTTCCTCCAGGTGTATGTTTCATCCCTGTTGTTGAGGTACCCCTCAAATTGCCAAAAATAATCTCAGTATTTTAGTGCAAGTTCTTTTCTGGTTAATGTTTGCCAGGAAATGAAGGAGCCGGCAAGGCAACCATTTTGAATCAAAGCCTGCTATTACACTAATCAACTGTTCAGAATGTTTATCTCAAAAATAGGAAGTCAGAGCTAATTACCTGTGCTAGAGCTTTTTATCTTCATATCTACGAAAATCTGAAACTAAGGCTCGATGTTCCAAAGATTTAATCTCAGAAAGTCCCATGTCACTTGACATGAGAAAACACCTGAAATAAGAAAGTAGCTGGTATTCTAGACAAAGACATAACTTCTAATTGTTGGGAAATAATAAATATCTAAGTAATGTTTCAATAATAAATATGTAAAAGAATATAGAATCCTTTGTAAGATCTGTTTTTTAATAAATTCTTTTCGCCTTACAGACCTACAGTTTTGCTTTAGCTTTAGGTGCAATGGTACATGGATTGTCAGCTTATGGTCATGGGAAAGCTGAAGACCTGAGTAACAGACTAATGCCAGCCTGGATAAAAATTGTGCTTGCAGAGGTAAAGGAGTTTGAATTCATATCCTGGGTTTTTTACTTGTTCTGTTGTTTTATTTTTTTGCATGGGTGGGGGTAGAGGAGGGTGGGGAAGGGGTGGTGTGCAGTTTAAAATTAACAGTAGGGACATAATTTTCCTCGCTTCTGCAGGAGTGATGCTAGAAAAAGTTACGACTATCTGAATGTGCTGTTTAATTGATATTTGGAAGCAAGAGTATAACTTTGGGCTGTTTGCTAAAGGGAAAAGAATCCCTGTTTCTCTTCTACCTGAATAATTTATGAGAAATGCTTATCTCAAAGAGGTCTTAATTTGGACATTTTTACTAATTTGGAACATTGTCCAAGGATAAAGTCTAGATTTTTAAGTGAAAATGTCTTGTGAAATTAGGTGCTGCTTGTCAAAACTAGAGTAAAAGAAGGGTTATTACAGTGCCTTAGTTATAATCATTTCAATTTATCTAGAAAAGTTAGGTGTTTCTAATCAAATTCTAAACTTAGACATAAAGATTGCAGCTGAAGGTAATTATCAGGTTTTGAGTTGAATTGCACTGGTATATTTTGTGAAATACAGATTGTGCTAGGGAAAAAAGTGATTTGTCAATCCATGATGTTTTCATATTTAGAGGAGTGAGGAGGAAGCTCCATATAAAGCTTTCATTCACCAAGAGAGGGATTAATGTTATATACCATGCTGGAGTCTGACCTGAAAAGGCTGTTGGGATTAGAGGTGTACTAGTGATAGTAGTCATGGTTTTTAAGTTGGAAGAAACAAGCATTTTGTCCTACAGTAGTGTTGTGTCATCACATTGACTCCCTGGTCCTGAATTATGCTTCCAGGGTTCTCCAACAATGGAGCGTCTGGCTGCTGTCAGTGGCCTGGTTGCACTGGTGGGCTCTGAAGGAGGCATGATACAGGTGAGAATATGCAAGCAAATGGTACCTTAATCTCATGGAGAAATTTGGCTAGAAGGCAAGCATCCTCCCCATTGCTACAGCAATGACTGTAAACCAGGGCATCACATTTTTGTAATAATTCATTTTGGGTACATACCAAGTAATATTGAATTGCAGTCCATAAAATGGCGTCTCTTCTGTTTTGCCATAGTATGGCCCATGTGCAATGCCACTGGGGAAAAGTTAACAGCCATTTAAGCTTTCTTCTTTTCTCTCTCCCACTCCCCAGAGAAAGGCATCGGTGAAAATGTAATCTGTCTTTTCAGAATTTGTTCTCTGTTTGTTGCTTCTTTTTTTCCCTCTTAGAAAAGTCACCTTTCTTTCTTCTTCTCTGGCAGCTGAAATCTGAGAGCATTCAGTCCTCACACTTTCAAAGTAAGCTGAATGAAGTGATCAGAGCCCTTACACAGGTAAGAAGGTAGCCTCTGTTTCCTCCTTTGGATAATGGACTAGCATACCTTCACACCTTGCACAAGCAAGGCAAATCTTTTTGAAGGAAACTACATAGCATTTGTATCCAGCTTGAATGAGGCAGTGTAGGGA
>NW_008237273.1:1477032-1495711 GCF_000691975.1 Corvus brachyrhynchos
GGAAATTTGTCTAACTAGTGGTTTATTGTCTCAACAGATTATTAGTTTCTCAGAGCAAATTGGTCTTCAGACAAATGCAACAAGACTTCTGGGACGTCTTCACATGTCCTGTTTGTCTTCTACCCAGAACAGGGCATCTGGTAAGATGCTTTATTACTGCTGCTTAAAGAACATGTAGAAATAGCACATCACTAGAAGGACAGCAAGGGACACATTAGATAATACAGGTTAGACATTGAAGACCTATGAAGTGACATGACAGCCTTTGAATTGGAGATCTCATGGTCCTGTGTGCCTAAAGTTTGGAACATGAAGTAGGAATCAGTGTACTGAATAGGATCCCCCACATCTGCCTTTACTTTCAGTATCAAAGTAAGGTTCTAAATTGTTCTGGTCAAACTTGTATATTGCTTCTTTATTTTTTTATAGGATAAACTGTAAAGAGGTTTTACAGTTCATATGGCACGTGTATTTGACACCTACTCTGTGCCTTTTAGAACTGATTGATCTACTATTTGTTTTAGCACTTCCCACTGTACAAAAAAATAAGTACTTAAAAATTAGTCCATAACAAGAAAAAGATGACTTTCTAGAAGTATTTTTCTAGAAGAGATCTCTGTTTAGCTGAAATAAAGAAACTAGTGTTCTGTGCCCTTTCGGGGCAGCTGATACACCACTAACTTCAACTGTTGTTTCAATTTTCATTGGTAAAATAAAGGCAGGATTACATCATTAGTAAAATACCAATAATAAGCACAAACTAATGAAGTTGAAGCTGTTCACTTTTGTGTGAACTAAACTGGGAACCAAAAATACAAAATGTAGATGAACGTTACTGAGAACAAAATTCTCAAAGTTTCTGATTTTATGTATGCCTGCATGCATGCATGCGTGCCTAAGGTTAGATAGATACGGAATGTCTCTGCTGTATTAAACTTCGTAAAATTTTGAAGCTCTCCCTTTCAAAGCCCAGCTTGCAGTGCCCAGTATATTTTTAAAGAAGTTCTTATCCCTGGCTTTTCAGTTGATCTGTGAATTTGTTTTTTCAGGTCTGGCACCTCTCACCACCAGAAATGTTTAGCTTGCCTTAAAGGTGAAAAGGCCAATATATCTATCAATCTTGTGGTCTAAATACTCTGAGTCACCTACAGAATCAGTTAGCTCAAACACAGCTCACTTTGGCCTTTAAATTTACACTGGAGCAGAAGGTTATAATTTTTGCTGATGTTTTAGAATATAAGCAGTCTTTTTATCTTCACAGTTCCTCCAGATTTTAGCTACTTACCTGTAAACAGCTTTATCAGAGCAGCCATTGACTTTGTCATTGAAAGCGGAAAGAAAGGTAAGAAAAGATCAAACTACAGTATTCCTCTGGGAAATTTGTTATGGCTGTAAAAGGTGTCCCTAAAGACTTGCTTTTATTTGCTAGGGGAACTTTTCTAAGTACTAATTTGGCCTTCACTAATGTGAGGTATTTAAAATAAAAATTTAATTACTCTCAAAAAGATAAGGTAGTATTGTGTAGTTAGTACTTTAGTTTTCTCCACCAAATTTCTGACTTTTAAAACCTTTTCCCCTTCCCTCTCTCTTGGTGAGATAATGTTTCTTCCCTGTAAGAATGAAAGTCAAATCACTTTAAGTGTTAGCTTGTATGGTCAGTTCATATTCCATCATCAGACTGACTTTATGCTGCCCCTTATTTTAGTGATGCTAGGTTAAGATTCTCTGTAACAGAGTGGTATTCTAACAGATTACTGCTGTGATAGATACAAAGAAGCCTGAATAAAGTATGGTCTTACATGAGGAAGCCTGATAAACGATAGGTGTCTTGGAGTAAAGTCTTAAGGAAGATAGAGAGAGAGGATTACTCCTATGTGGAGCTAAGTGAGCTCACAGCTGTCTATAAAGAAAGTTTTGCTTAAATTGGAGGTAAAAATGGCCATGTTTTGATCCCAGGAGGACTGAGTTAACTTATGTTAATGTAACACAGTATGTAGCAAAGGTTAGCATTAGCACTTGCCTGACTGTTCTTTTGGCCTGCACCTACAAGGTGAGGAAGGAAAGCAGTGTCAGAAAACTGTGCTGTTCTCCCAAGAAATGCAAAAATACTACCTTACTAAGTGCGGAATATCTGTAATTAACTTGTAAATTGACTCAAGAACAAAGGACCAGAAAGTTTCTATTTGTTAGTAACAAAAAGCCATTTTTGATAGGAGATTAAAAATGTAACTGTTGATTATAAATGAGATGGCTAATTTTCAGATGCAGAAAGAAGTAACAGTGATTTTATAACACTTCCCAGTTCTTTACGACAGCTTGAACTACAGTACAGTGTTAGCTATTTTTTGCTGAGCTGTTCAGCCAAATATGTGTGTCTGACTAAATCTTCTGTTGTAGGCCCTGAATCTGTCCCAGCTGAGCTGGTGAAAGTAGCACTGGCACCCATTGCGTTAGTTGGAGAAAGCCATCAGTATCCACCTGTAAACTGGGCATCCATTCTTTCTCCTTTGATGAGGCTGGACTTTGGTAAGAGTAATAGTTTCCTATTAAGACTTTTGTATTCGTCACAAGAGTTCTTTACTAATGCAGCTTTCACAAACTTTGGAGCCCTCTTCAGGACTTGAAGTTAGTGCAGTGGTTAAAGTTTTATTATGCTTTCAAGACTGACTTTTTAGTGTTTGCAAGTATATAGTTGTGATCACCATGTGGACATTGTTTTAACTGAAGAAAAACTAAAGAAGATCAAAGCTGAGAAGTTCCCTAAAATGTTGGTGAAAGTGGCCTGAATATTTCATTTGAACTATTTACATAAGAGCCCATCATGAAACTCAACTAATTGTATCCTGTTTTCAGTACCTGCTAAATGCTTGGTCCAGTGCCCATATCAGAGGCTGTGTGCAGCTTTTTCACATATTTGAGCTATTTGACTGTCCATCTAGCTATCACTAGTTTGAAGTACACTTTCTACTAAATTACACTGGGTGATAATTTTCAAAATAATGGAAAAACTTTCCTGTACTGAGGTCTGCAGTTCTTGTGAAGACCTGAAACTTGTTAAATGTCTGCAGGATTTTTTTATTCCCGCTTTTCACTTAGGTGTCTTACTTTTGTAAATCAGGGAATTTGCAGAGGAAACAGTATGTTTGTTTTGTGGCTGGTTTTAGCTTCTTAGTCCAGGAATATTGACTCATTTTTCCTTCGTGGATTAAATCTTATCTTTATTTGGCAAGGAGGGTTTTTTTTTAATTTTTACTTTTCTTAGCATTCCCACAATTTTGTTCCTGAGTGAATTGAAATAACTTAAACAAATGCTGAGATTTCTTGCTGAAAATGCCTGAATGGGAAGAGGAGTCTTCTAACATGTACGTGTTAAAAGCTTTAAGTAGTGTTTTTAGAAAAATAAGTTGTAATGTAGTGCTCTAGTAGAACATTAACCCTCCTTTATTTTATGAGTTGGGGACAAATTTAAAGGGAAAATAATTTCTTTATAATTTAGTTTGTTTTTTTCTGTTTTAGGTGATGAGGTAAAAAATCTCTGCCTTCAGCTGGCTGTGACGCAGGCCCAGTCATCTCAAAATGCAGCAATGCTTTTGGGGATGTGGGTGGCACCTCCCCTTATCTACAGTCTCAGTGTACGTATGACAGAAAACTTGTGGGAGCTCAGTGCCTCTTTCATATAATATTCCTCAGTGACAATGTTTAGGGTGTCTCACCAGAAAAGGATTACTGGTTCAGAATTCATCAGAAATACCATTCAGGGAGCATTTATAGTGAGAGAAAGGTTATTCTGGGGCCTTGAAATTCAAAGCAGACTTAAGACCTGCTACACTTATTTTACTTTACTGCTTAAGACCTTTTTCCTCTCTCTCATTTCATGCTATAGCTCTGATAACCTGCAGACATAAGGCATCACATGTAGGGAGAAAAATTATCTTTTATTATACCAGCTGATAGTCTCAAAAAAAAGGTCCACTCTAATCTGTCCAAAAGCTTACCTACTTTTTCTAGCAAGGTCTCTTGATCTAGCTAACTAGTAAAAAAAGTTATGTCTTGAAAATCTTGCCTTAATTTTGTAGATACCCAGCAGACTAGCCTACAGCATAATCAAATTTGGGCTTATCCTTCATTGCTGTTCTGTTCTTCTGGAATTAAAATGTGGATTCCATGGTACAGTATGTAAAACTCCCTGAATCCCACAGAACGCTTGACTGCACATTTCGGTCATTTTATACAAGTTCAGGAGCAGATTCTTTGACAATTCTCAGAAAATTAATGGTTTCTGTGATCTCTTAATGGAGTGGTTTTATTTTTAATTCATTAGTCTTAGATATGCAAACATTTGCTGGCAATTTTAAGATACATAATTTGTAAGGTACCAAAAAAAAGATTTTATTTCTGACTACCACTTTTCCAGCTGCAGTGGGAATTTGAGGTCACAAAAATGAGGTGAGCCACAGAGTATGTAACTCTGCATTTCGTACAGGTTATTAATTCTTCTTCACAGCTAGCAACATTAATGATGCTATGGCTACCATACTTCTGTCCTTGACTGTCTAGACAGTCTGTATGCTTTATGTAGGAATGCAGTGGGTACCATGTAATAAAATTGCTCTGTCCGTACAGAGATGTGATGTTTAGGGTTCACTGAAAGTAAGTTCTTCAATTTATAATGAAAACATAATATTGACATGTTTGAATTAACTCTTTTTAATTCAAGCAATTCATCAAAAAAGGGAAAAAGGAAAGAACTGAGAAATATTTATGACTTTCAGTGCTTTTATAAGTGGTGTTTGAGCCACTTCTTTTATAGTTTTATCCAACAGTAGTTCAAGGTCAGTGAAGAACTAGAATTTGAAACAGCAAAAATTTTTCCTTTTCAGATGAAAACTCAGAAATACCTCTTCATGTCCCTGTCCCTGTGGATGCAACATGTTGCAGAAGACAAACTGCAGTCTTTTACAGAAGTGTTTCTGATACAACAATTTGAAGTGAAGAAGCGCACAAAAAGCCCAGAAATTTGCCAGTGTGTTCTACAGGGGCTCATCCAGGCAATGAAACTTCCCAACCCTGCCCAGTTTTGCTGGAGCTTTTTGTGTCGGGCTGTGGAGAAAATATATGAGCTTCTTCCAAATGAGGTTCAGGTAAGGAGTAAGTATGAGGTGTATGAACACTGTAGCTAGATATTTTTAATGATGGTAAGTCCCATCTTTTTGCACTGATGCATCAGATTCAAAACATGAATTAGATATACAGTTTTTAAGATAATGGTTAAAATAGCGGCATAATTTCAATTTAAGTTACTTTTGGTTATTTTAGAATATGACATTGTGAAACCTATCTAAAGTACACTCCTCCCTCATAAATGATTCGGTAGTGGGAAAGTACAGTATTAGTACTGAAATAAATGTAATTGAAAGAGAAGAGGTGAACAGTGAGAAGGCGCCTTTTTTTCCCACAGAGGATTCAGCTTCTCACAGTGATTTAAAGAAACTATTTAGCTACAGAAAATACCTCCAAGGAAAGGCACTTTTCTGATAAAACAAACTCTTTGAAAGTGTTCAAATAACATTATTCTTATAGATTGAAGTACATTAAATTCCCCAGCAAATACAGAATTTCTAAAATAGATTAAGTAAAGTGAGGCCAGAGGATAGATTAATTATTCATCATTATCATGAACAAGTTCCTAAACTCACCAATTTTGATGATGAAAGCTGGAAATAGACATTTAGACATGCATTTACTTTTCTGTTTCCAGAGAGTTGAACTGGAGATGTATATCGATGTAGCAAGATGTATCTCAGAAATGGCTGATTCAGAGATCGATCGCATTGTCCAGATCTCCAAGGTAATTACATTTTAGCTCTGGTCTTTTATCACCAAATCATGTGAAACAAGCAACCTTTTCATTTTTATTGTCACCAGACTGTTTTAGCTCATTGGGAGCAGGGAGCATTTAATTGTTTTATCTGACATGTAGGTAAGAATGTTCTGGATTTAATCTGCAGGCAGCAGAGAGAAGCACAAGTGGTAAGAATCCATATCCCAAACTTTCTCAAAGCAACTGAATTTCTCATGGTTTCACCTGGGAGCTTTAAACTGGAGAGTCTTAAGTAACTTGGTCAGGTGGTTGGCCTCTTCTCCCAGGCAACCAGTCCCAGACAGGACGAGAGGGCAGAGTCTTAAGTTGCGCCTTGAGAGGTTTAGGCTGGACATTAGGAAGAAGTTCTTCACAGAAAGGGTGATTAGACATTGGAATGGGGGCTGCCCAGGGAGGTGGTGGAGACACTGTCCCTGGAGGTGTTTAAGTAAAGACTGGATGTGGCACTCAGTGCCATGGTCTAGTTGACATAGTAGTGTTCAATCACAGGTTGGACTTGATGATCTCAGAGGTTTTTTCCAACCTAACTGATTCTGTGAAGTTCCTTCTGTTAGCAGAACAGGAATGGCGTGAAGCAGAGTGGCATTATATCTTCTAAAGCCCAGACCAATGGTGCAAACAGCAGACCATAGTCCTCTTTGGTTCATATAACCACCTGCTTGAAATTGGACTGTAAATGCATCCTGGTGACTAGCTATCCTTGAACTGGTGGATCTGTGCTCCTGTTAAAAACGTAAAATAATTGACTGAAAAACCTTTCTTTCTTGACTTTGTGTTGTTCTATATTTACATTCACACTCAGAATGTTTCCTGGTGGACAAGATGACTGAGGATGATAATGGAATAAAAAAACTTTCATCTTGTAGCTCACCAGTGGAATCAATTAGCAGTGGAATTCTTAGCAGCTGAAATGCTAAGGAAATGACTTGTGTAGAAGAGCTTGATGTTTTCAGATCAAGCTTTTAAAAACAAACATCTGTGACGTAAAGCTCCCTGTTCTGTTTGCTATCAGACTCAGTAGAGAATTAAGCATTCAAATAGGTTGTGGAAGCTGAACTGTCATTTCCTTATATTTTTTAGTTCTAATTTCACACTGGAAAACATTATTTAAGAAAACCTCTTTTTGTCACTACACTGTATCTGTCTTGCAAGAAGACTTCAGTCTCCAGAACTGTCAAGCTGGTTCATTCCATTTCAAAGGGGAATGTAAAATTTAAAGCAGTATGAAAACAAGCTGTACTGAGTTACACTTCGCTGAACTATTTTGAACAGTGTAAAGTTCAAGTAATATGGACAGTCTTCTGTTTAATATGTCTTGAGGAAAACTGAGCCTAATAGTTATTCAAAGAGTTTTTTACTTTTTTTAAAAAGAGAAATGCAGAATTTACTGTTCCCACAAGAAACGTACATTTCAATTTAACATGTTTTTTGTTGCATTTGCAGAACAATATAGAGAAGGCCATGTTCGTGAAAGTGTATTTAGTTTCTCAAGGCAGATTGTCTCTGATGAACTTGAGTGCCATGATTGATACTGTGGCTGGATATCACCAGAAAGAAAATATTTTATGGATGCTCTTGCATAGTTTCTATCATGCTCGTATTGTGAGACATGAAAATACAGGTAAGATAAGGTTTAAAGAAAAATCAACAATGCAATCAACAGGTATTTATGAATCTACACTGATTCTTTTAAAATAATTTTAAGATGGTTTAATCTAAGTGTTTCCTAATTTTTCCACATTAGAAACTACTGTTTCCAGAATTCTCGTATTATTCAAATACTTTTATCACACATTGCTTTTATGTTTTTCTCCAGTTACTTATTTTTCTGTGGTCCAGCTATAAGTTATTTGTCTCATCAAGGTGGTTTACAGACCAGAGTTTTAACTAGATCTGTCTCCCCCTCTTTTTAGGGTAGTGTTACAAATGTACATAGTACATCAGAGACTTCTAATAGTGCAACTCTGCTAACCTTCTGACCTAAAATCTGACTTACTGGTATGTGACACAGAAGGTTGGGGGATGTTCCCATGAGACTGGCTGAACTAGGGAGATAACTTCCTTTCCTGAACTCCTTGCACTGATTTAACATAGGAAATAAATTTCCCTTTTTTCGTCTTCATAACTAGACCAGATAGTCGTCTGGTAAGTTAATGATTTGGGCTGGCTCAGCTATGGGTCTGATAGAGCATAGGGCCTGATGCAAGAGAAGTCGGAGAATCACACGGGAAGATAAGGAAGGAAGAAACAAGAACAGAAAGAGGCAAGAATGAGGTCTCATTTTCATGGCAGAAGGGTCTTTGTCTGCCTGTGTTCACTGAACAACTTCAAAGCATTATATTGCCAGATGCCTTAGCTGCCAGCTGTGTTTGAAGAACTTCAAAGAGTAGTGAGTTTTAATTGAGTGAAGTAAGAGTTCTTTGGGTAAAAGAGGAGACAGCATAAAAAGACACTTGTAAAGATTACATGAAAACAGTAATGTGTGAAGTAACGTGGTCTCGGTGGTGAACATCGTTATTAGTTTGTAGGAGATAGAACAGATTATGGACAGCAGAACCTGAATCAATGAAATGTCTTCCATCCTTGAGATGAATTGAGGGCTGAGTTTATTTGCCTTGACTGTATTTTACTGACCCTCTCAATACTCTAGGACCATTTTCACAGTACTCCACACAGTACACAGAGGGAGGCTTTAGTATTCTGTAGCAGTCTTATGTGCAGACTTGGTTAGTGGGTCCTGCAGGCTGCCATTAGGTGAAATAATTCTCACTCAGCTTTTATGTCTTCTGTGTGTTCAATGTGTTGCCTGCATTATAAGCAAAGTTTCTGTTCTGTTAAGAGCCTGTATGTTCTCAGTCAGTGGCAGAATTAATCAAATGTGATAGTGGTGTTGGTGATCTTTGTTCTTCTGCAGTTTTTACTTTCTTGCCATAGTGATCTTCTGTGCTTGCTTTTTAATAAAAAGAAGTACATTCTAGTGTTTTACATGAGTCAGTGTTCTTATTTTTTTCTAGGAGTTCTGAAAAGAATGGACTGGCTATTAGATCTGATGGGCTACATCAGAAATGTAGCATACAAGTCAACACCCATACAAAATGTTGATCTGAAAGAGGTAATGCTGTGAAAATAATTTGCAGCAAGAAAAGAAGGAGGTTCTGATATATTTCAGTTTTTTCCTTAGTAATAAATATTTTTTATATTTTAGAAGATTGTGATCTTACCTCCACAGAGAAAATCTTAACAATTTTTGTGAATGAATGTGTATTAAAAACTCTTTACTTTAAAATAACCTTTAAGTTATGATAGAACCTTAAAGCAACTAAAGGAAATAATTTCTTCAAATTTACTGTATTTAGAACAATTGAAGGAAATTTTGAATTCACTCGTGGAACTGTCTGGGCAGGTCAGAACTGTGTAGCTGCTGGCTCTGAGAGGGCTTGGACAGTTTTAGAGAAATAATGTTGTTCAGCTATTTAGGTCTTCTGTTTGAGGACATAAAATAAGCTGCTGCTTAGATCAGAAAGGCATCAATTACACTGCTGCAATGTTTCCCAACCATTTATAGCACCATAAGGGTGACCATCTCTGATTTCCCTCAACAGTCAGGTTGCTGTGAAAAAGTTATTTCCCCATTTTAAATGAATTGTGGATCAGCTTTAATCTAAAAGATTATTTTAGAAGAGTGTGATTTTACTTTCCTTAGTAGACATTTCAGTTTGAATTTAGAAAGAGGCTTATGCTGCTTCAAAGCACAGAAGGATATTAAGAATTTTTAGTTCTTGCATTTCGAGTTTTAGCTGAATTTTTAGATGTTTGTTTTTAAGAGCAAGTCGCCATCTGGATTTTGGTCTTGGGTTTTTGATAGGTTTCTTTTTTGGATGAGTTTTTTTGTTTGGTTTTTTGGTGGAGTTTTTCTCCTTCTGCATTATTCATTTAATGTGCATTTTTGCCTTTTTCTCGTTTAGTGCACAGATTTCCTCCTGTGGCTGTTTGCAGCTTCTGTGGTGGTCTGGGCTGACCATGGCGCACCATTACTTCTTGGCCTCAGTGCTGACTGGTCACTGTGGAAACACCACATGGCATTACCAGACTTACCTGAGGAACACATTGGCGAGCACCTGACTGACAAATTTGCTGTGCGAGAAACTCTCACTCTCCTTCCAAGCAGCCTTTCCCTTTTGCTGGCTAAAGAACCGTGGAAAGAACAAACACAGAAGGTAATTTGCATGTAGTGGTAAGCACTTTACAGGAGTCAGAAAGTGCCCCATTTTTAGTAGTCAACTTGGGTCTATAAGACCCAAGCGGACTACTTGGGGCTATACTTTGGTAGAGCAGTTATCTCCTCTTATTTTACTGCATCTCAGTTGTGATGTCACTTTATTTTTAATCAGATATGAAAGTAGTTTCTCAAGTAAAATTGGAAAGTTGCAAAAAACCCACAAATTCCAAAGCTGGGAGTCAAACTCTTAAGAAAGTACAACTGGGAGAAGAATTGGGAGCTGCTAGTAGCAAGTCAGTGTTTTAAAAACTGAAAGAAAGATCCTCTGCAGTTGGACACACCACACTGTAAATTCAGAGCAATCAAAGATCTTCCGTACAGCTTGTAATGTGTGTCATTTATTTTGAAGTATGAGTTGAAAATAAATGTGGAAAATTGCCTAATTTGACTAACCTACTGTGCATTGCATGTAATTGTTATATGTGGAAGTACTGCTATTAATCTGTAGACTAATAGTTGGCTGTTTTGTGCAAACTGGAATCTGTTGAGAACTAGTTTCTCTGAGCATGCTCGTGTGCTCAGAGTTACCACTGAAATCAGAATTCAGAATGTGGAAGGAATGTAGGGGTGAGCTGTTAGTACGCAAGTGCCTAATTAGGTTTTAAGGAAGAATGTGAGGCCTTGCCCTGAAAATCATCCTTATGAGTTTGAAATACCATATTGTCATCCAGGCACCCTGCACTGCCAGAAAAAAATAACAAAAAATGAGGGAGGTCAAAAGAGGAACAAAGGCAATAAGAGTTCTGAAGGATTTGCAGTAAAACATTTGGACAAGAGACTGATAAGAAAGAATTATATTAATAGGTTAAAGGTATGAACAGGCAAGATGGAGGGAAGCTATTTAGTGTGCCGCCTTCTTGCAAAGAATTATTGCCGAGATAATGAGAAGGAACAAAGGGAGTTTCAGATCCAGCTGTGGGAAGAATTGTGCTGACAGGGAGATGTATTCTAGGGTGTTTTGTTTACTTTGGGCAGAAGCTTCTCTGGCCATTGCCTCTGATTAGATAACTGAATTTAGCAGAAATCAAATGTTGTCTGTCAAACTGAAAAGAGTTTGTCGTGTTCTGATACAGGGGCTCTTTTAATTCAGATTTTTCTTCATATTTCAATCTTCAGTTTATTGACTGGCTGATCAATATGATGGAATGTCCTAAGGAAGCATTATCAAAATCTTCCATGGACCTACTGAAAGGTAATATATTTTTAATTGGGTCCTCATTTTTCCATAACTGTCAGTACAGATCAAAATACAGTTGTTGTAAGGAGTGAGATTTTGTCTTTGAGGACACTTTCACAGGTAAGTTGACATTCTTGTCTGTAACACCTTTATTTGTTGTCTCATCTGCAGATGCTTATGATGTAGCACTTAGGGCCCAAAGGACGTAGAGGTACATCTAGTGTACAAGCTTATTTCATTGATAGATCTCTCTGTTGTTTTTGAAGTTAGCCTTAAAAATAAAATGGAACATACTATTGGGAAATCCTCCAGTACCAAAATACAAATTGCATAACTTAGGTGCAACTGAAGACTGCACTGTGTGGAAGGGATAGGAGGTGGACTAGGACAGCCTAGTAAAGTGGTCTGATAAAAAAGGAAAGAGAAATGAGGGTTGCTGAAAATATATATGAAAAGAAAGTTGGAAAGTAGACAGTATGTTGAATTATGGTAGGAGTTGTAGTCCCAGCATATATCCCATTGCTTACTTACATATGCAGGATCTGTGCAAGTTGTTTTAAGAGGACACCACAAGTATTCTCAAGTGAAGTAAGTGCACTTGTGCACTTCCTGTGGACCACCTGATTTGTTGGACCTAAACAACGCTTCTTGAAATCCATTTATAAGTTATTTGCATTATTAGGATAATTAGCCTTGTTTTGAGGTCTGCAGTCTTTAGTCACACTCTGATAAATTCCCCTGTAGTGTCTGCTAATCTCCACCAGAAGCAATGCTAAGGGCTGTTGTAGAACCTCCTCTGTGTAACAGAGAGTTCTGATATTCACAGTATATTCTGAGTATTCCCTGATGGAGGTAAATCACTGTTCCCCTTGAGCTTTTCCATTTATTTTTCTTTTTACATGCTAGAAGGTTAAAGTTCCATCTGAATAACTAGACTGTGACTAGTTTGGTTACGGGATTTCGTCTAAAAGCATGATCCTTTCAAACTGAGTTAAGGAATCAGTGAGTTGCATTTCCTATCAGTGAATTATGCAGAGGAATTAAGACTTTGTGCTTCTGTTGTTCCCACTGCCTTCTATGTCTGGGCTCATTGAATTTCAACTTTCTGCAATAATGGTTGATCTGTATGCCTAAGTGATAGACTAATTAGAAGATGATGTGATATGATTTCAGTAGGAGACATGCCACAAAGCAGAGGAAGGGCTGGGTACATCACCACAAGTTAAAGAGTTATGAAAAGAGTCAGTAAAAGGAGAACTAAACCTATATGTGTTAGTAAAATTACTGGGAAGAATACTCTCACATCCTTTCCTTTGGACTGTACAACTTAATGTAATTTGTCCCTGTCTTCACAGTTACACTTCTGGCCTTGAGATCTCTTGCAGAGTTCAAGAAGAAAGCTGTGTGGACTAAAGCTTATGGGTGGTAGCTGCACACCGTACCTTATCCAATGAAGAAAACTGTCCATACTTGAAAACATAATATTATTACTCAGGCATCAAGAAGCTGTATTTCAAAGAGGTTTCCTATCACAAAGTTTGTAATTGGGTTTGGGGGTTTTTTTACCCTTTTGCCTTATCACAGATATTCCTAAGATGTAAAACAGTATTTTATCTTTAACTGATGTGTTATTGTTTTGCAAATGTGCTGAATCTAAATGAGAAATATACATTCAGTTTCAATTGAGTTGTTTCAGTGACATCTGGGAACCTCAAAAGCTGCAGTGAGATATTTCTTTAATTCGTGGAAACTTTGAAGGAATGGCTGAAAATAAAATAAACTAGTAAAATTTGTTTGGCTATAGCATATTTACTAAAGTATGTTTTAGTGTAACAGACTTTGAATGAGCATTATTTTAGCAATAACACAATGTTCCTGTGCAGTAGTGACAACACATTATCACTATGTAGTGTGAGCAGGGTTTCTGAAAGGGGTGGCATGCATGTCAATTTTGCAATGGCTTTATAAAGATCGCTGAAATGAGTCAATGATCCTGATGACTTGTATCTGCAGCTCCAGGACAGCTGCAATTTTCTTTCCACTTCTGTTTTTGTCTCCTTTACACTTCTTTGCACATAACGGGAGTTTTTCTCTGCCTCTAGGGAAAAGGGACAATACAGCAACTCTTTTCCACATTTATCATCTTAAATAGATTAGCCCCTGCTATTTTCCTTATTTAATACTTTTATCTTTCTAAAAGAATAGAGAATTTTTCCACTTTGCAATCTTGCCAAGACAGATCTTAAAAGAGCTTTTATATTTAGCAATCCTCCTTGCTGAAGTAGACAAAAATTAACTGAATATAATTGTTTGGGCACTGTTCCCTAGTATCTTTCAAAACAGTACTGGTAAGAGCATTGTTGATTTTTTTATCAGGTTGAAGGAAATGATATTGCCATACATCTAGAAGACACACCCTATTGGAGGAATTATCTTGTTTTCAGGACTGATAACATTTCCTCTGTAAAAGAAATTCTTGTCAGACTTGTCAGTCACTTTTCCCTGGAGGAGACAGAGAACAGACCTCATTGCAGTCTACAATTTCCTTGTGAGGGGAAGAGGAAGGGCAAGCACTGATCTCTTCTCTGTGGTGACCAGCAACAGGACCCGAGGGAATGGCCTGAAGCTGTGTCAGGGGACGTTTAGGTTGGATATTAGAAAAAGGTTCTTCCCCCAGAGGGTGGTTGGACAGGTGAACAGGCTCCCCAGGGCAATGGTCACAGCAGAAAACTTGACAGAGTTCAAGAAGCATTTGGACACTGCTCTCAGGGCACATGGTGTGACTCAGGATTGTCCTGTGGAGGTCCAGGAGCTGGACTTCGATGATCCTTGTGGCTTCCTTGCAACTCAGAATAGTCTATGATTCCATGACTCTTTGTAGGATTTTCTCATCCCATAAGGGTACTTTGTGAAGGCAGTGAGCTTCACACAACAATTGGGCATTTCTTCCCTGATGGGGTGTGTGGAGGATTAATGCAGTACTTGTTTGCCTTTCCAAAATAGTGGGTAATTAGTGGTAATTTTTTGTTGCATATGCAACTCTATACTGAGAAAACTATCTAAAGGTGAATGTGCAGAAGGATTCACTGAAAGTCCTTGTCACCGAGTCAGTATCTCAGTTCATGACATTTTCATTTATGTGCACTTCTAAGTAACTTCTAACAAAGCCAAATATGTCAAATTTTAATGGTGCCATCTCTAATGTACTGTTTCAAACTAACTTACATCTTTAATCATCTCAGTTTGCATGTGTATTAGCATTTTAATTCAGATGAAATTTTGTCTTTTTTTAAAGGGACTTGCTGTGTGATGCCTCCTTGCTGTGTTTCAGTTTGCATAGCAGAGCAATATATAAACATCTGAATTAACTGAATTCCTACTGATGTATAGTAGAAAATGTAAGCCAAGGGATGGCATAGCATGGCTTGAGGGTGGCAATGCTAACAGAGCTGCAGACAGCACTGAGAATTTAGGAGAATATCTGAAATGCTTCTACACCAACACACGATACAAGAAATAAACGGGATGAACTGGAAGCCTTCGTCAGCTCCCAGAGCTATGATATCATTTGGATTAGTGCGACTTTGTAGAATGAGTCCCATGACCGGAGTGCTGGCATGCAGGGCTGCAGGCTGTTCGAGAGGGATAGGCAAGGCAGGCATGCCAAAGGAGTTTCATTTTAAGGCAGAGGTTTCACTGTACATTGCTTGCAGTTAGGGATAATGTGGTTGAAAGCCTCTGAGTGAGACACATGGAACTACAGGCCTGTTAGTCTAACCTCATTACTGGGGAAAATTTACAGAGATCATACTGGTACTATTGAAAGGCATTTAAAGAACAGTACAACCATCAAGTACAGTCAACACGAGCTCACAGAGGGAAAGCCCTGCGTAACTCATCTGATACTCTTCTGTGATACAGTCACCCACCGTGTGGGGCTTTTGATACTGTCCCTTACAACATCTGTCTGAACAGACTGTTCAACGGTGAGATGAATGGGTTCATGGTGCACTGGTTAAAGAACGAAAGAACTGGTGAAAGGACAGAGCTCAGAGTTGTAGTGTGTGGGGCTGACAGTCACCAGCAGTGTTCCTCAGGATTCAATGTATTTATCCATGATCAGGAGGCATGAGTTGAATGCACCATTAGTACATTTGCTGGTAATACCAAATTTGAAACTTGCTGTTGACTGTTGAGGGACAAGAGGCCTTGCAGAAAGATGTGGATAGGCTGGAGTATTTGGCTATGATTAATGGCTTGAAATTTAACAAGTTAAAATCATGGATTCTGCATCTGGTACAGAGTAGTGCCTGATACAAGTCTAAACGGGTCAATGAGTGGCTGGAGAGCAGCCCTGCGTAGAGAGATCTGGGGGTGCTGGTATCTCAAGATACCAAGATTTAAATTCACAGAATCACTGAATTGTTGGAGTGGGAAGGGACCTCTGGAGGGCAACACACCTTTCCTCATTGGCTCCCCCACCACTTGCACTAAGAAATTATCTTCCAGTATCTGCAGGAACTTCCTGGACTGTGTCTGCCAAGCCACGTTGGACCTCCAGCAAATACAGGGTTGTTGAACATCCAGAGGAGAAACAGGGGATCTCAAGGCTACTTCCAGCTGCCCATAGTAAGCCTCAACAACTTCCTTGTCCTGATCAGGTGGTCTGTAGTAAACACCCACAACAGTGTCACTCATTTTAGCTCTCAACTCATTGTCTCTCCCTGGGCAGAGCTTGATGCTCTTTCATGTAAAGACCAACTCCACCACCTCACCTTGCTGACCTGGCCTTTCTAAAAGTACACAGGAATCCATGACAACATTCCAGTGGTGAGCTATCCCACCATGTCTCTATAATTGCAGTGGGATTATGGCTCTGTGACCACACAGAGATTTCCAGTTCCTGTTTATTCCCCATGCTCTGTGCATTTGTGTACAGGCACTTCAGGGAGGCAGTGGAGCATCCAGGCTCCCTAGGAGGGGTGTAAGAGGGTTCCCCATAGCCACACACACCCTTGATGTGGTTAGGCCTAGGACTCTCATCTTGAGGCAGCCAACATTGCCCTGGTTGGCATGGCCCACTCCCCAGGGGGAAGCAATGGCATGAGCATTGCCACTTTGGCCCCCACCCACTGAGTCCTTCAGTTTAAAGCCCATCTCACCAAATTGGCCAGTCTGCTGCCAGAGCTTCTCTTGGTGTTCTTAGACAAGTGGATCCCATCCCTTCCTAACAGGCTACAATCATTGAAGTACAACTCACTGTCATAAAAGCCATTGTCTTAAACACTTTTTTGCCTGCCCAGTCCTGAGCTTTTCCAGGAACTTAGGTGAGGTATTGGAGCTGAAGTTACAGTGGCCTGTTATGGTCACACATGGAAGGCTGACTGCCTCGATCTCCCAACTGCCTGCCCCAAGTTACCAGTCTACCAGAAGGAGGTGAGGAAGTCTGTCATGAACTTCCTGCCTTTTTCATGCAGTTTAGGTTTGGGGGTCCTCTCCATAGTGAATTTTAAAGAATCCTTTTCCTATTCCAGCCTTTTAGCCAGCTATAAGACTCAAGACATAACTTTTTTTTTAGGATAAAACAATAAACATGGCTTAATCTGATATAGGTTTGACCTCAGCTGGCTTCCAGATGTCTGTTCAGCCCCATCTTCTCAACAGGACATTCATTCTCCCTCCTCCTCAACAGGACAAGGAGAAAATAGGATGAGAAAGTTCATGGGTCAAGATAAAGACACAGTGATCATTTACCATTCTCTGTCACAAAAACAGATTCAACTTGTGGAAGAAAAATTTATTGCCAATTAAAAATAGTATAGGATGGAAAGAAAAAAGGCAAAACTAAAATCACCTCCCCCCACTCCCTTCTTCATAGGCTCACTTTACTCCTTCCTTCCTGCATCTTCTACCTCCTTCCTCCCCAGGTAGTACAAGGTGGGTAGGGCATGAGGGTTGCACTTAGTTGATAAACCTTAATCTCTGCTGCTTGTTTTCCTTCATACTGTTGCCCTGGTCCAGCCTGGGGTCCCTCCCATGGGATACAGTCCTTCATGGTTTCTTCTCACGAGCTGCAGCTTTTCAAGCACTGGTCTAGCATAGATCCTTTCCATGGGGTACAGTCCATTAGGAAAAAGCTGCTTCAGTGTGGGTCCCTAATGGGCCACAGTTCCTACTTTGCTTTTGTGGGCTCTCCATGGCCTGCAGCTTCCCTCAGGGCACAGCCACCTGCTCCAGCCTGGGACCCTCCACAGGCTGCCATGTGGATATCTTGTCTGGTGTGTTTTTCTCCATGGGTTGCAGAGGGACAAGCTGATCCACCATGGCCCACAGGGGAATCTGCTGCAGTGCCTAAAGTAGCTCTTCTTCTCCACTGACCTTGGTGTCTACAGAGCTGTTTCTCTTACATTGTTCTTACTCTTCTTTCTCACAGCTGCTGCGTGACATTTCTTAGCTTTTCTTAAGTTTCCAGAGAGATGCCATGCCATCGTCTTTGCTGTTTGGCTCAGCAGTGTCCTGCGGCACCTCAGTTTTGGAACTGGTTGGAACCAGCTGTTTCTGACACAGGGGAAGCCTATGGCTTCTTGTGGAAGCTGTTCCTGCACCTTCTCCATTGCCAAAGCCTTGACATGTAAACCCAGTACAATATCATATGTCATGTTTTCTCCTATAGGGTTAACTCCAGGCAGCTTGTTGACAAACATGTTAGATTGAATTTCCAGGGGAAAAATGTTCATGTTTCAACTTTAGCAAGTTATATAGGTTTGATGTGGACTTACTCTGGCTGTCTTCAAAACAGTCATCTTACTTAGCTGCTCTATATGTTTCTTCACAATGTTCATACTCGAATCAGTTTGGGTCAGACAGAAGCCCAAAGTACTCCCATTTATCTACTAAGTTCCAAATTTCTGTTTGCAGTGCTTTGAAAAGAAATAATCCCAGGTTGATGCTAAACTATTCTATTGTGTGATATTGTTGCTTATGGTCTGCAAATGCTCGGTGGTCACAACAGTCTGCAGGCATTGTCTGCCAAATGTATTAAATAAATAAAAATTCTAGGAGGTGACCTTTCGTAACAAATTAATTTAGCTTCACTGTTTCCTTACATAACGTCTTAGGCCGCATGGTTTAAAAAGTCATACAGGCAAAAGCCTCTTCATAGTGTAATAGTGTTTACTTCCCCTTTAAATATTATCATCTCTCCTACTCCTATTACCTTGCCTCCCTTCCCACAGTTTTCAGTCAGCTAAAAAAAAAAAAAATACCCTCCCTTTTCTCCCCCACAGGCTTGAATTGAAATGTAGGGGAAAATAAATACGGACGAAACACCAGAAAAGCTCCT
>NW_008237273.1:1495757-1501317 GCF_000691975.1 Corvus brachyrhynchos
ATGTAGGTGAAAATCAATACGGACGAAACATCAGAAAAGCTCCTGCCAGCCTCTAAGGAATTATTTGGCTATTTTTGCCTGTACAGTCCACTGGGTATAGCTGTTTATATTCCTCATTCCCAGCCTTTGAAAAGCCTGTGTTCTAGTTGCATTCTCACACATTATCCTACAGAAGTATGAGGAGCAAATACAATTGTGTAAAATGGCTAGAATTTTGCACATGGCTTTTGATAGTCATTCAGTTCCCTTTGAAGAACAACATATATTTGACCTGACTACATCACACTTCTTTTGCACGCATCTGTCTGCTGTTCAGCATGGAAGAAAGTCATTGTGGGGGAAGAGAGAGACATGCCAAACACATGATTGTAAGTGTTTCTTTCTGACCTTTAAACATCCCCTTGAATATACAGGAGATGAGTCCCTTAACACTTCCTTTTCTGATTTAGCTGCATTTTCTGGACTCTTCTTTTGATAACTGAAGGATGAGGCCAGAATGTGGGGGATCCTTAGTGAATGCCTGGGCTAATCAGCATGTCAGTCTCATAGGTTGCAAAGGTTCTGACTTCTACCCCTTGAGAGATTCCAGTTCTAGCCAATTTAGTATTTATATGTGAGGTACATACATGTTGGCCTAGTATAAAGTAATCTTATAGATTAAATGATACTGTCATTTCAGAATATCTGTATAGAATGAGATAAGAATTAACACCAAAATGAGGGTGTGACTGTGATTTGTGGCACTCCTAAATTTTTTAAGAATTCTATAACATATATTAGAAAAAATATATTAATTTTAAAATCTCTGGACACTTGAAGTCAAAACTTTCAGAAGTTGCTCCATTTCTGAGGTGCATTCAAGAGATCTGCCTTTTCTGAAAATTCTACACAGCCAGAAAATGTTCATGTGAAGGAGAGTTTTTCATTGAGATATCTTTGTCCACTTTGTTTTTAATTATGACATGCAGCAATACACTAGGAATGTATTTTTTCCTTCCAAACAAAATATCAACTTAACTTCTTTTATTTTTGATGTTGCCTGTCCCTAGGTGTGCCATTCTCTCATGGAAGAGGTTCTGGATGACAAAGTACATGCCTGAATCAAAACACAAAATGGTGTAAGAACAAGGGAGTAGAATTCAAACTGTCTTCAATTAGTTTAGAAGGAACAATAAGAGCATTTATCTGGCAACCTTGCACAGTTCCTTCCATGTACTTAGGATCAGAACACTACATCATAAGGATGAGATCCTTCAAATTCATGTTAAAGCCAATGACAGAACAAAGACTTCTGTATGATGCAGCTAAATCCAGCAGAAATTTTTCGAAAGTATTTTGGTGAAAAGGAGAAGGGATCTATTTACATGCAGGTTTTGGAGTGGCCTTGTTTTTTCATCCCTTTGAATAATCAAGCTGTAAAAGTCTTAATTTCGATAAAACTTCTCATCCCAGCTAGGAGTTATGAGTGAGGAAGAGTTGCACAGAACCAGAGTATGATCAAATGGGAATTGATTTTTTTTTAAAAAAAGCAAACAAAAAAGCAAGTTTCACTAAATCGCTGTAAGGCTGGGATCACTGAAACAATTTTTATTGGTTTGTATTTTTATGCACGATACATGGTATCTTGCAGATTTAACTGTTTGTATTTGAAAGATACTGGAAATCAAAACAGGTAGTGATGCACTTCCCTGCAGTGGTCTGCAGGAGATGTGGCAGAGAGAGTTAGAATTTGTGAAAGGCCTGGTACTGATTTGATTTTTTCTTGCCATAGGCATCCCAGTTGTGTTGAGATCCAGTTTTCTGGAAGATGAGATACTTACCTGTAAAGAGCACTAGCAGGTACATTTTCAGAACATACGGGAAGTAGATTGAGAAGGTGAATGGAAATGGTAGCTTGATGGAGTATGTGCCAAAGGATTCAAAATAAGGCAGTGATACACAAATTGCAAATCCTGTAAAAACATGGTGAATCCTTAGTCTAAAAGAAGCAGAAGATCATCAAAAAGCTTAATGTACAAGTCAGTTACCTTTTATATTTTATATACTGATACATATACATATGCATTCGTATGCATATGCACATTTTCTCCTTGAGTTCAGTTTTGTAGGTTTGGGGTGCTGATTGCTGTTAATACTAGAATTAATAAATATACCTTATTCATTAATGAGTTCTGTCAGAAACAAGTGTTTTCAGTGTGTTCTCAGTGGGTAGAGTTCTTGGTGTAACTATGATACTGCCCTGAGCCAGTAAGGTCAGCCTCAGCGGGGAAGAAGCTTTGTAAGTTGCTGTCTAATATGGTGAGTCTGGAAGGGAGGAATCCCTATGTCATTTATGAGAATATTTTCTGCTTTACTCAGAAAAAAATAACATTTTCCTATATTTTTTAAAACTGAAACAAAACCAAGCCAACAAAAAAACACCAAAACCTACCAGACACACAACCCCCAAAACCCAGAGAGTCCATATTAAAGAAAAAGTAACAGAAAAAAGAGACACAGGTGGCATACAGGTTAGTATGAAGGTACATGAACATTTCTGACAACTTTGGCAGTGCATGAGGAACTATGTTAAACACAAATGGCAATTGAAGTGATCACATTTTTTTGAAGAATATTAAGGAAGCAAGTGGTTGATACCCCTTCCCACCTCCTTACCTTTAGCCAGAACTGAAAGGGGATAGAGTGGGATGCACAGTGAGAAGTTGAGCCATGTTAGTGGTAGGTAATATATGCCCATCCTTGCCAACATGTTGTAAGTGTACCTGCAATAAGAGGAAAGCAGATGAGCTCAGAGGAAATTATGATGTCTTTAGAATAAAGTTACACTACTGGAAAATTCAAAGGAATTGCAGAAGAACTTGGAGCTGTCTGAGTAAATTTCAGAGTGGCAACCGTTTTCATTCAGGCTCCAATGCCTGAAAGTAGGTGGTTTATTTTTTTCAGCAGGGTGGTGCTACCCTAGAGCAGGAAGACGGCAATAAAGCCCTCCAGACAGACAGCTCAGTCAGAGACCAGCATGATTTCATACTGGTCCAACAGAAAATGGATTTCAGATGGGGGTGTTGCAACTGAGAGGGGCAGGCAGAATATGACTGTTGCTTGGGACCAAGAAAATTCTGATTTATGACTGCTGAGTCACTGCTGTTTATGACTGAGCTGAATCACTGCTGGAGAAGGTTAAACAAGAAGGCAATTTCAGGTACTTAACCTTCTGTAGTACATGTCCCCCTCTCCTGGACCTCAGAAGGGGTAGTAGGTCCAAAAAAAGCGTTTGCTCACCAGTGCATTGCAGCATTTTGTTCTTATGTGGTTTTTACTGTTGCTCACTGGGAGACCAGAATGCCTAGGACTTCACTCTCCAAAGGTGACCTAATCTTGGTGTGATCTTAAAAGCGGTACAGCAGCTTTCCAAACACTGGAGAAACAGGTCTGGTTGCATTTTTGGTCAGCTGAAAGACTTTTTGCACTGTGGCCTTCCTAGAGATACTACCCAAGACTTTCTGACAGATGAAACTAGTGTTAAACAAACTTCCTGTATTCCCTTCTTATTGATTAATTTGATTAATTTTGCATCACACCTGGACTGTAGAAGAGTGTGAGAGGCTGAAAATGTACCCTTGTCTCTCAAGGTTGCCCTCTGCAACCTCAGGATTATCTCCATTTTTTATTATTGTTGCTTTTAAGGCTGAATCTCAACCCAATAGAAAAAGGAAACAGCTACTCCTTCTCTACACAATTCCATGGGCTGTTGATGGTATAAGAAGGAAAGACTAGTTATAGAAAACCTTGCAGAATTTGCTCTCAGTATATCACTAGCCATGATGCATAACAAATAGTCCTTCAGGGAAATTTATATCCCTGAAAGTTTATGTGGAAAAACTTGTAATATTTCAAGAGTAGTTGGCTAAGGGATGGGATAGATCCTTATGCACTTCTAGACATGAACATTTCCTTGAGATATTAGGACGTGGCACAGGTGCTGTAAAGTAAATCAGGTAAGAATTCTAAAATTGTATGAGTTGTACTATGGTTTATTTGAATTGGTCATTTGCTGCTGTAGACCACAGTAGCTTTCCTGTTAAACAACTGCTGTTACTGCTGTGGTGCTTAACTCTGTTCTTTAGCAAGGGTAGAAAATAATGATGCATCAATAGGACTATTATTATGCACTGACAGAACTTTACAGCCAATATTGTTTATACTTTTGGCATTTCTCCAGCTGCACTGAACCCTTTCATTTCAGATTAGGTTCCACTGTTTTAGCTTTACAAACTTCAAAAAGAAATGGGATGGAACTATAAACAAAATAATTAATACAAGTAGTAGCCTATTAACATATGCAGTTCAAAATACTCTGAAGCTGACTTAAAATCTCTATCTTTTCTGTCTGACACTTTCCTGTTTCAGATCTCTTTTATAACGTTTCCTTTGCTGCCAAAATCCATATTCTTCAGTCAGTCTGCTAAGCAATAGATTTAAATTAGCAGAAAAAAAAAGATTTCCCTTCATTACATAGGTTGCTGTGAGAGCTGTGTCTTCTTAAAATGCTTCTTAATTCCATATGTACCTGCTCTAAGTCTACAGACTGAGGTGCATAGAGACTTACATTACATATGAGAAATGTTTGTTGTTCTTGTGGTGTGATATATGCCCTACTACCAAAACTCTTAGTCTCCTGCAGCAGGAGCTCTTGGCTTTTTGGAAAGCACGGTGCAGTTAACCCAGAATAGTCTTTCTGCCTTCACAAGAAGTTCTGCTGGTACTGCCTTACTGTGCTGTCAATCTTGGATTAAAGTGGATAAAAAAATAAAATAATAAAGCAACAGGATGGTAATGGCAACCAGGATGGTTTCAAGAATTCCTGCTCTCCAGAAGGTAGTTTTGATTTCCCTCTAAATTTTTGTTAAAAACATCAAAGCCTTTGAACTACAAATATTAATACTGTCTGCTAATGCATTCCTCTATCTTACGTCTGTAAGTTCCTTTGCCTCTTAACCATGTGGATTTTTGTAAAAGTCATTAAGTAACTATAAGGCTCAAGCTTTTACTTAAAAATGGATATTATGCTTTGCCAATTTTGAAACAATTAAATGAGCCTTGCTGCACAATGGGGGTGGAGTTCTTCTGGCAAGAATAACCCATTTTCCCCTCATGGTTTTGATGTTGACTCCTTACCTGACCACATCTAATAAATTCCAAAGGAAAAATAAAACACACACGACATATTTCCCTTGAACTTCTTCCTGACTGTTGATCACGACAAATAAAACAATTATTCTCTCAGTGATCTGAAAAGAAAAGAAAACTTTGAATTCAGGTAGCACCTTCTGTAGCAGTTATTTCTGTGGCATTTTGGCGAAATAGGAGGCCACAAATGGATCCAGTTTTCTTTACACAAAATCAGCAGTGAATGTTTTGCTTCATAGCCTGCTTTTGTTCAAGGTCCTTCAGCAAAGGGAAGTGGGCACTGCTGGCTGCAGCATCAAAGACCCGTTATGGTAAGTGTGGAAGTTTGCTTGCCAGCTGGGATGACTTGGGTTTGTACCCAAGGAAACCACGG
>NW_008237273.1:1501345-1547344 GCF_000691975.1 Corvus brachyrhynchos
CTGCACCTAGGTACTTGGAGGGCTGGCAGGGATAAGCTTCTTTGCTTGTACGCTGTGTGGGAGGCAGTGGTATAGAGAAGGCCCTTCTTGGGAGGGTTGTATGCCAGAAAGTACTAATCTTACACTCCCAGATCTGTTTTTCATATCTTGGAGATCTGTGTTGCAAGGAATCTCTTTCATGTAAGATTTGCAGAAAGAAGGAGGAAAAGTAGAATTCCTTATCTTTCTTTCCATCTTATTCTTGGTTAGGGGAAGTGGGTTTAAGCTTGTCACTTACGTGAATGATTGCCACAATATTTATGTCCTAATATTTTTCTAGTGGTTGAACTTTATCCAACCCACAAATAAAAAGATAAAAGTGGATTAAACAGGCAGTGTCTCCAGCTTAAAATAAATACATCGGTAACATTAAAGCTCAAGAAATTAAAAACAAGTGTGTCTTTTTGCAGCTTTCCTGACAACTTTTCTAACAGTATCCATGCCCTGTCCTATAAAGTAAATGTATCAGTACTGCCAAGAGTTGTTTGTCAAGCTGTCCCAGAACAGTAACAATTCACTCTGATTTACACTCTATTTGAAACTGTTGAAGTAGAAAACATGCACCTAAGCAGTTGGTATGAATCGATACAGCTTCACTGGGCTGGGTTTTTTACCCAGTGCCATGTCTTCCATAAGGTACGTTAGTTGTAATGATTTCACAAGTTGAGATGTCAAGTCAGTTAAAAGTTACCAAATGAAAGTGGATTACCAAGGTTGTTTTTATAAGTGCTGTTATTCTGCACTGGTTTCCCCTCATTACTACCTTAAACAAAGTAAGAATTTTGCCTCTCAGCAAGTTTGTGTGGTAGTTTTGCAATATAATATTTAAGGGTTCCTGCATGGACAATTCTAACCACAAACTCTGTTTTTTCACAAACCACACCTGTCAGATAAAGCAGCCTCACTTCACTATTCAGCAAAATACGTGGAGCAATTTTTTGTACAGAAATAGAGCATGTGTGTCCCCCAGGGATCTGGTTCCTCATCGTGGAAAGCACTGAGGGGCCACAACAGCTAAAAATGGTTTTCCTGCTTCTCACCCTCCTCTGTCATCTGTGCTGCTGATCCCATAGGTTCCAAACTGAGGAACTGATTTTTAAAAACGTCAGATTTTGGCAGACTTTTGTACAGATGGGTCAGGAAACAGAAAGTGAGAGCTAACATGTCCTGTGTTTGTGCACTGATGCTGAGGAACATGGCAGAAATATGGGGGAACTGGAATTATTGATGCAGATCTGAAACCAGATAGAAGAGAGATACAAGAAACGTGGCAGGGCAACCATCATCATAAGGAAATCAAAACAAAGGTAAAAGCTCGGTGAGCACTGGGTGGGATTGTGTGCTGGAGAGAACAGATAAAATAGAATCTGAGTTAAAATTGTTAGATAAAGAGTGGTAAAGAATGCAGCATTGGTGGTATGGGCATTTTCTTACTGACTCTAAAATCAGACTGAGAGGTGTAGAGAGAGTTCTGCAATATTGTTAATACAAGAGCTGTTTCAGAGAAATGCCACAGGTAGTTGTCCTAGAGACCAAGGGGTTTATCACGATAATGAAAAGATGGACATATTTTGAGATGTCAGAAGATTGGAAGATTTGGAAGATTTTCCAAATGGTCGCTCCTTTTTCAGGAAGCAGCTGGGTGGAAATGTGCTAGAAAACAGCATGGGATAAATGATCAGGATCTGGTCCCATTTTAGTGAGAGAAAGGAAGGTAGTTACCATTTCAAACTCCAGTTTGAAACTTCAGTTTCAAACAGATTTATGCTGGCCAATGAGACAGAGTGACTATAGAGACCCACAATTCAGCCTTATAATCTGGAAGTGTAAGAAGCTGTGGATTTCCTTCTCTCCCCAGGATACAAGAAGAAACATGAGGCAGTGAGAACCACCTAGGTGGAGCTCAGCAGATTTCCTCCATCAGAGATTCAGACTGGGAAAGGGGAGCAATGGAGGCACTCAGCTTTACTAGTTACACATGATGGAACTCAGTAATCAGACTGTAAAGTATGTTAAGCACCTGCAAGAGCAGGAAACTGGAGATAGCACTGCTCCCTGTGAGGTACTTTGTTCCTGTTAGACTGCAGTCTCATCTGGCAAGCAATGGGCTGCACAAAGCAGCCACCAGACACTGAAACTGGAAAGACGTGGCCTTGCTCTGGAGCACATCTGTGGGGCAGGATACAGAGCTGGCTGCTCAGGACAATTGTGATGTCCCCGTGAGGACAGACAGTGGCATCCTACCTCTTTTTCTGCATAAATCAGGAGGTTGCCTGCCTGCTTGCCTTTATTCTCTTTCCTTTCATAGCACTCCTAGCTTTAGGCAACCCACAAAAATCAAAGGTAAGTGCAGGGGTTAGTCAAAGGCTGGGGACATTTTCTGCAAGTGAAGAGGCAGGGTGCTACTTGGAGAAGAGTAGTACATGTTGATATTGTGCTTCTGGACACACATATCTGTATGCATTTATACATGGAGTCATGTACATATATAAATACACATATACACACATAGATAAAATGCACGTGCTGCTGCTCAGCTGTGGATAATTTCCTGTGTGGATCATCTGTCCTTGCATGAATGAAAATATTCTCTGTTGCTACTCTCTTGCTTTAAAATAAAAAAAAAGCACAAAACTCTAAGTCCTATGTTTTCACATTCATAAAAAGGAAGTATGTGCTAACATATCACAAAGCATAAATACAGTGTTTTCAGTTTTCATTTCTTCTTTGAAATCAAATTGGAATTACCTTCCTTTTCTGACACTGATCTCTCACAGGATACAGCAAGTTCTGTAGAGTGACATAATTTTCTGCAAGACAGTCTGAGTTTTTAATCAAGTAAGTGAAACAGAGCAAATTTGGCTAGAAAAAATAGCATATTCACTTCTGTTTTTTAATAACCATGACTATGCAGTTTCGTAGTCGGTACCTGAAACACTTATGTAGCTCTTCAATGTAGTGTATATTAAAAAAAAAAAAAAAGAAAGTGAGAAAAGTGACACTAAATATTTAAAGTTAAAAATTAATGTTTTTATCACAAAGTCATAGTACATTGCTTTTGGTTTGGTAAATCAAATCCTGTTTGCACAGGGTGAAGAACTGCTGTTTGTTTCACAAAAATACCAGTCTTTTCTTAGACCTTTCCTCTCTCCTTGCTATGGTACCAGCCCTGTCAGCCTTTACTCCCTAGCCAGACTATCATATTTCATTATCTTCTGTTTTGGTGAGAACAATGACATGTGACATGTTCTCCTGCCCTCCTCCAGTTATTTATTAAGTTATAAATGCCCTGAGGAACATCCCTTTGCACCAGCTTTGTGACTATCCCCTGCCTCACTTTCCTCCAGCGCATCCATCACACAAGACTAATTTTTTCTTTCATGGTGTGAAGGCCTTGGCCTACCTTGCTCTTCTCAGGTCCTTGGGGGCCTGAGACTTTGTCCCTCAAGGAGTTTTTCCAGAAGACTCCTCCGAGTTTGTTTTTCCACTATCTGTATTGTGTATCTCAAAGTGTTTTCCTTAAATGCTACTAAACCATGACAAATGCAATAATAGGCATAAACCTTTCACTGAAGGATGCATTTAAATCTTTCATTTGCTATAATGCCTACAGAAAACCTGCCACCACAGGGTCCTTTCATAGCTTGTTTTACTCAATGTTAATTTATACCTCCACCCATGTGACATTGCCTGAGCCAGCCGTTCTCTCATCCTAGCGATCACTGAAGGTGAGCTTCACTGTGGATGTGCGTATATATGTCTGTTATGAGGGATGCATACAGGGATATGTTTTAAGCTCAAAGTCAGAATAGGTGGTGGGAGCACAGAACCAGGCAGCCACTATCTAATTCTTGCACCTTTATCAGTGCCTGACTGTGCAGTAATCTAGTAGGCTGCAGCAAGGTAAACATCTCTTAACTAACTGTCCTTCCCTCGCTCATTGTGGAAAATACACTGGTTCTTTCTTCCTAAGAGGCAGCGAAGAAAGTGTGACAAGGCATGTGGGAGCAGTGCTGGCACACAGCTGCTTAACCCACGCTCTCTCAGCAAAAGTGGGTAAACCACGTGACAGCAGAGTCTCCACCAAAGAGCTTATACATCTTGTTTGGAGCATGAGACTGCTGCTAACATCAAGGGAAGAGAGTTGTTTGTGGTGAGAGTGCAGCTGGGGAAAGAACCAAGTAAGGATCCAAAACCATATTTGGTGTGATGTGAACACTGGGAGTCACACTGCTGTATCATTCCATGAGCTGCCTTTCCATGCTGCCCTGGAGAGCACTGCACAAACTGCACTGCCCAAGAAAGGTCACAGTTTTCTTGTTCAGAATATCCATTTCATGCTAATGTCATTTGTGATGACAGAGAACAGTGCTTGTGCAGGCTTTCCTGATCTCTGCCTTCTGTAAGTCTGGCAAGGAAAGAAACACACTATGTCAGGGCTGGGGAATGTGTAAACTCTGCCAGGACAAGGCTTGTTTTAATGACTAAGAGCAGGCTGCTCTTCTTTCCAAGACATGTGAGATTTGTTACAGGTCACAGTAGATAGGAGACTTTTTTCTCCCCTAGATTAGTGTCAAAGCATATGGATTTAAGCAGGGAAAAGCAGTTATTTGCATTTTGCTGAATTTGCTACCATGCTTAGTGAGCAGTGTAAAGAACAGAGATCTGTAGTAGTCAATTAGTTAATTAGTTATTTAGACATTAGTTAATGGAGATTTGAAAAGAAGAACATCTTCACCCATTAATATATCATTTGACAAAAATGGGCTATCCAGAAAATTAAAAACATAACTAACTACTCTTGGTCTTCTGACTGCTGAGAGCAGTGTAAGTTTCACCATTATTCAAATACTAAGGACTGGAAAGGTTGGAAGGTAAATTCAGGTCATCATTTTGCTTTTTCCAATGCATTAAGAAAAAATACCAAAACCTGAGATTAACACCCAAAAGGAGAAAAACAGTGTGGCAAGGAAAATATCAGAGTATCATCTTACTTTCTGCTATAGCATGTGATCTTTTGGCTGGTTTTCTGCCTACAGTTGAACATATGACACACTAGGAGGGAAAAAGACCAGCCTGTTTAAACAGGGAACTTACTGGAAGTCAGGGAAAAAAAAAAGAGTTGATCACCTCTGGAAGGAAGGGAAGATAACTTGGGTACTACTGGGATGCCAGGAGGTTATGTAGGGAGAAAATTAGAAGGGCCAAGCCCCCCTGGAATTTAATTTGATGACTGCCATCGGCCACTGACCCACTTCTGCTAGTGGCCACTCATCTGGACATTTTCTGGGTCTGTGCTGTAGAGCAAACATACTCACTATTCACTTTCACTCAAAAAGAAACACGTTGACAGAACAGTTCTTTCCCAACCAGCCCAGTTCTGAGGAAGCAATTCCTGAAGTTGGCAAACTATCAGCAAACCAGGCTCCCTGAGGATGGCTGCAGGTGCAACATTCAGGATAGTTCGGCCTGGGCTTGTCCCCAGGGACAGCCATAGCTGATGTGTGTTGGTCATGAAAGGAGAGTCTTGAGGAACAAACTTACCTGCAAAAACCTGGGGAGGAAACGGCTTTTGTCAATGCCGATGAGGATGTGCAGGATCTCCAATACAGATAACAGCTGGCAAAGGCGCATTACAAGTCCTATGGAGTAAAACGTGTCAGCCAGTGAATCTACAGACAAAATGGAGAGGAAGATTAGAGGATGGTTATACAGTAAAAGTCTGGAGCAACTACTGGGTTTGCTTTTACCCTATCATCACTGGAGATGACAAGAAATAAAGTTTACACAGTACCAAACTTCTGGGTAGCAGAAGCAAAGCTTCAGGGAGTAGAGGAGGCAATCCACTCCGAGTGTGTCTCTGACACAGAGGCAGGAGGCTGAGAAAACAATTAAATTCCCTATACTTAATGCGTGGGGAAACACTGTGCAGGATGTGTTGGTTTAGAGATAACGCTCTAGGGTATTTCTAAATAGGAGAAAATGTTGAGGAAATGCATGAGGAATTTCTAAACACTAGGACATGTTGAGTTCCTGCCTCTATATGCACTGCCTAAAACAACTAGTCCAGAAGGCAGGCATTTTATATGCCTAAAACTGTCCATTTTAAGTTATTTTAAATTTCCAGTCACTTGCTTTCTATTTTTGTCTTAACCCCAGGCAAGAGAAAGAGAAATATATTGTAATGTTTTTGGAGATAGAGAGTCATGTGCAATAACCACAAAGATATTCTCTCCTGGTGGCTTCAGTAAGATTAATATTTGCCATGATGACTGGACCTAGTCACATTTAGGTCTATGTCTAATTCAAATATTACTAGCATGCTGCTGAATATTAAAGCTCATTAGCAAAACAAGAGCTTCGTTCCCAGTGTGACAATGGTAAAAGACAGGCACAAGTAATTTGTTCATTATTATCTTTCTGATTGAATTACACAGTCCCTGGTATTGGACATACACATATTCAGAATCTTAACTTTAACTTGATATTTCTGTATGTCTGTCACTGCCGCTTAAAATGTTTAAGGAAAATAGAGAAGGAACCTTACCTTTTCCAAATGTCATGAACCTGATGATCATATTTGTAAATATCCATGAGTGTCCACAGAATTGCATTAAGTCATACACAAACAGGTAGATGTTCATGGTAAAGCTGTGGAAAGTCAAAATAATAAACTATATGACCAACAATAACATTCTGCACCCTCTTTGGACATGTTAGTAAATCAAAGAGCTGAAATTGAGAACAACCCTGCCCAGAAAGACTTGGGGGTTCTGGTGGAGGAGAGGTAGGACATGACCCAGCAATGTGCTCTTGCAGCTCAGAAAGCCAAATGTGTCCTGGGCTGCATCCAAAGCAGCAAGGCCAGGGAGGGGATTCTGCCCCTCTGCTCTGCTCTGGTGAGACCCCACCTGCAGTGCTGCATCCAGCTCTGGGGTCCCCAGAACAGGAAGGACATGGACCTGTTGGAGAGAGTCCAGAGGAGGCCACCAAGTTGATCAGAGGGATAGAGCACCTCTCCTGCGAGGAAAGGCTGGGAGAACTGGGATTGTTCAGCCTGGAGAAGAGAAGGCTTCAGGATGACCTGATGGTGGCCTTCCTATATATGAAATGAACTCAACAAGATAGAGACTATTTACAAGAGCATGTAGTGACAGGACAAGGGAGAATGGCTTTAGACTGAAAGAGGGCAGGGTTAGATTAGATATTAAGAAGACAGTCTAATGTGAGGATGGTGAGGCATTGGCACAGGTTACCCAGAGAAGTTGTGGATGCCCCATCCCTGTCAGTGTTCAATGCCACGAGAAGGGTGAGGCTCTGAGCAACGTGGACCCATGGCAGGGGTGTTGGAACCAGATGAAGCTGAATGGAACTTAACAATTCTTAATGTCCCTTCCAAACCAAACCATTCCTTGAGTCTCTGATTCTATGAAATATAAACAGATCAGTGAAAACTGTGTGTGTCTCTCAGAGGCCCCAGAACAGAACTCTGTCTAATGCATCGAAGAGAAATTTGTGCCTCCAGATGAAGACGTGTCTAAACAAAGATTTTCCACTAACTTCTGGATTCAAGTTGTATTTAATAAACAAAATCTTCTCCTGTTGGAGAAGACTACATTTTGTAGCTATTCTAACTTAATTTTCGTGGTAATCTGACTTGTTGCAAAATTTCGTAGGCTCTGGATATACTTAATTTCCCATAAATGTATTTGCTTCTGACCTATTCTGAAATGAGAGGCTTGCCTGTCCTCCAGCTGCAAGACTAATTTTTGGGAAATCAACTTGTTAATTTCGTACTGGAATTTATGTGTTGGACCTATTAATTTCTTGCCCTAGTAAACAATATTCTCTTTAAGTTGTGCCTTGATCCTGTGTGTTTGTGTGGTATGTCTCTGCCAACAAACTTCATTTCATTTATATCTGTACATTAATAAATGGACTAAATATCTCTGTTCAAAAATATCTAAATTTGATAAATGCCTGTACTTTATTCATAGCATTGGACCATAAGCTACAATATAGAGTTGTTTAAATTGATCTAGATAAACTGATCTTCTAAATTTTTATTCTAAGTAAATCCCAGGGAAGTAATAAAAAGTGCTTGTCTTCCTATTTTCCACTTATGTAGGATGACAGCTATTCATATCTATAAGCACATTCACTCCTATAGGCACAAAAAGATTTGTGGGAATAAAATATCTCCCAAGAGACATCATTGTCTTTGATACTGTGAAAATAAGACAGAAGGACCCAAACAAAGGAATCTGTTCCATATATAACCTCCTTTTAGGAAAAGTAAGATACAACTGAATTGAACTAAAGTCCAGTGAGATCAATTAATATTGATCCAAATTCCATCTGTTTTATTACTGAATGACACTTTGTTCCATCTTGTGGTAAGAGAAAGTTGGGAAACTATATACTGTAAAAAGACAAAAAATTAGGAACATTGTTCTGCGTTAAGAAACAGCCTTATTGCTGGATGGATAGGAATTACTGTATGGAAGTTACAGGAACAGATATGAAAATCTTGAGTCTTTCCAGTCAGCAGCTCCACCACTCTCTTTGGTCTGATACTGCTGTGTGGGCTTCGCACTGGATGCAAGATGAGCATATGGTTTCTCTCTTCTGAAGTTTAGTTTGCTACATCTGTCTGTCATCCTCAGAGCCTGTCTTTCAGTGATTTGGGTGTATTTTCCAAAATCTTCCTGCACTGGCTGGCTAGAAAGCTGTTGTTTCTGCAGTTCTTAAGGTACTTAATCTTCACTAAACACAGAGTAACATTTGTAAATGCAGCCTCACATTAGTGTTTTGGCAATGTGGCAGCTGTTGCACGTTACAACACATCATCTTTAAAATGTACCAGTGACTGCTGAAATGTGTACAGATTGTTGACATTTATGGAGAGTCCCATATTCCCCAAGGAGTGTAGAGATGTGGTGGCAGGCAGTGTGCTGGTGTTACACGGCAGACAGATCCCGGCCCCAGAGCTGCAAGCAGCACAGCTCCCTCCCTTGCTGATGCTCTCCACTGTGAAGAAACAGCCCTGATCTGAGAATGTATCACACTTTTTTCACCCTACTTTGTTAATCCCTGCACAAAAGGTACCTAAAACCAAACAAAAGCCTTTCACAGAAGTGAAGAAATCTGAAGAGACTGAAAGGTGATTTCAGTGTGATAAAAGGAAACTGAAATGCAACTTTTCACTGAGGTCCTTCTCATCCGAAGGCTGACCTCTTTGCCTAGAGAAACAGAAGCAGGCTGAAGATAACCCATTTGCCTGTCTCAACAGCACTGTGTCACAACACAAAATTCAGTCATCTGCTTCTATGTGAAAGGTCACTGGCAGAAGAGATGGTCTTTTTTTAGATTCCCAGCTCCCATCAGTTCACAGAAGGGATGATTCCACATTTCACTCACAGAACCTGCTTCTGCAGCACTGTTGCAGACAAAACACAGACTATCCATCAGGTAGTGCTTCAGTCCCTGAGCCTGCCCCAGACTTGCTGGCTAGTCTTCCAAACCTCACTTTGCCACCCTGGTGCCTCCCCTCCTGCCACATTCCTCCCTTGGAGTGTGATTTGCGTTAAGGTGTTCAAGTTTCTTTCATTTGAAGGCATTGGCATGTCACAGCACATTTCAGTACTCTTGCCTGCATTGATATCAGGAGAAAGAAACAAACATGGGTCTTGCAGGAGATAGACCCAGAAGGCTGCACTTGCTGTCTGCTGTTTTAATTGTCAGTTTCACCTTGTTTACTGTGGATGATTTTATGCCAAATAGATTGAAATGCCAGGGATGCACTTATCTCATGTAATATCAACCTTGCTTAGCAGAAAACTTACCTGCTTTCTCTGTGGGCTCAAAACACAGAAAACTAGACAAAATGTAAGCAATGTCAGAACTAGCACCCACAGCAAAGATTTTATCAATTTAGTTGCAAAGCCTGGTGTATTTCCTCGGGCAGAAATTTCACAAAGTGTAGCTGTTGCATGCTATTATTTTTACCACAAAGGTCTTCGGTGTGTCTCTGTGGTAACTATCATCCAAGGCAAGCGTGGAGGTAGGTGCCCTCAGTGTCTGAAGGGTGGTCAGGAGCATGCTCTCCGTGAGCTAAGGTGACAGCACAGCCGAGGCACCCAGCTCAGGCCAGCCCTTGACCCATCTATGTGTCCCTTACAGGGTGCCAGCACGAAGGCCACACTCAGGTTGCTCTCAGGGCGTGTCCCACGCAGAGGGTCCCACCCAGGCCTGCGTGCACAGAGCACTTCCCTGCTCCTCAGGGCTCCTGTGCTCGGCTGCCTTTGCGTGTGCCTGTGCTGGTTGACCACACATGAGGAACCAGCCCTCGTGCTGAAACCAGAGAGCAATGTTCCTTTTTTTTTTTTTTTTTTCCCCACCAGGCAAGATCTGCTAGAAAATTCCCTCTGCTGACATGGTTTCCTTCTAAGTCACATTAAGTCATGTTGGTCTGAACTTCTGTGTCTTCCCCTTCCCACCCATGACAAGCTGCAAGCTCTGCAGTTCAGGAAGAAGAGCGCTGCTGAGTAGAGCTGTTGTACTTTTCTCCCACAGGCACATCCCACCCACTGTTTTTTTGCATTTGAGCAGTCTATGTCACCTGCACTCAAGAAGTATTACCTGTTGCAGGGGTCGGATTGCTGCTGCTGCTCCTGAGCTTTCTCCTTTTTCCTCTCTGCAGCTGCAACAGCTGTTTGTTAGGAGATCACCCCTCCTCTTTCCTCTTCCCCCACCCCACGACGTCACCGTATGTAGCACTAAGCAGGAACAACACTGCACTTCCCGAGAAAGAAGTTTCTAAACCCAAATACCTCCACTGCATTTGCCCTGATCCTCAACCATCCAGCCCAGCCCAGCCTAGCCCGATCTAACCTACCCTACCCTAACCTAACCTAATCTAAATTGGTATCTTACTGTTGTACCAGTAAGCTAGTCTGTAAATCCCACTAACTTTATTCCTTAACCCAGAGCAATGTTTTAAAGGATTACTAGAGAGAAGAAATGCAAAATTGTAATGCTTCTTTTATCCTTAGATCATCAGCACTACAGCAATGCTATAAACCCTATCAAATGATCAGGAAAGATGGGACCACAGCATAAAAGGAGAACTTTAAATTACTTCAGATAGAGGAAAGAATTTTCCACTTACATAGAAATGTGTGGTTTTTCATGCCCCTGTGAAATATGGACACTACTGGCAGGGTGAAAATATGCATCCTAGTTTACTTCTGCCCTAAGTGTCTGGGATATCTCAGCATAAATCAGATGAAGAATACTCTGACTTGTTTATAAACACCCTTCTGCCAATAAGTAAGTTTTGCCACAGGCATTCGTGTTGAAATCACACCCCATCCTGCAGTGAGATTTGAAATTTGATACTGTAAATGAAGAATGCACTGAGAACATAATATGCATAGGATGTCCTGTGTAGGTACCAAATGCTGGAGGATAAAATATCCCTTTCTGGGTCTCCTCCCTATTGCAAGTGGCAGTGAGCTCCTGCCAGGACCATCTCTACTCCCTGTGGTGTCCTGGAGAGATGTGAAATGCCTCCCTGGCTAGTGGATGATTTCCTGACAGGGACAGAGGGACACTGTGTTTTCCACAGTTGTATCTCCCACCTGAGACCTGAGCACAAGGGTCACACAGTTACAACTGGCTTTCCTGCCATGTGGCAGCTTACTTTCACTACTTCAGAATCATCTTTTTCTAGGCTAAAGAGTTTCTGTCTTTCTCAGGAGGAAATAATATATCAGTGTTAAATAGAGAGTTAGGCAATTAAACATACCATTATTGAAAGGCTTAGCTGAGATCTTGCAAACAGCCTCCACACTGCCTGCCTGTGGGAGGACAACTGGAGTGACTAATGCTGTCAAGAGTGCAGCTCACCACTGTAACCACTGTAACAAGATCCAGGAGCAGAAAGAACAGCTCTTTTCGAATACCTAAAAGAAACAAAGCTCACATAGCTTTGTGACGTGCAAAACCTTGTTGGCTAACATAGGTGATAAAGTGTCGGGGGTTGACACTGTCCCAATGCCATGAAAGCTGCTCACTCACTCCTCTCTGCAGCTGGACAGAGAACAGATAATTTAACGAAGGGTTCATGGGTTGTGGTAAGGACCAGGAGAGATCCCTCAGCAAATCCCATCATGGGCAAAACAGGCTCGACTTAGGGATATGAAGTGAACTTAATACTAACAAAATCAGGGCAGGGTAATGAGAAGTAAAATAAGCCCTTAAAAAACCACCTTCCCCCAACCCCTCCTCCTTCCAGCTCTACCTCCTACCCCAGTGGTGCAAGGAGACAGCGAATGGGGGTTTTGGTCAGTTCATCACTCGTGGCTTCTCCCGCTGCTCAGGGAGAGGGGTCATTCCCCTGCTGCACCCTGGGGTCCCTCCCACGGGAGACAGATCACTGAAAACTTCTCCAGTGTGGCTCCATCTCATGAGCAACAGCTCTGTGTGACCTGCTGCAATGTGAGTCCATCCCACCAGCAACAGTGCTCCCCAAAGTGCTGCAGCATGGGTCACTCTTCCACAGGGTGAAGTCCTCCAAGGACAAGCTGCTCCAGCCTGGGAGCAGCACCCCTCTCTCCACCGGGTTTTCCACTGGATCACAGGCTGCTGGAGCACCTCCTGTCCCTCCTTCTGCTCTGACCTTGGTGTCTGCAGAGTTGTTCCTCTCACATGTTCTCACTCTGCTCTTTTCTGGCTGCAGTTACAACTGCACAACAACTTATTTTTTTATTTCTTCTTAAACCTGTTATCACAGAGGCATTACCACCACTTCTAATTGGCCCAGCTGTGGTCAGCGGTGGGTCCATCTTTGGAGCCACCAGAGATTGGCTCTGCCAGATGTGGGGGAAGCTTCTGGCAGCTTCTCACAGAACCCACCCCTATAGCCCCTGCTGCTACCAAAAACCCAGGCCATGCAAACCCAATACACAAGGGCACCTGCAAGGGCTTCCAGGCTGGATTCCCGTTCCTGTCCGTGATGGTGGCCACTCCTGCCTGGAGGGGTGGAGGGGCAGCGGGCGCAGCTGCACCTGACTAGTGCTAGGGAGGTGCTGCCCACCACTGAAGCATTTTGAGGGCTTTCCTTTGGCAGCAGTGTGGCCCTGTGGAGTTGATGCTCATTCCCTGGTGAAAAAAAAATCTCCTGGGGTGATGACATATGAAAGGAGTGATGTTGTCCTCCAAAAGGAAGGATGTTGATGCCTACTCTGTGATGAGGAATGTGGCATGGAAAGGGGCAATGACTAGAAAATTCACTTCAAAGGTGTACTTCTCACCTGAACTATAATGCTCCTATTAATGCACATATTTGAGTGGCAATGCACTGTAGCAATGCAGCCAAGGTACAGGGCTCGTAAATCAATCGCTGCATATATATTCAAGTTCTCCTTTGGGAGATGTAGAATACAATTCAGCCAGTGGATTGAAGTTGATCTGGCCAATCAGACCTGATGCTATTCCTTAGTACAAGAAATCCTTCTCTAAATTCTTGAGTTTTTTCTGCATACAACTTTTATTTGAAAACACATGTGAGGTCCCTTTAGCTGTGTGATTTGCAGTGGTGGTTTTATACTGTGATGAGCAGGAGAAAGTAACAGGTAACAGCTTTTATTAGACTAGAAAGAGGTGGGGATGCTTCTAGGCGCACAGAGTTCAAGAAAGGCTTTCATGCTTAAAATATTTAACACTTTTGTGTGCTGCAAGGACATTCAGAGGAAAGGAAATATTAAATGGCACTGTTGAAACACATGTTAGCTGGATATGGGAACCAGAGAGTAAGTCCTGGAAAAAATCTACCTTTTTATTTGTGGAAAATAAACTTTCTTCTCCACTCTAGCTATTCTCTTGCAGACTAACTTCTGTCTAGAAACTACTTATCCAGCATCAAAAAATTCTCTGTATATTGCTGCTGGCCTCTCTTAAAACAAGCTTTACAACTGTTCAGCTTCTAATGTTAAGATCAAGTCTCCTGCGTTTTTCAAAATCTAAACACATTTTAGCTGCATTTGATTTCCCTGCATCATGAGGTGGGGAATATACATTCTATCTGGGCATGGTGCTTCTGTCAGGAACCTTTGCAAAGGGATGCTTTATGTAGAAAGTTAATGGCAATCCTGAAATGTTTCATGTGATACAGAAAGAATTTCTTTCTCTTCAAACAGGAAACATCACCAGGCTAAAACATCTGTTCCTTTTATGCAGAGCTTTTGTTTCTAAATCCTTGCTATAAAAGCAATACACAGGTGTGTTTTTAAGAAAAGAAACCATGTGTCTTAAAATTAATTTTCAGTGTTCCTGGTAACTTTATGTCTCCCTTCTTCCAATATTAGATTTTCTGGCTGTGTGAATTCAAGCCTGTTGAGTCTGAATTCTACTGTGTTGGCCAGAGTTGGCTAGATTATACTATTTTAAGCACTGGTAAGTCACAGCTCTGAAACGTGTGCTTAGCTGTAAGCACACACTCCCATGCTATTCACCTCAGCTAAAGTAAAATCATAAATCCTGGGCTGCCTGGGGGCCATGGGGCTGATACAGTGCTGCACTGGCCACTCTTGCTTCTCACTAGCAGGGGGAGTTATTTGCACAGTGCTGGATGATGTCTATGTTGTGTGACCAAGAGTGCTAGTGAGGAAAGGGAGGCTGTGTGGAGGCAGCAGGGGAAGCAAAGTCATCTTCACTGCAAGCAAGTAATGGGGAAAAGTGTCAGTGCTTTTGTCTGTACTCTCAAGCTGGGAAAAAGAGGAAGCAGCAGCTGTGCCAGCTTCACACTTACACCCAGGAGATTTTATAAGTTCAGCAGAGACCTTGGCTTGCAAACAGGTCCTGCCCAACAGAGCTGACTTGCTGGTGTCATCTAACAGAGACAGTCGCACCAAAGTTCCTGGCTGCTTTAGGGTGAGAAGAGCTGTACTAGGGGAGCAAGCATTATGCCACAAGGGTCCACCTAATAGATACACAGCTGGCAGGGGGGTTAGCTTTACAATTTCATCAGGTGAAAAAAGACGTTTGGAAATGCTTTTGGAGAAAAAAGAGGATCCTGGCCAGTCTGTTAGACTTCGTGTATCCTTTTGCATTTTGCCACCTTTCCTGTCCAGACCTCCCAAAATGTCACTTGGAGAAGATATGGCAGCCTTGCCCTCCTTACTTGTCAGTTCCTGTGAGCGTCTGAGGGAGCAGGTCCTATGGCCTCTAGATTGACCTGTGTACTTGCAACCAGCCCCACAGCTCTATGGGAATATGTTGATTTGGGGGATTCATTATTTTCAAGCAATGATTTCAAGCATTGAGGCTACAATATTACCCTAATGCCCAGGCTGAGGTAAAAAATAAAAAGCTACTCTTCTCTGCATAGGATAAAAATGCAAACCATTGTGTTTCTGTAGCACACCTTAATGCTGTTTTTCATTAAAATCTTTCTACATGGAAGCAACTTATTTTTATGATGTAAAGGATGACTTTTTAGGCTGATTATTATAACCTGATTTTACTGTTCTTAAGGAATTTGAATCTGCATATTCAGGGACAATATAATTATTTTTTCAGGGTAACAATTTTTTACAATTCATTTTTCTTTCAGGGAGCAGTGTAAATAGCATCTCTGATTTCCATTAAAAAACCCCTAGCCTTTATCCTTTATCACGTCCTTCCTTCTCATTCCCAACCAGCCTCTTTCCAGCAGAGTGGGAAATTCACAGGTTTTGCTTGGGAGGCTGTGAAAAGATTAACTAAATATCAAAGACATACCCAGTCGTGAAATTAATCATGTTTCTACAGTATCTGTGCCTCCCAATTCACTGCTCTCAGTTTCATTGCTGGATGAGACCCAGAAACCATCAAATATGTTGCTACAATAATAAAGAGGAAATACTACTAGATGGGCTAGGATATTTCCCTTTATTTAAAGTGTTAGTCCTCACCAAGTCACTCATAACGGAAGCTGTGATAATAGGTTATGACATTTTATAGGAATTTAATGGTTTGTAGAAATAGTGATCTGTGGGGAGCTGGGAAGAAAAAAAAAGAAGAAAAAAGAGAAAGCAAACTAAGTGCTTAGTTCCTTGAAATACTTCTAATGACCAGTAATCATGTCCAACATAAATCCTTTTTAAATATGAGTAGCTCTGACAGGATTTAATGCTTGTAACAAGGACAACACTGTGAGTTCTACTGCAGGCAGCAGGAACTTATTTTTAATTATTAAAATGTTATAATCACAAGAAAAAGTCTGTTATGGCCAATATGAGCTTTTCCCAAAAAGTGGAGACCTCAATCCAAAGAGACTCGAAAAGAAAGTATATTAATTGCTTAAAGAGTGAGCAACATTTTGAAAAATAGTTGAAGTCAAATAGGCTTTATTATTTTGTCAAAGAAAAGCTTTCTGTTTTATGTAAATATGTCTGTCAAGATATTTCCTTTTTGGGAATTGTAACACACAGTACTCCAGCTAAGTCCAGAGGAAGTTGTGCAGGTTCTGGTCTACCAAGATAAGAAACTTGGGGAATAGTTGACAGTGAGAGTTACAGTGAGTAGATGTGGTGGTAACTGGTGTGCAGGGGCCAGATATGCTATTTAAAATCTCAGTAGTTAATCTCCTTAGTGTGGATTTTGACTTTGCAAATGCTCTTCAATGCTTTAACAGTTATTTTTCAGAAGGGAGTGTTAACTGTGTTTGCTTTTACACATTCAAAAGCAGACAAAATTATTTGCTTAGAACACTGAATTCCTCATTGCTGAAGGTAGCATGGTTTTAGGATTGTAACTGTGAGCACTTGGGCTCAACAAGGTTGGTCTTAGGAGGTGAACTAACCTTGCAGCCTCTTGTGTAGAGAACTGAGGCAGGACATGAATTTCCCTGTGCTCATCTGCTCATCATTTGCCATTGCTTCTTCCTCAGCTCCACTGAAATTAAACCAGAGAGTTACCAGTTCACATGAGATGGGATTTTCAATTTTGAAGTCATACAGAGAGAAGAGGAATTAATTCAGGACACAGCGAATGAAGAGTCTGAATGGTGTTTGGAAGCATGGTGGGGTTGGCAGTGTGTGGCTGCAGGGGGGCGGCCCCCCACAGTAGCACTGCAGCTTCCCTCTAGATTGCAGGCTGGGCTGTGGCACTGGGATGGGTGAAGGTTGAGAAGAAAGATTGTCCTCACATTCCCTGTCAGATGTTTGCTCCTCTGGGAACTCTCAGCACTAAAAAAGCCCTTGCACCTTCCTAAGGATATCATGATGTCAGTAGAAGTGGGAAATGATGGTACAAATGACTCATCCCTGCCTCTATGAAGATTAGAAGATTTTTGAATATTAAAAACCAGTCATCTTGTTGGAAAGTATCAGTTGCGATCTTACTTTCATAGTTCACAATTTTTTGCTTTGCATTAAATTTCTGAAGCAAAGTAAATTCATTCTGTCAGTTAAAACTGAGAACTGACACCTTCTTTCAGGATTTACTCTATCTTTTTCACTCTCATATATTGGTCTTCCCTCTGATTGCACCCTGGAAGAACCCAGTGTTCCTCCACAACTGGGAGGGGGGAAACAGATTAGGGCTAGCCCTGACAAGGGGCAGGCTGGACTGGAAGGGGTGAGGACCAGCAGTACGCAGTAGTCTGTGGGCACTGTCTTCCCATGAGCAGTTACTGATCCCGTTTCCCTCCCACATCCCCCAGCCCCAGTGTTTGTCTGCCTGCTCCACCACAGCCACCCCTGTAATTTCCCCAGGGCTGCTCTGAAGGACAAGCAACAAGGGCTAAACCTGAGTGATTGTTCAGAGACTTATTTCCACAGGCTTTTGTCCTGTTTTGCTTTGGGACTTTTTTTCTGGTTTGGGTTTGCTTCTTTTTATTTCCCCAACTTAAAAATTAAACCAGAGCTGATGGAACAAGCCAAACCCATGGACAGAGGGCTTTGAACAGCTGTAGTTGATAGTTGACTGTGTCTTGTGAATCATTTTTTCCAAAATAAAGTCTGGAATAAGCATTCTTCAGTTCTGCTGTAGCTATTCTGAAACTTCACATGGAAGACAAGGCTTTTGACCCCAGTCCCATAAATCCACTCCAGAAAACTAACTCTGTGTAGATGAAAACTTACCAATTTTAGTGTCCCCAAAAGTGAAGCACAACTAAGTCCAGCACAACATGGATAAACGAGATGCTGTGACACTAGACGTGAAAACAGCCACAGCCGTGAATCTGTGCTGCATGGCACTGGTGTGTGAGTCTTATGGAAAAATTTATGAAGCTTCTTGGCTTATGATCAGTCCCATCTTGGAAGGATCTTGTTTCATCTGTGCTGAATTTCCCACAGGGATTTGAGACTTCACATCCACTATTTTATTAATTTCCATTTGAAAATAATGTATATATTTGCCTCATCTGTTTAACTTGTAGAAAAATACTAACTGGAAGAAATACCAGAGGGTTTCAGCTAGACAGGGGCATAATATGCAGCTAATACATATGACTCCAAAATGTTACAAGGGCAAGGTGAAGAGAGATGATCTTCTAAATCTCTATCATTCTTACCTTACCCTTAAGAATCCTTACCTTTCTTTAAAGTAAGAATAAAACAAAGGCATTCTGGCTTGCAATTTTCTTTTTCCTTTTTATTTGTTCAGTAACTATGACTATTCCAGGGTCCCCATCTTTAAACGTGTCTTCTAGATACTGTCTCAATACAAATAATTTCTGTTGCCTCACAGCTGGCCAAAAAGTAACTGGAATCAAATGTTGCTTTATGAGCTCCTGTCCATCATCTCTGAGATCTTCTTGTTTTTCAAGAATAATTAATTTTTCTTTCAATTCCCTTCTGTGGACCAGTAGCACTTTATTGATAAGCACACTCATAGAGAGCTGAAACACTGTCTTGCCAAAACACATGAACATTCACCTCAATTCTTACATTTGTCTCTAATTTCACTTTGCCCTCTAGAGCCCACTCTGGTTTTTTTTCTGCACTGCAAAGTACTGTGTTGACTGAAATACATCAAAACAGATTTTTATTTGGTGATGAGATATTTAAGGACAGCTGTGAATTAAAAAGTAAACCTGATGATACAAAAGTTTCTGAACAACTAGTGGGCCATAAATGAACATATTCCAGTTGCAGACAAGTTAGCCAATAAAAACTGGAATCCCTCACAAGAGAGCAGCTGAAAAATATTTCATGTTATTTCCAAATTTTGGTAAAAGTAAGACCACTTCAATAACAGTTTTCTGCATTGTAAAAGCCACCCAAGGATATCAGAGCCAGAAGAGTAAGCAGGCTGAATGTCATTTTATTGTACATATTTGAAGAACTACAAAACAAAACAAGCAACAGGAAATATTTGAAACAGTGCCAAGGTGGGTCCATTTCAAGTGTGGTTAGTTATGAAGCCCAAGAAATACACATTTTGCTGTAACATTTGTGGCAGGGGGTCACCAGGGGGGAAAAATTACTCTGAATATTTACTCTGGTTTTTTGGTCCTTTTTTTTGCTCCAGATCATGGTGAAGTTGCTAGCTGGTTTTATTTCTGGTATTTCAGCTTGATCCATGAGATCCATGTCTGCCATCTCTTCTTTACCTTGCATCCATGGGTGGTAGAGAGGACAGTATGGACACTCTGCAAAAGAGACCTGTGTCATAGATATGATACCTGGGACCCCATGCACCATCACTGCTGTTCATACCAGTCCATTTTTTGCTTAGATGCACCTTTTTATTAGCTCCACTTTCACTGATATTTCTCTGAATGGCTGGAGATCAGAAAATACTTTAAAGTTGTTCCTTACCTGATGCTTAAATCAACCTCTGGCAATTCCAGCCTTCCAGGACTCACACCACCCTCTTTTGGGATCCACAGACATGCTCTCTCCTCTGCTTCTTTATGCCAGACACAGAAGCCTGTGCCAAATGTACATCGGGTTGGCCACAGATTTTTTTTTTGTTGTTAAGTTGCTGGGCTTTTACCAAAGTTTTAACTCTATTCTTTCAGTGAAAGAGCCTTGGTATAGCTCTGTTCCCCTCACAGCAAGTGATGAGGGAAAGCACACCATTCGAAATGGAGTTACCCAGGGACAATTTCCCAAGGGTAAAATCCAGGCCCAGTTTTACTGCAAGATGTTTTAAAGAATTTGATTATATTGTAATTATTTCTGAAAGCTGTGTGGTTTGGAGGGGAAATTAATTGGAGGGCTATACGTCTATGTGATTCAATTAGAAAGCAAAGAGAAAGAGGCAGATTTCATGCAGCAATAAAGCACAGCACTGGATGGTGATGTTTGAGATTGCAGTAGCCAGGATGAATATACCCATCAGCAAGTAGAATGTGCCACTGGCAGATGTGGCTTTAGGGTACTTTTGCATAGAAAAGTTATTTCAAATAATCTTTTGAATAAAGTTGAAGTGAATGGGAAACACTGCGGGAAGGAATAAAAGCCTTGCCCCCACATAGTTACAGGTAAATATGTTTCAATTAAAAGTAACACTGTCCAATTGGGAAGTTACTACAGAAGCCACAGCTACTGCAAAAAATGTACTATGTAGACAAATCCTTCTATAATTACTTTACATCTTTGAACAAAGCAAATGTTAGAATTACTCAAATGTAAAAAAAATTGCATGCTTGGAAAAGAGGATACAAACTTTCAAAGAAAAATGCATATTCTCACCCTAAGTCAGGACCACTTGAATAACCAATGTACTACTTAATCTTTGATGCAGTCTGAATCAGTACAGATCTAGCAATGAGGCATGGGGTGCGTAGTTCATTCACAAATATGTGATTCTCTACTTGTAGGTGAAATAGAGATGGAAAGTAGCTGCATGTTTTCTCAGCAGAAAACACCTTAAGATTCACTGTCTGTAAAAGGTTGCAATACCTTCCTAGAGAGTAACCCTCACTGAAAATTCATATAGATTAATTTATAGCTAGAGTAGACACCTTGCTTACCAAGGAAACAAATTACATTGAATAATGCATTACATTTTCAAAATTTAATTTCAGAAGCATGATTATTTAAATACAATAAAAATTAACTAGAGCACTGCCACAAGATAGATCACAGAACAAAAAATAAATGCTATTTATAATATTTGTTTATAAATATTATAAATTATGTGAGGGGAAAATCTTTGTACCTTAGTTTTTAAGCTTCCTTGTCACCTTATCAATCAATTGGAGACATCTTCTCATTTCTGCACGGCTGATCTCCCAAGAGCACAGGTCGTGTTGTTTGTATTTAAGAAAAGAGTCTATTTTTTGGAAGTACTTTTTCAGTTTCAGCCTGCTGGCTTCTTTACTCCGACGGTAGTGGGTGTGCTTTTTGATTACACATGCCTCCAACTGCTCAATTTGCAGATAAAGTCCATTTTGGAACTCATCCAAAGCTGTCCCATCCCAGGCAGCTAGAGTCAGATTTTTGCTAAAGATGTAGAAGATATGTTGGAAGATCTCTTCAATGGCAACTCCAACAGTCCCTTTCTGCCTGGGCTGCAGAACCTGCGTAGGAAATTTGAAGGACATTTTCTCTCTTAGACATTGTTGAGGAAACTTTTTGCCCATTTTATCCAAGAGTCGCAGGCTGTTCTCGATCACTTTTCTTTGCTGCAAAGGGAGGTGGTTGCACTGAAGACTGGAAATGATGGTGGTGCATGACAGTATGAGGCCGATTTGTATCAAGCCAATAGTATTCATGATAAAGACAAGCTCTAATGTTCCTCCTTTTGTGTGTATAAATACTGAGTGCTACGCTGGGTGCTTTGAAGTCATTTGTAGATTCCCATTTCTTCAAAATCTTGACATTTAATTATTCTGTAGGAGAAGTTTTCTTTCATCATTTGTTGGTTTTTAAGGTTTTCCCCCCTGTGTATGCTTTTGACAACACTTTCATTTTCTGCTTTATGACTTCATAGTCTTTTTTTGTTTTGTTTTGCTACTTTCTTTTTATTTCAGCTGGATATTAGAATGTAATGTATGTATGTCAGATTATTTATTCTCTCTACTACTAAAATTCTATAGGAAGTATAAAGAGAATTTAAAATAAAGAGTTATGTAAATACTTGTTTTCCTAATATTCTAGCAGTGGAAGTACATGCTGAAATAAAGTAACATTCTCAATGATGAGTCAGGGACCTGCTGAATACTACTGCCATCCTGCCTCCTACAGCATGATTTATGCCTCCAAGCTTCAATTAAGCTTTCTCTACCTACTCATCTTTATTTCTTACAACCATTTAGACTCAAAGGATGGATACATATCATTATAGTGTGTGTGTGTGTGTACAAAACTGTGTATTAATATGTGGGTTTTGATACATAAACACTGCTAATTAAATGAAGCCCTGATCTCACCTAGAGACTCTAAATGCCATGCAAATACAAACACTAACACGGGAAGAAGTTAGATTAAATACTCCTTTTCCCCCATGAGAGTAACTGAGCAATAGGCAATATCAATGCCAATTGAGTACAGGTCTGAATTCTGACAATAAATGGGGAGAATGAATAGGGGTGACAAAATATTCCTATTAAAATATATTTCCTTGCCATATAATAGAGGTGGTGAGGGCCATCACAGTACTTTGGGATATCTGGCCACTGTTTTTCATTGTATTTTGACAAAAGCTAGTCTTAAACTGCTGTTTTGCTGTCTCCCCTGCCTCCTGTGAATATATATGTGATTGCAAAGGCAATAGTCTGTAAGTGATACTGTCTGGATGAAGAGGTCTGATAAACTGGTTTTTTAGTCTGACACCTGGCTGTGTATTTGTTGCATAAAGAGTATGCAAGACTGGCAGAAAATAAATCCCCTTGGTTTCCAGCTGGTCCCCAGAGAACAGATGGGCTAGGTGCAGCTGGGCTTAATTTCTGATTAGAGCCAACTTGTCACTCTAAGTCCAGTCACATTCAATGAGATCCCAGAGGCACCAGTGGTGAGGGTTGCACTCTAAGTCTGGTCTCATTCGCAATCACAGAGTCACAAAAGTAGTGCAGTTTAATGATTCAACACAGTCTGGTTGACTTGAATAAGAACTTTCAAGAACCCAGATTCACCAATAGTTCAGTTTATTGGGGCATCAGGTTATAGTTTCTTGTTAGATTTCCAGAGATAGATTCACTAGACATGACAAAAGTGTACAGTGCTATGCACAAGTGTTCCCAGGTGTACTCTGACACAGCTGGAGGTCAAATCTTGCCAAAGAGGTGTCCATGATTTGGGGAGGAGAGAGGAGCAAGCCCATTGACTTGTCTGAAAGGTGCTCATGTTCTCGTCCTCTGCCGTGAAGGATTTCAGATACCAGTTTATACATATGGGAGAAGTGAGCATGAGACTGCAGCCAAATCCTTGTTACTGCCAGCATGAATGTGGAGAGGGGCAGCCACATTATATGATCATGAAGGATACAGAGAGAGATTACAAAATCTGTGGGTCTTGTGCAAGGATGGAACAGAACACAACGGGGACACCTTGGTGTCTTTCCCTGTTCCTCCTGGCCAATTGCAGCAGTAAGGGTCAGCTACAATCCTCCTGAGGACCTGTCACCCATCAGCAAGCCATCATGCCCACAGTCATCCTTTCACAACATACCTCATGGCCCTAAGCCTCATTCCTATGGTATTCTTGTTCTGTTGTTGCACCCATTGCTGTGTGGTTGGCTTCATTCCCAGTCTGGTAGTCATTCCAAGCAGATTGATGATGCTGTTTTAGAGCTTCATTTATGCTCAGGATATAGGTATTTGGGAGGCTTTAAAAAGTTGCTTAAGCAAACTTGGACTGAGTGTACTGCCAGGGTAAGGAAAAATTTATCCTCTATCACCTATGACAACAAAAAGTAACAACAATCAGAGTGGGATACAAAAAGTCTAACATGAGATGAAATTTTCACCTAGTGGGAATGTCTATTTGGAAAACTGGCTTGAAGTGCATCAGAAATCAGTAAAAAACATATCTACATCAAGAAAATTATTACATAATGCTACAACAATTTCCATAAATTATACACAAGTATTTTTCCGGAACTGTAATCATTATATGAGTTTAATCCTTCTAGTGATTTAAACAGATAAACTTCATCATATTCATTATATCTTCCAGGCACACAAGTTAAAATAACTTTGTCCAGGTTTCCTTCTTAGTGAAGAGCTGAGGATACCATCATGAGTGTCACAGAGGGAAAAACAGAAGATAGTCTCTTCTGTATTTCTTAAAAAGATAGGGTAGGTCCAGGTCTTACTCTCTTGTCTGTCTTAACATGTTGTCTACACTTTCTCACAGAGCAGTTACACCTGACAGTCCACCAGGGTTTGGCTTCTGTTTGGTTTTGTGTTATTTGTCTAATAACAATAAATTGTTCCACACAGTCAGCCAGTTTCTTGATTATTGCACTAAGCAAAGCATTGTAGTGACATTGTATGATTCAGGACACAATCTGCTCTAATCTACCTTTACTGCTTGGTTCAGGAACAAACAATTCATTAAAAGTAAAGACTGGAAGGAGTAACTGAGTGATATGAAGCTGCAGCACAGATTGCTGTTTATTTCTCTGCCTGTGGGTGAAGCACAGACCAACCACTCTAAACTGCAATGAAATGAGGAAAAGAGTTGACAAAGCACAGCTGTATTTCCAAGTAGATCTAATAGATCATTATTCTGGGAAGGTTATCTAGTCTTCAATTTGCAAAAAAGATTTGCTCCTGAAAGATCATCTAGCTATATGTGTATCCATTACAGGAAGACTAAAGCTAAACAAATGCACAATTTTGTCTTTCTAACTTCTTTAAAATGCTGTAAATTACTTCTCTAGTGGAAACTTTTCATTATATTTTATAACGCAATGGAGGCATTAAATGAGTGTCTGCTCTCCATGGGTTCTTTTATCTCAGGCACCAAGGCAAATGGAAAGTCGAACTTCAGCCTATGCATAGGACGGCAAATGGAGCATTGAGACAGAACATTCCCGCAAAATAGTCATCTTTTGACCTCTTATAACCACCCTGTGTTAAACCATTTAATCTACTCTAGACACCGGTTTCTTTTCTCCATTTGGTCAAAACACATTGATTTTAAAAAGTCAGTGCGTAACAAAGGAGTTCAAGTAGGTTTGGCTTGTCACTGCACAAGACAGCTTCCTCTCCATCTAGCTTGACACTGCCCATGTTGAAAGAAAATATTTTTCTCTGTTATGCTTTCCATACAGCTGTGTGTGCCAGTCTTCTCTTAGAGTAGCCTGGAGTGGAAGGGACCTTGCAAGTCCAGTGAGGAATGGCTAAGGGAGCTGGGGGTGTTTAGCCTGGAGAAAAGGAGGCTCAGGGATGAGCTTATTGCTCTCTACAGCTGCCTGAAAGGAGGTTGTTGCCAGGTGGGGGTGAGCCTTTTCTAGGGACAGGACAAGAGGACACAGCTTCAGGTTGAGGCTGGACATCATGGAGAATATCTTTATGGAAAGGGTTGTTAAGCATTGGAATGGACTGCTTGGGGAGGTGGTAAAATCACCATCCCTGGAGGTGTTCAAAAAATGACTGGATAAGGACCTTAGTGCTGTGGTTTAGCTGGCAAGATGGTGGTTCCTCTTGCCCAGGTTGCTCAGAGCTCCATCCAACCCAGCCTTGAACACTTCCAGGGATGAAGCATCCATAGCTTCTCTGGGCAGGCTTTTCTAGTGCCTCATAACCTCACAGTAAAGAATTTCTTCCTAATATCTAGTCTAAAATTACCCTCCTTCAACCTAAAGCCATTGCCCCTTGTCCTACCACTACATATCCCTGTCAGAAGTCCCTCTCCAGCTTCCTTTTAGACTCCCTTTAGGTACAGGAGAGTGCTGTAAGGTCACCCCGAAGTCTTCTCCAGGCTGACCAACCACAGCTGCCTCAGCCTTTCTTCATAGGAGAGGTGCTCCATCACTCTGATCATCTTCATGACCTTCTCTGGACTCTCTCCAACAGGTCCATGTCCCTCCTGTGCTGGGGACCCCAGAGCTGGATGCAGCACTGCAGGTGGGGTCTCACCAGAGCAGAGCAGAGGGGCAGAATCCCCTCCCTGGCCCTACTGCCCATGCCACTTTGGATGCAGCCCAGGACACATTTGGCTTTCTGTGCTGCCAGTGCACACTGTTACCTCATGTTCAACTTTTCAGCCATGAGAACCCAGAAGTCCTCCTCGTCAGGGGTACTCTCAGTGAGTTCACTTCACACTTGCTACTCATGTCTCAGATTGCCCTGGTCCGTGTGCAGCACCTTGCCCTTGGGCTTGTTGAACTACATGGGGTTCTTGTGGGCCCGCTTCTCAGGTTTGTCCAGGTTCCTCTGGATGGCATCCCATCCTTTTGCTTTTGTGTCACGTGCACCACTCAGTTTCATGTCATCTGCAAACCTGCTGACCAGCACTCGATCTCACTGCCTGTGTCATTTATAAAGACCCTGTCTTCCTGCTCAGGCGGCCGAGTACGCAGAGGACAACTGTTCAAGACTGAGGCAGAAAAGGCATTCAGTACCTCAGCCTTTTCCTTATCACTTGTCACAGTGTTTCCCCATGAATCCAATAAAGTTCAGCCCCTTCATCCTGGTTGAGGTGGATGATCCCTGAGCGAGTGGGGGCGGAGAAGCCGGCGAGGGAGCTGTGACCCTGCCGCGGCGCGTCCCGCCTGCAGCCCTTTAACTACAAAAAACTCGGGAACAGCCCCTGCGCCGAAACAACCCCGAGTGCCGCAGTACGGACCGACCCCAAACAGCTTCTTTCGCAGAGCGACCCCCTAGCTCCGTCACACCGCATTTCAATCGATACATTTCATGTGTCCTGTAAATTTGTATCACATATTCGTATTATATTGGTAGCTTCTTTATCAATGATCTGGAAAGGCATCAAGTGCCCCTCAGTCACTTCGTGGGTGACACCAAGTTGGGCAGGAGTATTGATCTGCTCGAGGGTAGAAAGGCTCTTCAGAGGGCTCTGGACAGGCTGGATCGATGGGCCAACACCACTGGTATGAGGTTTAACATGACCAAGTGCCAGGTCCTGCCCTTGTGAACCCCTCTCATGCTGGGTCACAACAAGCAGCACCACAGGCTGAAGCCAGAGAGGCTGGAAAATTGCCCGGCAGGAAAGGGCCTGGGGGTACTGGTCAGCAGTAGCTGAACATGAGCCAGTGTGTGCCCAGGTAGCCAATGGCATCATGGCCAGCAGAACCAGAGAAGGGATTGTCCCCCTGTACTCAGCACTGGTGAGGCCACACCTCGAGTGCTGTGCTCAGTTCTGGCCCCCTCACTGCAGGACAGACATTGCGGTGCTGGAGCGTTTCCAGAGAGGGGCAACAGAGCTGGTGAAGGGTCTGGAGCACAATTCCTGTGAGGAGCAGCTGAGGGAGTTGGGGGTGTTCAGCCTGGAAAAAAGGAGGCTCAGGGATGGCCTTACTGCTCTCTACAAGGAGGGTGTAGTGAGATGGGGGTCAATCTTCTCCCAGGTAACAGGACAAGAGGAAATGGGCTCAAGTTGGACCAGGGGAGGTTTAGACTGGGTATTAGGAAAAATCTTTTCATAGAAAGGACTGTCAGGCATTAGAACTGCCAAGGGAATTTTAAAGGAATTGTAGGAATTTTAAAGATGTGTAGATGTGCTAGGGACATGGTTTAGTGGTGGACTTGGCACTGTTCAGTTTACAGTTTGACCTGATGATCTTGGAGGTCTTTTCCAAAGTAAATTATTCTAATCTGAGCAGCACAAATTTCCTCATCCTATTGTTTCAACAAGAAAATTCTACCTTTTTAAACAAAGTATTACAGAATCATGGACTTCCTGAGTTGGAAGGGACTTGCAGGGATTACTGAGTCCAACTCCTGGCCCTGAACAGCACCATCCCCAGGAGTCACACCATGTGCCTTGAGAGCAGTGTCCAAATGCTTCTTGAACTCTGTCAGGCTGGTGCTGTGACCACTGTCCTGGGGAGCCTGTTCTAGTGTCTGACCACCCTCTGGGTGAAGAACCTTCTCCTAATATAGAATCATATAATGGTTACGGTTGGAAGGCATTTTATTTCCTAGAAGACCATTAGAAAACCATCCTTCATATTGTATAATCAAAAGAAATTTTTCCCTATGACACTTTCAAGAATTTTTATTGCATAAGGATAAAGAGCAGAAATGGTGAGGCAAAACTTAATACTCTACGAGGTAAGTCCCATGCAGGACTTCCGTATTTCTGCACCAGTTTTAAATCTCAGCAAATTTTAAAATGATGTCTAGAACACTGTGAAACACATCAACAGTGATGTTTCCCAGTTACTTGAACAGAAGGAAAGGAGACCCTGAACTGAAACAGTGTACTCATGGAGGTCAGCAATTCTAGACTAATACAGTTCAAAAGAAAAGTGAGACACACAAGATCTGTCTAGAATATATACTTTATTATTTGCAGTCTGTGTAAATTTTAATATGTGACTGAATTTCTACACCGTTTTCTCTCTTTAAGCACATCCTGGTCTTTTCCAGCCACCCAGTCAATTGCACCTTTAATATGTACAGTCAGTATTTATGAATATTGCATATGCATCTATGAACTTAGAAAAATAACATGCAAGGAAAACTGTTACCATGAACCTGATAAAAAATAAAGATAGGTAACACAGTCAATCCCCTTTTTAGTGTGTTATGGCTTTGCACCAAGTATCAGATGTCAAACAGCTTCAGATGCTTCTTGTTAAAGGCACTTACTATTCTTCAAATACACTTTCACATTTAGTTCTATTGCATTACGAAGTGTATCTCTGGGATCATACTTTCATAACACAGCAGAACAGTCCAAAAAGGCAGCATTAATAAAAGGAAAAAGGGGGGGCTTATATTAAAATATGAAAATACCAAGAATTAACACAAACTTTAAGGATTTGGTCCTTATAAAACAGGCAACAGCATTCAGGCAATAGTGATTTCTTTTCATAGACACTGACAAAATAATATCCCCAAAAAATGAACTCTTCCAGTTCCAGTGTATAGATATGTCTGAGTTGAGTAGCGTACCCTCTAACACCACCCCCAGTAAAAATATAGCTTTTCAGGACTAACTACTGCTCCACTTTGGCTGCAAAGGAAGAAACCTCAAAGGAGTATTAGACGTGGACATACTAGCAAGCCTACAATTCTGTGTCTCTGTATCTGGATGGCTGTCCATAATAGCCCTTCTTAGAGTGGTCTGCCAGCTGCCGGCGGTATTCCTCCTCCTCCTCTTCCACATCACTGCTGTAACTGACACGGTTCTCCAGGTAAGGTCTAACAGGAGGCTTCTGGGGTTCTGGAGGCCTGGAGCTAACACAGAACAGGAAAAGAGAGTGTTCATGTCTACTCCCATTATGAAAAACTGAAAAATAGTTGGACTTAACACCTGCTTTATGGCAACATACAGCTTAGAAAGGCAGATGGAGTAAATTAAACCCCTTCTAGCCTATAAAAAACTGCATGACTATGGTAAACCTATCTGGAGAGGCATCTTATTTCCACCAAACTGGAGGATGATCCTCAGATTTGATGCCTGGAAAAATGCTTTATGGCCATCTATTCCCTGAGCAGGGAGGTTTTCAGCCTTGCTACTGCCCCAACTAACATGTCCCTTAATTAGTTTTACACAGTACCTTTTCTATGCCTCCTTCTTCTTTTGCATCCTCAGTCTTCTATCTCAAAGTCCAAAGACTTCTTATGTGACATTTCTTAAATTGGTAGCCTTTTCACTCAAATTGGGAGCCTTTTCACTCAAGGCTCTCACTAAGGCTCTTAGCCTTAAAAGTGGGCAGAAAAAACCCACACATTTGCTTTTTATACACCGTGGCGCTACACATTTGATGGGACATTAAGCAGACATGGAAAAATAGAATCTGTCGAGGAAGGGTATTTCCTCCATTTCAAAACCCATGATTTTTGCAACACAGATTCTGGAAAAACAAGATGGTATTCTCCTTACATCTTTCTCCCAGGGCTTAAATACTGCCTTCTATGCCAATCATTAACATTCCTGTAAAAAGCCAACAACACTGATTTCTGCATGTAAGCAAACACTCTGCAAACATGGCGAAAGATTAATTTTCATTACTTTCATTAAGCTTCCAATGCTATATAAAAAAAGTATGCTTTTCTGAACCTGCCAAGAAATCCAGAAAATAACAGTTTTCCATTTTTGCATTTTAGTTTATTTACTGGGACATCAAAGCATTTGACTTACTAGGAAAAAAAGTCCCATTCCTACTTGGCTATTACTAAGATGCAAGGAAAACTGAAGAGTCCCAAAGAGCAGAAAACAAAATCCATCACGCAGTGTATTAGCTCTTGCATAGGTGACTGCTCAACCATAGAAATGTGCAGTGTGGAGGGTAAGATGACGCCGTGGTCAACCCACACAGAACTCACTGAATTTTAATGAAAGATTGCTACTTTCATGAGACTTGATGGGTCACCTGAGACAACTTTCATCCTTAGTTCACCTAGCCACACTATGTATCTGTAAGGAATAAGCATCGAAGTAATTGTTATTAGAACAGCAATTATTTCTTAGGATAGACTAACACTCATCAAGTATCTAGCAGAGGTAGAATGGATATCAGAGAACATGAATGCAGGCCAGCTCTGGGTAATATTGACTGGGGCAAAAAACTGTCTCTGCAAGTATTTCAGTGAAAGAATACAGTGTTTCTTCCTAGATGACTCAAATGCTATAAATGAACTAAAAGAAAAAAAATCCTGAAATTAGTTCCCTGAAGAGTTCACTAAAATTTTGCCCCACCTTTACAATAATCTTAGAGGCACCACAACAAAAAAGTATACCAAGGCAGGATGATTTGTATGAACAAAAACTGGCAAGATTGGTTTTCCTCCTGTTAGTAAAGTCAAGAATCAAGACAGAATGCTTGGAACTGGATACACTTTACCTCATTGGCTGGGGCCAGTTTTGTTCTGACTTCTGTGTTTTGACAGGGACGGCATAAATATCCGGATGCTTCTGGGCTATTTCAAGCTTTAAAAGAAAGTGGAAGAAAATAACTGTTCCTTTTAACTCTATCCATTAGAGATCCTATTTGAGGATCTAGGACTTAGCAGGTCATAGCTACAACTGAAATTAATTAAATTAAATTAAAGCACAAATTGGTAACATCCTATTGATATTCCTACAATTATATAAACTTTTGCTAGAGCAGTAATTCAAACCATACTTGAGAACAATGGATTGCCAAAAGCAACAGGATTATTGGAAGTCAGGTTTTTATAGTTACAATAGGAAACCTTAAAATATGACCTCCTTTTATATACAAATCCACACAACTGTATGTCTTTATGTGTGGTTTCCCAAACTTCTCTCTCCAAAAGCAACACAATGCAAAGGGCGTGATTTCCATTTTCAGGACTCTGGCTGTTCTATAGGTCGCAAAGCACAGGAGGGGGGAAATGCAACTCTTCATACCCTGGCATTTTGGGCCTCTTGTAGCTCTTGCATTCTTTGCATCCTTGCCTTGTGATCCATCTCCTCAAATATTTTTACTTTCCTCAGTACTGATTTTGGAGTATTTTCTTGTTCGCTTCCTTCCTCTTCCAACTTTGCCTCCTCCTCCTCCTCTGCAGGCACGACTGCTGGCTGAGAGTTTCTCAGAATGGGACGCCCAAAGGCAGGTTTCACAGAAACAGATGGTGGAGCTGCTTTTACTGATACAGTTGAAGTCTCACTGCTGACAGCAACATTACTTGATTTGGAGTCATAGTTCTTGGGGAAGTCATACGGATCCTCTTTGTTTTGCAACTTTCCCTGCAAGTATACAACCCGCAAAGTTTACATCAGCAACTTTATAATTTTAGTTTCAAAAGAGGGCTTTAACTTAAAAGTAGTCACTTTGTCTATGTATTTAACAGTGTCAATCTCCATATGATGTAACACTTGGAAGATATTTGAACTGCTGCAACATTTTGGGCATATCCTCATGGACTACACATCAGCCTAGAGAAGACCAGGAAATTTAGACTTGTTTGTCCTATTTGTTAAGAATTACCAGAGCTACGTGTGTTAGAGCACAGCACAGAGAGAACTGATGCCACAAATAATTTTTCACAATTTAATGTGGAGTATCATTTAAATAATTTAAAATTTAGAAGTGCACAGAACCCAATTCTGTTTTATATTCTACTTTTGTTTTCCCTGCACATGTTCTACTCTTCAGCACACTTGGACTGTATTTTGAGTATTTAGAGTATATGAGGGCACCACTCCTCACAAAGAAAGGACTTTGGGGTCAGGTGAATTCAAAAATTTCTAAAATAGAACTTAGTGTCCAAACACTATAACTTTTTCCCTCTTGCATCAGGTGGTCAGGTGGTAGATTCTGATTTTGTGCTTCACAGTAATAGCCATCATATTTGTTTTTTGTGGTGACTAGTCTACTTTTTATCTTACTGAGCTAAAAAAGTGCCTCTCAGGTTGTTAGTAGACACAGAAAGGACACTTTCTTACTCCATATGGAAATCATATATTTCAGAAGAACTGTTATCCAGTAAATCATCTTTCTGCTTGATCCTGCAACACTTTCAGTCATTTCTTCTGTCCACAGTTAAAATGTTTTCTAGTCCCTGATCATGTCTATAGCTCTTTCCAATGTGCCACCTTGGAAAATTCTTCAGAAAGAGAACATTTGTATTCAGTTTTGTTTCTACAAATTTACCTTAGGTGGTTCAGGCTTGAATGCTGGAGGTGGACTTGGTTCTCTGAGGATCTCCCTGCTACCAGCTTTTCTCAACTGAGCCCTTGGTTCTGGAGTAAATTTTTTTAAACTCTATGAAAAAAAATAAGAGAAAATCACTGCAGTAGCCAGTAATTCAATCATTTTTCCTCTCTCTCAAGCTTATGATTTTGGGAACAGTAACCAGGAGTCAAAAGATTGCCAGTAACCTGACTACAATCACTGCAAATGTAATTGAAAAGTTCAAGGTGATGAGATGTCATCAGGAAATCTATAAAGTTAGGCAGAAAAGCAGAGCTATTATTATTTTTGCTCTTCACAGTGTAACTCTAAAACACTATCAGAAGGAAGATAAATCTGCAGTTAAAAAAACCCCTCTGATTTTTAAGCCATACATAAAGGGTTTTTGGAAAGCCCAAAGTTCAGTCTCATTGAAAAATCCAATCATCTCACCTCCTCATGATACACAGGTTCAGAGGACCGGCTAACAGATGAAATCCTTGGTTCCTCTGAAGGCTCATCAAGTTCATTGTCAGTGTATGCACCACCTTCTCCATCTGTATCCTCGAGGTCACTGATCAGCCGACTGTCACAGCTCAAATAGTCAGCACCCATGGCAGTAAGGTAGGACATACGATCATCTGCATCATCTTCCATGCCATCCATCTAGAGAAAAGTCAGTAAGAATTAAGGAACAAAGACTAAATAAGTTAGAATTAAAGTCAAGACTCAACATCAGGCCAAACAAATCCTTAGGAATGACTTTGTGGAACTGAAAGAAACTACTGCAGAATCACAACGAAAAGTCCTGTGAAAGTTTATTCCTCATCATCATTCTCCCCCAGCCATGGCATAAGTGATGAAAGCTCCAAAGTGTAACAGAAAGAATAGTAATGGTTTTTCGTTATAGACATAACATCAACTATTTCTCTAGCCTATCAACTGATGGCAAATGAAATTTTGAACAATTTTTACTGGCAAGAGATACTTTGAGACACTGTACAGCATCTAGAATATGGACTGGCTGCTTACCTTTCCTTCCGATACCCATACTGCTTCTCCTTGCTGTTGCTGGATTGTATCCTTCAGGCTACCATACCAGCTATCATTGGCTGAATTCAAATTAATGGTTGCTGTAAAAGTTGAAGGAAAAGGTATATATGCACAGTAAATGCAATGCAATCCTTTATCCATTCTTTGCTGTTTAACACTGTACTGGTTTGGCCAAATTTAGAAATATATCCTCTGAGAGAAGGCATGTCACCACCCCTCCCCCACCAGGTTCGGGAAAAAGAAATTTTCCTCAAAGGAAAGTGGAAGAGATAAAAACTATAAAAAACTATTTATTTAACAAACACATGGGAAAAGGTTAAATAATGCTAAATAAAATCTCTTGCTGTGGAGGAAAAACCTGGGAAAGTGTTCGAGTCCTCCTTTGGTCTCCTCAGAGCTGGGGCTTGGACCAGGCTCAGGCCCTCTATGCCCGGTGGAAAGTCCTCCCGATGTGCTCTGATGTTGAAGCAGTCCACAGAAAAGAGAGAAAATCCGAAATTCCGGGGAAGGAAAAAAAAGTTCAACTCTCAGTCTCTCCTTGGAGAAAAAGAAACTGAACAACTGGCCAAAATCTGACCCAGGAGCAGCAAGCCGGGTGCTTCCTCGCTCCCCTGCCGCAGCTGGAAAAAAACAGTCGCTATCTCTGTGTGACCTTGAACAAGCTGCAAACTGCTTTGAAAAAGTTTTGCTCAGTTTTTTCCTTCCCCCTCTCAGACTCAGTTTAAAGGCATAGAAAGGCACAAAAATTAATTTCTGGGCATAGGGCAGTGATATGGGATACACATCATAAAGTCACCCCAAGACAAACACTTTTTGGTTTAGGTATGCGAGAGTGTTAAACAGCCACTCCATTTAGATCATTTAGATAGATGCATGGTGATTTTATTTTATTGTTGGTCCATTTCCAAGCTTATTAAATCTCTTATCTTTTAACGGCAGTACACCAGCTCACAATTTCTTCTGCATTAGGATTTGGCAGAACAAGGAACTTTGAGAAAAGTCAAGGAAGGCATTACTTATGACCACACCTTCACACTCTTTTAATTCCAGCCTGCGTGAGTTAATATGCAGAGTAATAAGTAGATGTCTCGAGACTCACACAGTGACACACACTACTCTCTTAGTAAGCAGGTTAAGCAAACATTCTTCCTTACCTGTAAAGAGGTGGGAACAAGTCTTCTTCAGTTTGTTTGCTTGCTCGTAAAGTTTTCTCGAGCTCTTGTTTGATGTAGAACATAGCCTTTGTCTCATGGTCTTCACACCCTGCTTACTGTCTGGGTTAAAGAACACCACTATTGGAAACCACTGGGTGTAATTTAGCAGGTCCACTGCTTTAGGAGTAACATCCAACAGAGCATGTTTATCCTGTTAACAAGAAAGGCCAGTCAATGTGGTGCGTGTGGGAACAAATGGAGGTGATTGGAACACAGGATCCTAGGAAAAGCAGGATATTTGTGTCCAAATAAGACCATAACTTGTGGGATGTTTTCCCACAGTTATATCACATTTAGAAGGTTAAGAGCAAGTAGAGCACTGCAAAGTAAAGTCTCCATGGCAAATTCAGAAAGCATATAGTAAAACAGATTCTCCTCTATCCAAATTTAGAATGGACTTGAGAAGAAAATGTAATTTCTAGTATCAGGTTCAAAGCTATAAAAATTACCAAAAATTGCTACTGAAAAACTTCGAAACAGCTTTATCATTAAACTTATTACAGAAGAAGATGCAGTGAAAATTTGAGTACTCTGGACGTTTTAGGAGCAAACACACACCATGCCTTTGAGCATAAGCAATTTTCAGAGAAATGCCCTACCTGCTCAATGATTTGCCTCACAGTGTTCAAGCGCACTACCCCAGTTGACTTCTCCGAACCTGCATCTCTGGGTTCTGTCTCTGCAAAGACAACATTTCAGCTTATCTAGGGTGGCTAGGATGCTGTGATTATTAAGTTATCCATTTTCTCAGTTAAGAATGAAAAAGACACTTAAGAGGACATCTTACTTGCTGTCTGGTACAGGTGAGGCAAATCATTTGACAACTTCTCCATAGCAACATCTGCAATAGGGCCAAATATCACCACAGGTCTCTTAAAACCAGCTGAAAGAAAAATATTTGGAGAAAAGAGAAATCTGATAAGACTGATTTTATATATAAAAGACAAGACTCTCAGTTACTACGCAAATTTAAGAATAGGTTGAAGGTATTAAAAATATAATTTAAAAATTTTATTTCTCAGAGGTTTGTGGAACAGCATAATAGAGAACACTACTTTTACCAGCTGAGAAAGTACGAGACTGTTTTGATCTAACAGCTTTCTTATTCCTTCTAATGGAACTGTATTTAGAAGATTCGACATCTGAAAACATACAGCACATATTCATTTATCTTTCCATCCATCAAGATTGCATGAACCTTGACACAGGGGGTTTTGTGTGAATAAAGACACAAATGACAAACCAACTGCAATGCAGCTTGAAGAAGCAGAGAAAGGTAAAACGATGTTATTGCTCATGTCGGAGCAAGTCCAAACACAGTCCTCAGAGTTAATGGGGGAATGCCATTACCCCAAGTCTTCATCTTGGTATCTGGGATCTCCTTTAAAATACTCTTTACTGTTTGTTTTGTTCCAGAATACTGTCATGTGCTATTACCCAGAAAATCAGCTTGATCTGCTCAACATCACTAGTAATATGATAGTTTACAGTCATGGAGACAGACCACATGAACCATGATTACATTTGGACAATCCATTGAAAATACTGGGGTTCTATTTGCTCTGAAGCTACTCTGAAGTTAAAGTGCTATTTATGAAGATTGAGGTTGATCTCAGGCATATGGATTGTACTTTCAGAGCTAGCCAAGAAGAATCTGAGGAAACAAAGAAAGCCCTTCTGTTTCTTCCCTATTTCATTTTAAACCTTAAAACTGGCAGGTGTAATTTGGAGGCAAGAGAGAACAACAGCAGTTTAAATGGGTAAAAAAGCTTTATTATAATTAGTAGCATCCAGAAATTTCCATTCTGAGAAGAATGTCATCTCCTCCTGTTATGGTGTCCTGGGTTGCAGTGTATTCTATTACCATCCCCATCAGCTGTTGAAATCAGGTGGGGCAGTGTTTCCTTGCCTCCTCCCCCCAGACTATCTTTCTCTTAATTGCCCATCATTGTCCTGCCGCCTGACTCAGAGATAACTCCCTCCGGACCATCTTCTGTTAATGAGCCTAATCAACACTTGGCCTCATGACTCATTACCCCATTGTGAGATGCTCCACCCAGAGGGAGGAACCAAGCATCCCATCGTGGATATAAGCTGAGATTCTGAACACCAGAGACAACCCTTCCACTGGATTTCCAGTGGACAGGAGCTACACAGCCACCACGTGACCTTCTGAGGAAGAGCAGCCCCTTTTTTCTACAGGATCACCACTTCAGGAGGACTGCAGCCACCATTCTACCACACTGCTACCACCACCCTGATTAACAGGGTGTCTGGTTGTATCCCCGCTCCAGAGGCCTGCAGCCACCATTCTACCAGACTGCTACCACCACCCTGCCTAACAGGGTGTCAGGTTGTACCTTGACTCTGTCAGTTTGACAGTGTTTTCTTTTACCTTTTTTTTTTTCCCCTTTTCTTTAATTTCCATTAAATTGTTATTCTGACTTAGTGCCTCCCACTGGTTTGTTTTCAAACTAGTACATATGGTAATTTAACATCGTTAGAAGTTGTTGGACATCACTTTCTCAGCTGACCAAACATTTGGATGCTAAAGCAGCCAGCAATAAATGGGCAGCTGGCTCAAAGCAGTCTCACTTACCTTCACGCAGCTGAACGCGCTCGTAAGCTGGGAATTTTGTGCTCACAGATACAATAGCTGTCAGATCTTCACGACTCTTCCTCAGATTCTTTTTCGCTCCAGATCGCTGGCCACGTGTTCTCCAGAAATCTGCCCTGTCACTTGAGCCGTCCTTTTGGGCATTTTGAACACTGGCCATCTGTTCAGCTCTGACACAGAAAGTAGACAGTTCAGAACCATTCAGAGAGGGCAAGGGGGCTTTCACTGACGAAAAACAGATTTTGAATGTGCAAAAGGTAATTTGCCATATAGGTAGGAAGGAGTGGAGGTAAAAGCAGGCATGTTCAGGTACCTTTGCCTTGGAGCAAACACATTGTCAGAACAATGCTCTGACTTGCCACAGCTCCAAGTTTCTGCGCAGGAATGAGTCCTGAGCTCTTAAAATGGTCACTTAACACAAGCATAAATGAAAGAATATGAATGCAAAGAGGTGGTGAGAGAGGGCAACTCAGAACTGAAGGCCCAAGAAATTACCATCACTATTCTCCTCTCCATTAGGCCTCAAAAGTTAAGTTGCTACAGCATAGAAACAAAGGCTGGTTTGGTTAGATCAATTAACAGAGGGGCAAAAATGTACTGAGCAGGAAACAGACAGGGGAGTCACATAAGAAGCTTATTTCATAACTTGTGCATACCATGTAATTGTGAGCTTTTTCTTCCATCATAAAATCACAACCACACTCAAGAACTTAAAAGCTACAGTCCAAAAATTCAGCTACAGTCTGGTTGTTTTTTTAGGGGTCTTCTTCTGATTAATTGTAATACTTTTACTCATTGTACACATTTGAACACTTATTATTACCTCCCATGAATTTTGACTAGGAAAGTATATTTAAGCAAAAATATTGCTGTGGTTCACTCAATATTTCACACAAAAATACAGACTACAGCTACCAAAAAAAAAATAGCCTCAGCATAAATACCTAAAACACTATCCAAAAGGATATATGTAAGAAATTCAAGGACTGAAGTTCCTGTAAAAGATTAATCATCAGAGTATTCTTGCACACAGAGTCATGAGCTTTCTAAGGTGAAGGGGTTTTTGTTTGTTTAGTTTTTTTGTTTGGTTGGGGTTTTTTGTTTGTTTTGATTTGATTTGGTGGGTGTGGACAGACAAAGAAGAAGGTGGGGGAAAAAACCAAAAAGCAAACTAAAATAGGACCCACCACCCATTTTCTGGAAGAGGAACTGAAGCAACTAGTGCTCAAAGCTTGGTTAATTGCTGATACAGAAGCGCTAGGTCTGTGCTGCAAATACATGACCTAGTATGTAGGTAACACCACCCTCTCTCATTGTCTCCTTGCATAATGACATGGTTCTACAATCTGCAGTTTTTACAGGCACAATTCTTGTAAAAGTGAAGAAAAAACAATTCATTCATTTTTGTAGGGGGAAACAAAAAGGAAGACAGGTACGACATAGGAAGGAAAAATGACTTGGCGGGGGGGGAAAGAAATCTTACTTCTAACAATGGGTAGGAAGACATGGTGCCATCTTACCTGCTCTTATTTGGAATGAGACCCTTTTCCAGTTCATTTCCAATTCTCACAGCCAGCCAGTTTCCCAGTTTGCCATCATACAGTGTATCAACTACTCTAAATATCTCCCCTCTGGTGAATGCTAAGCTCTGTGGTGACTCTTTTTCACACTCAAAATGACTCCTGATGAAGAATGAATCTCCTCTGCCACAGGCCATGATGTCTCTGTAGACTAAAACAGGACCTCCCTTTTAGTTTATATGTTTTTACACTTGAAAGAAAGATAAAGCTGTGGTTCTAGCAAATACAGCTTTGAAATTCTAAACGTCTGCTCAGAAAGATGTAAAAAAATCAGACTTTCATTCACATTCACTGCCCTACACACACTTATCAGGAGTGTTCCATACTTGTATGTGTACAGGCCTTACAGCGCCGGGGCAAGGAGGTACTTGCACATTCCAAATGCAAAAGGCAGCTATGGTACTACAGTCTTACAGGCTCCTTCCTTTTCCCAACAGGAAAGCAAGAAGCTTTGCTTGCTCCTTAATTTCTCACAAATAAAACTGTCCATTTGCTGCTGACCAAACCCCTTCTGACTGCCAAGGCTCAGCAGAAAAGGAATGCTAACAGCAGATCTTCTCCCAGCTGCTACAGACAGAAAAGCAGAACAAACAGTATGTTACCACTTCTCAAGATTAAGAGTTGCTATTTGCTAATAATGAAAGACATGGTAAGTACTCGGAAAAACACACCACACATGCAGCATTGTATGTATGGAATACAGCTATCTTCTCAGCTATGAAAAGAAGAGTAACTAAAATGCTATCAAAAACAAGTGCAAGAGAGATGATTCGTGGTTTCACTGACAAAACACAGCTTAAAAGCTTCATAGATACACATACATTTTTTTCAAAGCACCTACCTTCATATTTGCTTTGAGCCAAAATTGTCACAGTTTCACCTTTGGGAATTTCTAAGAGATACAAAACAGCTTCTTCCCGAACAATACCTCTGAAGTCTTGAGTGTTTACCTACATACCAAAAAAACCCCACAACAACTGAAAAATCAACAATAAAAAGAATAACCACCGATTTTTCTTTCATCTGAAAATATCTTAAATATTCTCTTCCCTTATTATTTTTAAAAAGTTAATACAATTTTTGCTTGTGAATATTTTATTCCAGCTATTAACAGTAATCTTTCTGAAATAACAAGGTTCTGGTTGTACACTGCTAGATTGTTTCTTCAACTTTAACAGCCTCCAGAAGGGGCATGAGAAAAGAGGTAGAGAGAAAATTATATTAAAAAATCCACATGATATTATAAAAAATCCAAATTATATTATAAAATCCACATTATATTATAAAAAATCCAAATTATATTATAAAATCCACATTCCACGTGGATTTTTAGAAAAAGAGCAGAATGAAGGGATTAAGTGGCACAGATTTGATATAAATCAGAAACTTGAAAATTAAATCACCATAACCCAAACAAACCGGAGAAAGATGAAAGAAAATTACAATGGCCCCAATTTTTAACCCCTCTAAGATTAGGAAGAAACATTGTATAAAAAATTTATTGTCCCATCTTGCAGCATTTTTCTTGATTAATATTTAACTACTCCTTTCACAACATTATAAACAAACTAAAACTTGGTATACAATTCTCCTTCAAAAACCCATTTCTGTAAGATCCCTCCACCATATATACACCCTTCCAAAGCAATAATTTGATTTCCTAAGCTCATAATTTCTCCCATGTTTCGACTAAGAAGCAAACAAGAGTATAAAGAAGTTATTGCACTTCAGGGACACGTACTCATACCTTAAGGATCTGATCTCCTTCCTGCAGTCCCTCCTGATCAGCTGAGGTACCTTCTTGAATTCCAGCAATAAATATCCCTACATCATTTCCACCAGCCAGTCGTAGACCCACGCTGTCCCCCTTCTTGAATCTCACCATTTTTGTATTAGGACTACAAGATTTACAAACAGAAAAAGGAAGTAAGCCCAGATATTAAACATATAACAATATTAGGATGCCAAAAGAAAAAAAATTGCAACTCCTCAACAGTATCATATTAATAATATTCTTGTGCCCTTTCTTTCACTATATAGGCTGTATTTACCCAGGTAACTCTTCCGTGAAGGCAGGAAGCAGAGAATCTGCATTTTTCAGAGTGGAAAATGAACTAGGTGGAATGACTAAGTGGCATGCACAGACTTGACTGAACCGGGAAACAGGTCCCTGTTTTTGTGAAAACAGACTGAGTTATGAGTAATCATACCCATTGTTTATTCTTCTATAATCTAAAGAACTGTTGTATGAATTAAACTGATTAAACTATTTTCTTTACTGTTTAACATGTTTGCTAGAAGTCTTCAAATTTTCTTGTAATGAGAAATATTTCCAAGTATAATCTACTGAAATGTTAACAATCAGCCCTTCCACATTGCAGTGGAAGAGACTACTGGACTAGGCTCAGCTTTTTTGCTGTCAGAAAATGCCTGAGTGACCTTCCAACTCAGAGGACACTACTTATCTGTCAGCCATTCTCAGTAATACCCTAAGCCTGTATTATAAATTCCCCTTCACCAAAATAATCACTTGATTAATTTGCACATCAATGACAACATACGCAGGGTCCAACCCAGAAAAGATCTGAGAAGCAAATCCATTTAAGAAAATACACCAAGCTACAGAACATTTTCAGAACTTTAGGCTTCTCCTTACAATCCCAACACTCCTATTTCTTCAATTTCTGTATTTGGAAACTCGCAAAAGAACACTTGTAAATTGATTTCCTAGTAATAAAAGTAAAATAAAACAAAACTCTTGCATATGTTCCCATGCAAGCCCAGAAATACATGGTGCTCTATACCTTTCAGGTAGATTCCAGGCAGATGTTTCTAAAACTAAGTTGAACTCAAGTAACATCAGTTAGAAGCCATGTCACCTCTTTTCAGCATTAAGCTATAAAGGGAGTATCACTCCAAATGGGAGAAAACACAAACCCATGCAGCCAAGAATCAGGTACTGGTCACTGGAAGAATACAGAGTGCAAAAGAACTCAGCAAGTGCCACCTACCCATATATCGCTTCGTCTTCCGGGCTGGGTTTGAGAATTGTCCGTGTAACTGCTTTTGGCTGAGGCACTAAATGTAAAAGAAAGACAAAAGAAGTTACAGAGATATTGAAAAAGTTAAAAATGGCAGCAAGTTTTAGCTATCAGATAGCGATCAAACCCTTAATGCCAAAGATTAACACAAATTTAAAAATCAAGCATGTCTGACAAAAATTCATTTATTTATATTTTTTTAATTCTTGAAAAAGAACAGCAAGTTCAAGGAAGGGATACACAACTCTTTCAGGCAAGCTAGATCAGACTTTATTCGTCTGCTTAGGCACTAGGCTAACAGCAGGTGTTTTAGGAGAGTATTTGCTTTTTTCAGGTGGTATTTCTAATAAGCAACTGCTGTCAAATAATAGCAGGTGTTTCTTCCTTGCACCTTAAAGCAAAGACAGACCTCTTCTCTGTGTGTCAAGGTGGGGCTGACATGAAGAGCATACCAGCTTTGTCAATGTGGTTGAAGGAATAGACATTCTGTGGCCAGGGGAAAAAAAGGCAACCAAAGCCTTCAGGTTCTCACCTGCTGGGTCATCTTGGTACTTCATTTCTTTGTTTGAGTCTACAGCTGTAGCAGCAGGAGTAGCAATGTCACCAGTTGATGTGAATGGAGTAGGCATTGCTCCCATTCTGGACATCCTACTGGAGGGATCCTCTTTTGCACTAAAAGAAAGAAACAGAAAAAAAGTCAGATAAGAACGCATGTATTTGAATAACAACTTTGACAACCATGATAAAAGTGAACTAGAGAAGACCCATTCTTACTTTGGTTTCTCTTTCAGTTTTTCATTGGATGAATGTGAATCTAGATCAGAATGATGTAATCTGTCGTCTTGAGGGGAGAATGATCTGTTTGACTCTATTTCAGAAATATCTGTAAAGAGAGTGGCAAATCAAGAAATGCATGATTTGTTTAAGTAATCTGCTCACCTGATCACCATGTGCATTTACAAAGTTTTCACATACAAGATACACTGAATATTTCAGCCCACTCTTGTTTCAAGATTTGACAAAGGTTCAAAAAGTGCCTTTTAGTGCTTCTACCCCTCCACCCTCCCAAAATATTTCAGGAAGGTCTCACACAACCTTTGAGAAATACACCCACATCACACAACTTCTTTGAGCATACCACAGTTGCATTAGCTAGTGTTAGCAGGCTTTGATTTGAGGTGTTATGGAGGTATCCAAACTGAAGACCACCTTCACATCAACAGTCCTCACATCATTGCCCTCCAGTGGCAAAGGAAACAGTGGCCCTTGGTTTTGAACTGCACCTCAGACTTCACACTACAGAAAGTTCCACCTCATATTCTGACACCAGAAAAGCAAGTATCTTGTTTGAAATAATATAACATCCTGCTCCCCCAAATATTCTGAGCACTTCCCAAAGCAAGATAATGCTAAGAGATACAGCTCATACACTTGTATAGAACAGGTACTAGGAATAGACACCAGTTACCCAGGGGCACTTAATTTCCTCTTGTCCTGACATTTCTTCCCTCCATTTGAATGCTGCCATGAATGTTAATGCCCTCAGAAGCAGAGACCAGTCCAATGCATTTGTTTTCAAATTTTTTATTAAAGCATCTGATTTGCTTGTTCCAAGAAATAAGACTGATTTTGCCAAGACCAACATTGGTTCTTCTATCTCTGCCCCTTCCTAAAACGTAATTATATGGTTACTACAAAATTATTTTCACCTCAAGAAAGGGGACTTGATGCTTAACAGACTATTACTTAGGTTTGTTTGTGTTTCATTATTTTTCTTAAAGAACCTAATATCACTCTACCACAGCAAAACAATATAAGGTCCATTTTGTCCTTGCACAGAGTCCAGAACTTTGGATCCACATTAAACCTCACCATCCATTTCTGAGTCACTGTCGTTCAGTGAAGGAATGTTGAGCAGTGTCTGCTTTCGGTCCCTGAGAACAACCAGCTGGAGTTTCCCACGTGATTTCTCAATCAATTTTCGGGCATCAGCTAAAGACATGTTCTCTGTCACTGTACCATTGATCTGGACATAAAAAGGCAACAATAACAAAGAAGTCCACATTGTGCTCAAGTTTAGTAGTGAACTTGACTATAATGTGACTTAGTTCAGAATAACCACCAAAACCAGTGCCTGCCAAACTGCTAGCAGTAAAACCAGAACAGACCTTGAGAATGATATCTCCTTCATGAAGGTTGCCATCTTTGGTTGCTAGGCCAGTACGGGTCATTTCTTTTATGAAGATCTGACTTCCAAGACGGAGTCCATATTCTGGAACCAAAAAGATAATGGACTATAGCTTAAAAGATGAGCAAGGATGCATTTTTAAAAAAACTACACAGTGCACATGCATCAAACACCATTATACCACGAGAGGAAAAAAAAAAAGAAAAAAACATAGGCCTAGTAAATCCACTTCACCCTAAGCTGAGTCTCTGATATTTGTGCTGCCATCACAACATGAACAAGCAACAATCCAAAACCAATTACAGTTGGACGATTGGTCTGTACCTCCAGCAGCAAAACTACGCCTTTGTTCTCGAGCTGCTTATTAACATACTGGACTACCTTCTCTCTGATTCATATTTTGCATGGCATAGGGGGGAAAAGGGTCAAAAGGCACTAATAGAAGTATTTATTTTCATCAGTTACTGCATGCTGACCCTGTCCTATCCATACTCCAGAAAATGTCTTGGTTATTTCAGGCAAAGAAATTTTTTTTACTCCCCTGCCCCCTTTTTACCCTGTGATCTAAATTACTTGGGTCAGTATATTTGCTATTTAAAACAAAAGGCAACATCCTTAAAATATGTGCATCCTAGAACAACAGAATGTTGTTCTCCTTTAAAAAAATCACAACATTTCAGCAAATCTGCAATGTATCCCTATGAATGGCAGAAATTATTACAGTATAGCTAAACATAAAAGTTAACAAATGCACCTTAAATTTCTCATTATTTGTATACCTATCTGCATTATCTTTACAAGTGGAAACTTTACATGCAGAGGAAGAAGAGGAAGAAGGAGAAAGGATTGTTGCCAGACTCAATGAAAAAAAGAGATTGACTCCTGCATATGAAGTTTAATTAGGAAAAAATTCTTAAAATTACAACAGGGCAGAATAGGAAAAAGCCCAACAACCACAACCAACCCCTCCAGAAATAAACCATCACCTCCCAAAAAAAATCCCAAACAGAAAAGAATGCACAACCTAATCTCAGACATGCTTTCCAGCACAAGTCTTTATTTCACAGTGAAAAAAAGGTCAGGCTTTTGGCTTTCATTTATATACTTCAATACTCAGCAAAGAAAGGCTGAAATACTGCTATTTCAGTATTTCAGCTGCTGCTATGTCAGTATTCTTTAATGACCAGAACCAAACAAACCTTATTATTAAAGGCAGAGTCTACTCTTCACCCTTTCTTAGCAAACCCTTTTGTAGTCATGACAAATGTAATCTGAATCATGATCAGATCCACGTTTTCCATCAGAACCAGAAGAAAAGGGCAGAGAAAATGAAAAACCAAGGACACAGTGGCTTGAAAGACTGAAATGATGTCGGTGAACAAATCTTTTTCAAAGGTAAAGTTCAAGGTGCTTAGGAGAAAGCATCCCAAATCAGCCAGGAAGAATGAAAGAACAACTTAAACTATCAGTTAGAAAAGTAAACACTTAACCTGTAATTTTACAGAATTACTTTCTGTAAAAGCAGAAAGTAATTCTGCTCTTCTCCTTT
>NW_008237273.1:1547360-1564704 GCF_000691975.1 Corvus brachyrhynchos
CGTTGTATTGAAAGTTGATTCCTCTCCTCCCCTACTATACCCACCTTCATTATGTCTGCCTTTTGTTAGGAGAACACTGATTGGTGGATCCTGCGGTCCAATGTACTCATGTTGGTGGTGTATTTCAGGTGAAGGACTGCGGGAACGAAGCCTGTCCCGACTACGACTCCTCATTTCCCTCCCATATCTAGGATCAGATAAAGATCCATGACTGTAACTGGGTGGACTGTAGTCTCCTCTGTAGTCCCGTTCATAGCCACCATCCCTGTCGATGCTCCTTCCCCTGCTCCGATCTCTTCTGTAGTCTCGATCCAAGCTCCTGTCAACGCTCCTACCACGACTTCGATCACGGCTGTAGCTGCATTCCCTGTCACGGTCTCTGCTTCGGTTACGCCCTCGGTCTTGCTCATCTCTATAGCTCTGATCCAGGCTGTTTCCCCAGCTTTGGCTGCGCCCTCCATTCCCACTGTGCCAGCTTCTCTCACTATAGCCGCTTCGAGCACTTTTGCCATCAAATTCTGCATGGTCATCCATTACATCTAGAGCTCTGTCCTCATAGTCAAGGGAGGGGCTTCTCTTCAGCGCAGCAGCCTGCACTTTCCTTGGTCTTTTCACTACCTGTTCAGTACAATATGAAACAAACAAACAAACAAACAAACTCCTATCAAAGATGAGAATGTGAAATTGAACAGATGAATATTCTTCATGTTTCAAATAGAGGTTGGGGAAAAAAAGAAGCAAAAACAATCTTCTATTTATTATTGGACAAGATCTATTGTATGCAGGACATCATCTGTCACACATAACTTCTATTTTGTACCACTCGTTATCCAGTAAAATAAACATTATAAAATAAACATTTTATTCTCAGTCTTTCAACAAGATAACTTTGTGATACTGTTGATTAACTTCCATTTGTTTCACCTGCAGAAACTATGTCTTTGTTTTATTTATTTTGTACTTTGTATCTGGCAAAGGACTGCTTTGCTTTATGCCTTTAAAGCACACTTTATAGAAGAAAACCAAAATCCTGACTGGTTACGCGGGTACATACCACTGCACACTGAATACATTTGGAATTTACTTACGATGGTGGCCACTTTTCCACTTTTCCTAAGCTGCTGAACTGCAAAAGAATGCAGAACATTTTCCATCGGGGTCCCATTAACTATGACCACTCGGTCATTTTCTCTGGAAATGGGGAGGGAGATAAAAAAGGAAAGAGAGGATTTAAGAGGAGTCTTCATGAAAACGGCAGAACAAAATCTTTTTTTCTTTTTTTTCAGAGGGAACCTTTAAATTTCATTCAGTTTAACAAGGAGTTTTGCTTTAAAACTGTGTTTGCTATATAAACACTACAGTATCTGAACATTAGAACCAGTTTTCAGTGCACCTAAAAACCAGACATTGAGCAGCACTATTTTTGTGTATATACTGTGTTCAGCTTAAGTACCTTGCCCTAATGTTTTTTAAAGAACATTTGTGATGAGTATTAAAACTTCTTTTTTAATTCTTTCAGGACTCCTAGTTTTTCACACCTAGTGCTAGACTTCTTTCACATAAGAATCTCACGGAAGCTTCAAACTGCTGCAGCCATACCTAACAATATTTAGGCAAATATTGACAAGTACAACTGCAGGACATTTTTCTGAAAGCCTGGTGCTCAGGTCCCATCTACTCTGTAGAAAGGTGATTGGGAGGAAAAAAACCCCAACAGAACTGTAATACACAAAAAGTCCTCCCTGCCCTAAAACATAGGCCAACTGAGATCACCAACTTTTCTGATCTCCTGCATATCAAATAGACCACTAACACCTAACTCACGTAACCCCCTATGAGATAGCCCCATAACACCTATTAATTTAGCCCCATAAAATTCATAAAGGCATTTCAATGCAAAAAGTGAAAAAGATTAAAAAAACCTCCAAATTACCACTCCTCATACTCCTCATATTGGTTTATCCTCGTGACTACTCAGTCACTAACCTTACAGTCAGAGCATTAGCTCAACAAATTACTGGTTATTTTACCATTTTCTGCTAGATAAAAGAAATCTTTGGTACCAACTATTTTATCTTCATTACAATCAAATCACATCAAAATCTTCTTTTTAAATAAGAAGATTATATACTCTAGGCCTCCATTTGTAAGGCACTTTAACTCCTAAATGAATTTTGTGCCTCTTTTCATACCCTTCCAATTCCTTTTAGTGGATGAGTATGCCAGAACAGCAGGCTATATTTCAATATCAGTTTCATCCAGGTTTATGCAAGAATTAAAATAGCTCTCTGGACATACATCCAAAGACAGTATTGAACTTAATGTTGTAATATTATATCACGAGATCCATCTACCTGTGCTCATTTTACCCTAAAAAAGATAATAGGACTGTTTCACCCTTACACTCTCAAGGTTAGGCCTGTATTCTTTGATTTGCTAGACAAACAGCTTTGCATTCATTTTTCTTCAGAATGTGTTTTGTCTGAAAGTGCCCGAGTATCTTGGTATTCCCTTGCCAACAATTTACCTATGATCTTTCATAATTTCTGGACATGATTTCATTCCCAAATCACAAGTGATTGGATGACAGTGGTGGTGTGCAGGGATCTCTGCTACAAAATGTCAGATTTGTACAATTATGTTAAAAATGGTTTGTTACATGCTTTACAATCACCCTATTATTTAGCAACTCAACAACAACTCCCATGTCAGCCATTTCATTATCTGACCAAAAATTAATGTTTGCCAAAAAGGACAGAATCTACTCTCTTGAATTATTATTACTGCACAATTATTTGGCATTCTTTCAAATTGTCTAGTCCTCATCAGGTATTTCAGGTCAAAGGATGAAAAATAGATGTAGGATAGAAACTCTCAACCTACAGATTTAAAATCGTTTCTACATGATAGATGCTGCCTCACCAAGGATGAACCTATCAGACATACAACAAACTCTTTATTTCCATAATCTTTTTTTTCAGATATAAAATAAGTATTTAGCAAACCTTCTTTGGGCTGACTTAAGTCATTCATAGAAACTAATGACTGATCACTAAACGTGTTTACTGGAGGAAGAACAAGGAGGATGTTTTAAGATACTAACTATTTCTACTGTTTCTTTAAATGAAATGCAATCTTGAAAGAAACACACTTAAGTGTTAAAGACTTTTCAACACCACTGAAATTTAATTATCTTACCAAACAGCAACTAACACCTCTATGTAAAGTTTACTTGTTTAGGTTGTCTTGGGTTTTTTTGTAAAGAGACATCTAGATTTTCAAGAGGGCACCAGATCTTGAGGGGATTAAATCACTAAGATTTCAACCAAGTGTTTCTAAAGGTTTTATGTATTCTATAGCCATGCCCCTCAAAATGCCAGATAGAGAAAAAAGTGCTTACTGAAGTAATCCATCTGCTGGACCACCTGGGAGAACATCCGAAATGACTATCGATGTTTCACCATTTTCAAAATGAGGGTTATCTCTGCCGCCAGAAACTGCAATCCCAAATCCTCGTTTTGAATCCTTTACAACGAAACCAAATACAGCAAAACTTGAATACATTGACTGGAATTTTGACAGGGAGGAACATAAATGTTCCCATGATGGCACTCTAAGTAGGTATTAATTAAAATATGATAGCTGCATGCAGAGTGCTACAGAAACACACAGTACCTCTAGATTTTGTAAGAAAGATTTAATTTACACATCCATGTAAACATGATGACAAGTTCCTATTTTCTAAAACCTCTACAGCCTTATGATTGTTAGTAATTAAGTAAAGAACTTACTAAATTTGCCTGCATTTTGCTTCATCATCCCACAGGTTATTTATACCAAATTTATTGTTAGGTGAATCTATTTTGTTAATGATGCTTGGGAAAGTGGAATAGCTTTCCCAGGATCCCATCTTCATTATGATTGCTAAGTAGTTTGTGATAACTACTTCTCAATCAAAATAACAAGATTATGGTTGATTACAAAGAGCAAGTAGTGAACTTATTCATTGTCTATAATCATCCTCTGTCACAATCAGCTACTTTAAATACGTAAATTATGTCAAACCTGTCATCATAGAAATAATACATCCATAGAAGTCCTAAGATGGCGTTCATAAAATCAAAGAAAGGCTTCACAGAATGCCAAGGAAGCATGTCAATAGCACTAGATCTGAGAACTGTTAGTGTAACTGACTGCTGACAGCAAGGTGAGCACAAAACCACACAAGTTTAATTTTATCAGCTATTTAACATACACATCATATCACTAAAATTACAAATTATGCTTTTTGAAAAATAGGTTTCAACATAGTGGCAAAGTAACACATCAAATTAAAGTCAAGCTTTTCCTCCAACACCCACTCAGCATGTGTAGTTCATAATATGTCACCTCGTGTTCCACTAATGCTGATAGTAAGTGATTGTTTCTTTGAGGAGAAAATTTTCTTTTAAAACAGCACTTCACTTGCTGCACCTTAGTTTTACAGGAAGCAGTCTGATGCTTTACACAAAAACAATATAGATTCAAAATAATGGTAAAATTCAAAGGTAGTGGCTGACACAGCAAGTTCAGTAGCCCTTTGCCATCTCAGTAGCCTAAGTCTGTCTCTGTGGTAAAGAAGTGATGCTAATTTACAGGATACCTGGAAATTACAGGTCCTGCCTACCTCTGTAACCTAAAAACCAACCCTTTCTCAACTATACTTTCTCACATGAAACAAGCTGTGTAGAAAAGATTGTTATTTCACCTTGGGTCATCAAGTTCAGTTCATTGCAGAAGACACGAAAAAATTTGGGCAGCTCAGTACAGGCTGCTCACTGAACCCAATCATCAGAACAGCTGGGAAGAGCAGCACCACTGAAGCCAAAATGCACACCTGGTACTGTGGTGTGTCAGCCTAGCTATTAAAGAACACAGACAGAAGTGCTCTATTTTCTTTAATTCAAACGGACTCCACTCGATGAGATACTTCCTCTTTTCTTAGAAAAAAAACATTAAAAGTGACACCTATAGTCCACCTGTTTTATAAGTTTTAATGACAGTGTTTTGCCACTGGGTTCTACACTAGTAGATATTAAAGTATATTACAAAAATAAAATCAGTGGAATCCTGTTCAGTGATTATTACAAAGCTTGGACATTAACCACAACCTGCTTGGCAGAACCATCTGCTTTATTTTTAAGACTCTTCAATAATGATTTTAGCTCTGTGGCTGACATGTGGTATATTATACTGTCATTATAAAGACCAAACAGTAGCAAATATAGCACTTAAACTGTTAATTGAATTTACTCTTAACATTAAAGAGTCACACTATTTTACGAGCAGCAACTAAGCTTTAAAATAAAAAACATATCTGATTTGGACAAGTAATTAATCCTATTCGAGACTCAGATATGCTAATAACATCAACTGCAAAACATATTCAGAGTAAACCAGTGCTTGAATATTTGAAAACTAAAAATATAACAGGCACTCACTCACCTTTTGTAAGGTCACTGTGTACTGTTCCCATATCAGCTCTTCCATGCCTGGGGCCTGTTGCACACAGAAACCAATTAGTAAAACACACAGTATGTAACTATTTAACTTAAAATATGAAATACCCCACTAAAGCACAGGTTTAAAAATAATATGCATATTCTAATATTTTGGGAGAATTCGTATGAAATTTATGTATTTCAATTAATGACAATTTTTCTTTAAAAAGGCAAAAAATATTAATAGGTCCAGGGTGGTACAATCCCTTCATGTTTCACTGATTTAACAGCTCATTCTCATTTTCTGGAAAAGTCTTATTCAGCAAAAGCATTTAATTCAGATCAACTAGCATTCTATAGCCCTGATTCAAACAACACATAAAATACTTATGGAAGACCTTTCTGTCCCAGTACGCAGTAAGATTAGCAGTTGAAAGTGAGGTTTTCAAAATGAACTAGACTTCAGATCTCTTGCTTCTTGTTCATGTGGTTTTAAGAAAATGTTTTGTCCACTATGAATTTCATAACTAAATATCTAGGTTCCCATCAAGAAATGAAAATTTACAGGAAAACGCAATGTATCACTATATAGTACAGGTATAGCCATTTCTGTGACACTTCTCAGAAACACTTTTTTTCCACATTGCCAGTTAAAACTGATCATGAACTGATCACTTTATCTTACATGATATAACCTGAAATCTTTCCAACGTCACAGCCTAAAATATAATACAGAATAATCACCCAGCTATGATGCACCATATAGTACACAGCCAGCCCCTTCAGTGTCTGCCCTGTAAAACCAGGAGAAAAATGAGCCACATTTGACATACTGCAAATATTTCAAAATGGAAAGCAACCATTGCAGAAGAAAAATCCAGACATTGCATAAGTATATGCATGCACATACTCAATCAATAGATTTTATTTGCTTTTACTGAAAGTGGTCTTCCTTTATCTCAGAAAATCAAATTTCAGACAGAAGCTCAGTTCAGACTTAATGGTCTTTTTAAGGCATCACAGGGAGTACTGACAACTAAACTCCAAAACAATAGAGAGAGAAGTGACACAAGAAGGGTATGCCTGTACTTTAAGGCATCCCTTGCATTTTCAGAGTAAGACTTCTGGCAGTGCAAAACTGTTCAGCAAGCTATGGATGTTATTTCTCATATGCAAAAAAACTCCTTGATGCATAGCTCCAGTTGATTCTGTGGACCCCAAAGAGGAACTAGATTTACATTTTCCATTGCATATTCACTGTATTGAAAAACAAACTTAAAATTAAGTCCTGCTCAGAGATCTTGAGGGAATATGCAAAACATTCAGCATTCTCACCAGGAATTTTACAACACTGAAGAGTGTTAAATTTCCACTGTTTTGCCAGAAAAGGAACAATGGAAATCCAGTTTCCAGAACCATTCGGGTCTAATTACAAATAGATGTACAAGATGATGGCTTATATTAAAAATAATATATATAAGTAAATATTTCTAAATTTTGACTTGTCTAGATCAGACAAGAATGTGTTCATAACTATCAGTATTAAAACATATGTGTCTTGGGGTCAGTCTTGAATGTGCTGAATCACATAGTGAAATTATCTCATATTACCATTTAACCAGCTAACATGTCTAAGCTTCCAGCTATCTGAAACTGAACTCACTAGATATATTCCCTTACACAGAGAATCTTTTCCACAAGTGAAAAGTTCCCCCTTAACTAAGCTGCTCTTTTGAACAGCTGTGATGCTGCTGTAAATGGAAGTAGTCTGACTAGGCTTGCTTGTCTGGCATGTAGGAAACAGTTTACCTACTACTGACCCTTCCTACAGTCCTGCTTTTCTACATATTTTTAAGCTCTGCAAAAAATAAGTCTGTGCTAAAGAGGAGACTTGGTGTCATTTAAATTCCAGCTGACTTCACTGAATAAAATTCTACAAATGAAAATCAGTACCAAATGATGGGTAAAATTTAAAGGACAAGCAAGTGGATCCAAATTTTGTAGAGGATGGAAAATCTTTTCCATCCTCCTCTTGGTAAAAAAGCCTCAACAACTTAGACATAATATGAACATCACTTAAATTCAGTTTGCACTGTATGCAGCTCCTACCAACACTACCTCCCAGCCAAGAATACTGAGGCCAGCTCTGAGCAGGTGCAAGAGTAACGCAGGCAAAATGCAGTCGTGGAGAGCTTACTACCCATGGGGACAAAGACAGGCCTGAGAAATGACTGCTTATTCAGTACCACACTGCAGGAAAAGGACTAAGGAAAGCACTGTAAAGATATCAGAGATGGATGTAAGGGTATGAAAAAGGAAACTTACGAAAATTTCCTTCCAGAAAACTAGGCCTTCCATGAGCAGTGGCATAAGTATAACCTTGTGCACAAGTGGAGAGATGTATCAAAGCATCAGAAGCCTACAGAGTTAAGTTTTCTTTGCTCTGCCAAATAAGCCCTATGGTATCTGGTCAAAAAAAGTAAGTAGTAAGAATGAAAGAGAAACTACTGCCTACAGACACTAAAATTAAGGTCTTTCAAGATGCCAAGCCTATAGTATCATCTCATTTGTACCTACAAAAAGTTCGTCATAGTATCAATAACTGTTTCAGGTACATTCTGTGTAAATTTTGGGGGTTTATTTTTACCTTGAAACTGTTACTGAAAACTAAACAAAAGATAATTAAGCAATTCACTTTTAAATTCGCAAGTATTTGTTAAAGTAATCCCTTTTTTGAAACTGCTCCTTGGGAAACTGTCTCCCATTTGCTGTACACTATCAGGGAAGGAAAGCACACGATGTACTTGCAAAGCTGATTTTGTACAATGTAATTACCAAGACAACATGACTAGTTCTGCTGTACTGATAAAGCAATGCAGGCTCTGCAACACAGTTCAGAGAACGGAATGGTCACCTTGGAAGCCCGTAAGGCAAAAACAATCTCTAAACAATAATCTCTTTAACATTATGAAGTGTACTGCTGCTTGCCATTGTCATGACGCTAACCCATACCGTCAGATTAATGGAGAAGAGTGAGAGGGAGGGAGAGACTACAAATGTTACAAATCATCAGACGGGGACTTGATCAAAACTAATATCTAAGTCTCCACCCAAATTGCAAAATTCCTGTACTCCTCATTTAGTGATGTGACTCTCTGAATGCATCAAGTGATGAGTTATGAAAAGCCTTCATCACCTTGCCAATTTCTTCATACTTCATCTGTAAGGAAACACAAAGGGATCCTGAGCAGCTTGTGCATCCCTTACAGGATCGCAGTTTCACTGCAAGATTGCACACCAAAACACTGGAGAGAGAAAGGCAGGCAAAATGGTTAAGAACCCCACCTCCAGTTACTAACAGTAACTGCTTTACAAGTCCACCCAGGTTTCACACAGACAACAGGCTACCTGCAGTAAACGCAAATTACTGTAATTAGCTAGTCTAAATTCATTAGGGACTATAGTCAGTCCATTTCTAATTAGAACACTGCAGTTGGGATTTGCTTAAATCTGTCTAATGCTCATATACTAAAATGACAGGTGCTTTCTACATACCCAAAATACACTGCTCAGCAGAATCTTTGGCCGGAAACTAGTCAAAGTGCTAAAATCGCCTGTGTGCTACAAAACAGGCAGCTGTTGCAGCTCTAACTGACAGAGATTTATGCAATTACTTGCTACTGAGAGATCACTGAAGTCAAACTTCATTCACGCTGAAAAAAGAACAAAACCAGAAGATGTGCCACAACAATCATCTGGCAATAAAAGTGAGTTGGAGAGGGGAGGGATACATGAGGGGAGGAGGGGAAGAAAAGACATAGAGCAAGATGCAACAAAAAGCAACTCACGTGCCCTTTCAAAATCCCCAACTTTTTGACTGCATGTGACCACATTCTCTGCAGAGCTTGAGCTGTCTTCATTGTTGCAGGATATAATCTGTGAGGGAATGCCGCACATCCCGTCTTTTCATCTGTTTCCACCACTCAACACGGTTATGTAATTCTAATACAATCGTGGCCTACATACTCAAACAAATCCCGCCGTCAGTTTCACACAGAAACACACCAAAACCACAGCAGGGAAATGTACTGTGAGTTTAACTAACTCCCAGTTTAAGAGATCCCAGGAAAATTCAGTGCTGTAATCTTATGTTTGTTCGTTTTCAAATGAAGTGTCAAAACCAGATCACTATGCAGCACCTTATTCTTCTTCCAAGCATATATGGGTTCACCCCTCCAGGAACCTAATTTAAACTTAAAAGAAAAAAGGCTTAAGAAGCACAGTGCAGATGATCTGAAAATTCGTATATTGACTATAATGTTTTACAGCTTTTGCAGAACTGTGTGGGCTTGGCTCCAGCAAGCAAAAAGAGAAATAGAGACAAAATTATAATTGCTGCAAATAACAGTGTTTGCCATCAAACATTCAGTAAGGTATTTGGAAGAATGATATGCTAATCGTACAGCCAAACAGATAGGGTACTTTATTAGAAAATAGGTCAAGCTATCACTCCCATTTATGCTGCATGAATGCTGTGAAATTTAAGCCTCAAGTGAACTTTTCCCCTAGACTTTATGTAAGTTTTACAGGCAGTGAACAGATAGGAACACATGCCAAGTTTCATACACAATGCTAACTAAAACCTCCATACATAGATTTCATTTTTCACTAGTAGACCAATTTTACCTGCTAAAGAGTATTAATTCAGACAGCAGTGGAAAACATGAAAGGTTGTGGTTTTGGTTTTTTGGTGGGTTTCTTTTTTGGGGGGAGGGGGGCCACAGATGGACAACGCCTTTGTTCAAGTTCTTCCATTCAAAATGAAGGCTGAACTCAGCATTCTGTGTTTTGACTGTGACCCCATCTCTGCACAAGCCAGCAGAACTAGGATGAACAGAGGTTTGCACTTTCAGCCCTGAGGTGCCAAGAGTGAACACAAAGGGGATCCAGGAGAAGCACACTGACTCTAGCCCCTGACTCAGGCCATGCACTTGGACGTGAGTAAGACTATTATTAGAGTTTGGTCAAAATAGTTTAGAATCTCCATCAACATTTCTAAAGAGCAAACACATTCCTCTCAACAGACTCACATTCATAGCTTCCAAAACAGTTATTTATTTATTTATTTTTACAAAAAGGGCAGGAAAAAGAAACAAATGTAAGTATGTCTTTGAGACTTCTCTAGTCCTGTTTTCTTAGCTTTTGTTTTCCTCCCCCTTGCCCTGAAAAAGCTTCAAAAGGACTCCAAATAGAGAAGAAAAGACCATGATGACATAGAGAATAAAAATGGTGAAACATCATCTGTGAGCTGTTGCAGTTGTAACAGCAAGGACTCTTCTTTCTTGGTTTTGGACTATCTTTTTCTCTAAAGGAACATCATGAGAAAAACAGATGGACTGACTCCACCAAAATTTAAACCAAAATTTTTCTGAAAAGAAATTTAAAAAATAGTCAGGAAAGTTAGGAATGTTGCTGCAAGTGAAGAGACCAGAGAGTTAACAGAAAAATGCAGGTATTTGCATTTGGATATTTCATTCTGAAGGAAAACAGTATCTCCAGAATAGGAATACCTCAATTCAATTCTTCTGAAGTGAGATAGAAAAAAATTATTTTTTTAAACTAACAAACAAGCATTGTTCCAGACACTGTCCTTCCCCCTTATCTACACGACTCTTTACAAAAACCAACTGTAAAGGGAAACTATAGCCTAACTTCACTCCTAGCCCAAGATTACAAAGGCAAATACAACCCTTTTGCATATCACACCTATTATCCAGACATTTAAAAGTGGAACTCCTGCTTAAAAGCAAGCTCAATTCCAATGACAGATACACACTCTGGTTCTTTCTGGGAGTCTATTCTGACAATAAAATGTTTGTGAATCACGTGGGGAAAGAAAACTAAGCATGATGATCTGTCTTATAAACTGGGAATGTGAAAACAAAAAGAGAGCTTCCAGAAAACTCAATACAGCAACCTCAGGATGTCACAACAAGATCTTACAGCAGTAGGCTGCATCTCTCCACTCACCCTGGTCGAAGTTTTACACCTAGCACTATGTTTTGATCTCTTCCTCTACAGACAAGGAAAAAAAAGAGTGTTTCCTCACACATAATCTATACAAGCAAGACATAATCTGTTCAAGCAAGCAGAAAGGACACCTGAAACAGTCTTCTTGGCTCCATTATGGAGTAACACAAAAAAAGAGGTCCTTGCCCTCCACCTTTTCCTGTTCCCCTTCATCTGCTGCTGTGGACATAGCATAGAAACCTTGAAAGCTAAGTCTAGGCTTTCCCTAAAGACAAGACTCCTACAATGAAGATGATCAAGAACTTCAAGCTTAATGGAAAGCTACCCACTTGTAAAAGACAGAGAGCCAGGGACTCTTCCAGCCACTGATAAGAGCAGCCAGGTGGCAGGACTCCAAAGCTGCATCAAGACATCAGTATTCCTGGTCTCAAAAGACCAGGTACACTATCAGAGGAATCAGAAACTGCCCTTACACGTCACCTGCCCTCATAAAGGCAATTATGACAGACAAAAAGGGATGGCCCTAGATTTACAGGCTTTCAAAGATCCTGATTCACTTCAATTTCTGGATGACACTAAAGAAATGTTCTCTGTAGAGAGTGGAGGCTCAGTGATATGAGAAGCAATCTATACATCACTGTGTGGTGTGAAGGACCACACCTCCTCTTTTTCAGCTGAATGCCATAGCCTAGGTTATTAAAGATGTCTACAAAATGATGATGATGTAATACAAGTTGCATAGCCAGAGCTTGCCAAGTATTCTTAACATAGTGAAAAGTGGCTGAAGAGGAACAGGACCTTACCCAGGCCTTGCCCCTTCAGTGAGGAAGGCACTTGGAAGAAGGGTCCAACTGATGTGTTCCCATGAATTATCTGTATATAATACAGCAGATCTTTGACTAGGATCCAGGAAAATGAGAAAAAACCACTTGTACCCATGGATCTTTCACAATACAGCCAACATCTCACACAAAAGGAGGTACCTTATTTTCTACCAACAAATGCTCTGATTCAGAGAAGCATATCCTATTTTTCATATAGGTTCCTGCACCAATACAGCAGCTCCCAGAAGACCAACAGATCCTCCTGAAGAAACAGGTTCCCAGAATGATGAATGGCTTAGAATAAAGAAAGAGAAGTAATAAAAAATGGTTTGCAAAAGAGATCCACTAGAAGTAATACATAATTGCTCTTCAACAATGGCAGAAACTCCTTCTCTTTCCTTCTAGGGGCATGAAGAAGAAATATAAGGGACAGCTCCATGTTAAAAGATCATCAATTCTACTTTCCCATCCCAGTAAAATCAAAATGGTTGTTAACATCACAATGGGCTATATTATCAGGATGCAGGAAGTTGGGGGAAAAAAGTCCCATACTGTACATGTAAGTATACTTCTGCACTGGAATGGAAATTTTTGAAGAAGAAAAAAAAAATTCACATAGAAATGAGCTGTGCAGACAATCCTTTCTTCCTCTTCCCTCTAAAGGAGAATTATCAGTTACATATAAGGTTTGCTTTCACCCAAATTACTCAACAAGAACAAATATTAGCAAAATACTTTTGCTCTACTGGCAAGCTAACAAACACATTCATCAGCAACCGGGCTCAGTGGAAGTTGTCCCTGCTCATGGCAGGGGGGTTGGAATTTGATTATTTTTAAAGTCCCTTCCAACCCAAATCATTCTGTGATTGTGTATTATCAGACTTCGTGTGAGAAACATTTTTTCTACAAAATGCATATAGAAACAGCAATCTGTAGGCCTGCCTAAAAAGACCTAAAGAAGACATAAATTGAGCATAATATTTGTAAAAATTTGTTTTTCATAGATTAAGCTGAATGTCACTACACACAAACACAAACTATTTTTCATGTAAAAGACAAGCTACTGTTTAAAGCTTTTCTTAATCGTATTTCACTCAAAAGTTATACCATTCACTTGCTATAAATTGTAAATTCTATCTAAAACAGTACTGGCAAATACTGCATGAAGTACAACAAGAGTATTCTGGGCATTCACAAACCAATCTTTACTTCCTAAGTTTCATGAAAACTTTTAAGATGATCAAATGAGAACTGTTAACTAAATAATAATGAAGGGGTCTTTTGTTTTACTTCTTTCAGGAATAGTATGAATCCATCATGACAACAATGCCCACAGTAACTGACGTTGTGCTCAGCACTATTTCACTATGAATTTTGCTTCCAGTTAGCAGAACTACTACTTCTTACAAAATACCCAGTACTAAACCTCTTAGCTGCAGTGCCAAGCGCATAAGTTAGGTTTCTTGACTTCAATTCAGGTAGCCTAAGTGTTGTGCAAGGAAGCCAACACACAGATTTTCTCCATTTCTGTCAAATACAAGTCTTGCAGGTCAACAGCCCCTGTAATCGGAAAACGGGGATCAACCTTCTCCCATTGTGGGAGGTTTTAGCTAGCTAACAGATGAGGGAAAATTCCAGGGTGGCAGAACCTGCATTCATTTCTACCTCTTGCTGCACACTACAAATGCCTTCCAGACTGCAAACTGAACCAGAATCCACTCCTGTCCAGAACTGGCGAGATGAAGGGCAACAGCACAGTTCACCAGGCTATTGAGAATATTAATTGACAAACACATCTAGGTCTCATTGGCATTGTAGCCCTGATATTAACATTCACAGCATAATGCCCCAGATCTCCCAGTGCTCAAAAATGGTTTAACGAATAAGCCCAAGGGGATGGAAAAAGGTTGCACACACAGAGAAGATCTATGCTGATCTGGATCTTTGACAAGTTGTGTGCTTTTTAGTGCAATATATCACTTCATCCAGCTCACAGCATTTCAGTGACAAACGATGCTTAAATGTAATGAAGGAAATCACACAATCAGCCCAGGGCAGCAGCCCCTGCAGTAGCATTCTTCAAATGGCTCACAGTGATGAAACAGCACCCCCAGTTGAGGGAATTTTTGCAGAAATTTGCACAAGCACAGGAAAAGAATGCCCATCAAAACAGAGGCATGAGATTTGAATTTCATAAATATTTAATTTTTCTACAATTCCAAAATAGAAAGGGACTAACCCTGGACACCGAAAAGAAGACAGTAAAGAATGTGGCATTAGGCATCCTTTTGCTGGATTATGGTATAGAGTACATAATCTCTGGATAGTTTTTTTTGTTTCAACTCTATTAAAAAAACCACCTAAATAAAAATGGGGAGGTGGCATATATAAATATCTGAGTAATGCATACACTAGACTCTTTGGGGAAGGAAAAAAAAGCAACTTCTTTTTCAGGGAATTTTTTTCTGTTCTAGACAGTAAGATACTGTCTAGAAAACCGTATTTCCTACATATTTTACCCAAATATTACTAATTATATTGAAAATTTTCAGAAGGCGGGACAAGCACTTTTAAAGGAAGACAAGGGAGAATCAGGATTTTCCTAAAATATTTTGAGGTCAAGTCACAATTCACCTTAGAAATAGCTTATGAAAATTGAAGGTGGGTTGTATTTTTAATCTGTTTGTTCACTTGCTTTCTAGGTGTTTTCTTATTCTTGGACTTGTCAAAGTTTCCTTGCCTCTAAAAATGAGCACCTTTGGAAGTTTCTCACAAGACCGACACCCCTTTTAATCTTTGACTATGCAGTTTTTTCTTCCCCAACACACAACTTCTTAGGCTGGGTACAGCTTTGCGTGGTATGAACTAAACAAATTCTTTCTGACTGTAACAACTTCCACATTTCTCCTGCTCATTTACATGCAGCTCCTTGACTCACTCTGTGAATTCTGCTGTTTAGTTCTTAAAAGCAAGCCAAGACAGCTTTCTAAAGCCACAAAAACATGCTCATTTTTTCTCACTGAATTACTCTCTTGCCATTTCTGTGAGCTGAACTGGCAGGCCAAGGGAGATGGCAGAACAAGTATTAGAACTCTGCAGCTAAGATTGACTCAGACAACAGATGAGGCTTCACTTTTAAGGATGTACCAGGAAATCAAGATTTTATGGAAGAGACAGGTTAAATCATGGAATCGTTTAGGCTGGAAATGTCTTCCAAGATCACTGAGTCCAGCTGTTAACGTAACATTGCCAGGTTCTCCACTAAACCACATCCCTAAGAGTATACTTACATGGCTTTTAAATACCTCCAGGGCTGGTGACTCAATCACAACCCTTGGCAACTTGTTCCAATGTTTGATAACCCTTTCTATGAAAAAATTTTTCTTAATACTCAATCGAAACCTCCTTCTGGCACAACTTGAGCCTATGTCCTCTCATTTCGTCACATTTCATTATCTGGCAGAAGAGACCAGCCCCCAGCTGTCTACACCCTCCTTTCAGGCAGTTGTAGAGAGCAAAAAGGTCATCCCTGAACCTCCTTTTCTCCAAGCTAAACAACCCTAGCTCCCTCAGCTGCTCCTCACAGCACTTGTACTCGAGACTCTTCACCAGTTCTGTTCCCCTTCGCTGGACACGGTCCAGCAATTCAGTGTCTTGGAGTGAGTGGCCTAGAACTGAGCACAGGATTTGAGGTGTGGCGTCACCAATGCCAAGTACAGAGGGACAATCCCTGCCCCGGTCCAGCTGGCCACTGCTGATACAGGCCAGGATGCCACCGACCTTCTTGGACACCTGGGCATAGCTGGCACATGTTCAGCTGCTGTCACCAGCACCCCCAGGTCCTTCCCCATTGGGCAGCTTTCCAGACACTGCCCAAGGCCTGTAGCACTGCTTGGCGTTAGGATCAAAGTGTAGGACCCATCTTTTGATCTTGCTGAACCTCATGCTGTTGGTCTCAGCTCATCAACCAAGCCTGTCCAGATCCCTGTACAGAGCCTTCCAACCCTCCCACAGATCAACACTCTTGCCCAATTTGGTGTCATCTGTCCAGATCATCAATTAACATATTAAACAGGACTGGATCCAGTACTGAGTCCTGGGGAACTCAACTTGTAACCGACAATCAGCTGGATTTAACCCCATTCACCACCACTCTTTGGGACTGGCCATCTAGCCAGGAGCATGGAAATAAAGAAACAGATAAAAAACCTTTTGATGGAAAAGACAGGAAAACAGAAGTTCCCAAGTGGCTTTAAGTGGCTACTTAAGAGTATGAGAAAATATATTATACATTCATTGATTGTCCCACTCTATTCTGTGCAGGTGTGGCCTCACCTCAAGTCCTGTGTGCAGTTTTGGGCACCACAATACCTCAATATAAATATTGTATATATAATATACGAAAGATATAAAGCTATTAGAGAGCATGCAAAGTGGGTCACAAAGATGGTGAAGGACCTTGAGGGGAAGCCATGTGAGGAGCAGCTGAGGTCACTTGGTCTGTTCAGCCTGGAGGAGACTGAGAGGAGACCTCACTGCAGTCTACAACTTCCTCACAAGGGGAAGAAGAGGGGCAGGCACTGATCTCCTCTCTCTTGCGACCAGTGACAGGACCGAGGGAATGGCCAGAAGTTGTGTCAGGGAAGGTTGAGGTTGGATATCAGGAAAAGGTTCTTCACCAAGAGGGTGGTTGGGCACTGGAACAGGCTCCCCAGGGGAGTGGTCACAGCACCAGCCTGACAGAGCTCAAGGAGTGTTTGGAAAATGCTCTCAGGCAGATGGTGTGACTCTTGGAGATGTCCTGTGCATAGCAAAAAGTATTTATCTACATATATATATGCACACTAAATACATGTAGCACAGACAAGCAGAAAGCAAGCCTGCTTCCTTCCCCCCCCGCTCACGCTGCGTGTTACAAAGGCTTACAAGCCCCAGGAGCAGCGCTGCCACGTCCCGCTGAGTTTGCGGACCCCCCTTTCTTCCTCTCAACTCTTTGTTTTTCTTTATCTC
>NW_008237273.1:1564812-1573533 GCF_000691975.1 Corvus brachyrhynchos
TCCCACTAGGCCGAAGTCCTGTTTCAAAACTTTCCTTTCACAGTAAAGATGGCAGAAAACGTGATGTTAAAACAAATTTGTATAGGTGCTTTTTGTTTTCTTTTTTTCACCTCAAGCCCATACCTTATTATCAAACAGATTTGGGCAGGTTTTTTTGTTTTGGCTGGTTTTTTTATTTATTCTGGTTTTATTAGGTGCCTTTTCACCACATTTATTTCAATAATTAATTGCACTGTTTACTAAAAGGAAATGAGCATATTCCCCATGCAGTTTCATGTTCTGGAAAAAGAGAACATCTGGTATTCCAAAGATAAACCATGCACTAATGTGGACAGAGACACCAAGGCACCATGAAACTAGGTACCCGAAAATTAGCAATGTTACATTTTAGCACTGTACAATAAAAAGCATAGTTACGCAGTAACATTTTCAGAGTGAAGCTTTTTCTTCCAAACTGCTTTTCACCTGAACTTAAGCAGTTCACACCTACAGAAGGTACCATGAGGTCCTTTAAGGTCCTGATTTTGCTTAAGAGTAATTTCTCATTACACCAGACAAGTAAACAACACACACACAGGGATTTTCTAAAATTACTTCACTTGTATTTCACAGTGGTTGTGATCTCTGCCAGTCAGAGCAATAGTTAATATTTCAGTTGAGTATGCAGACTAGGATGATGCCTTTTTAAAGCAGTGATGGCTATCGAACAAACTAAGCTTTCTAGCAGGAGATTCACATTCTCATTCCCTCTCTAACTATTGTGGAAGGGGGTTACTAGAAAAGCAGTCACCAGAACTGCTTTGGTGCTATCGGGAGCAGGTCATCATTTCCCAGGAGCAGCTCATCATTTACCAGGATCAGAAGCAGGGATGGGGGCAAAAAGCAGTATTTATGCAGCAGAGTGTAACAAGTTCCAAACATTAAAACTCAGCATCAATTTACAACCCCCATATGTTATGACAATTAAGAGTACCCATGCAAAACTCTCTGGGATGAGTGGAAGGCACAACAGGAGCAGTTTGCACTTGTTACAGCTGAATTCAACTGCACTTAGATGCATACATATGCATCATCGAAAACCAGTACAATACCCCATTACAAGTGAAACAAAAGCCTGTTCAAGATGGAGAGAGTAAAAAAAAAAGAAACTGACTGTACTCAAAACACAGCTGCAAGGTACTCAGGTCTTACCTACTGATAACCTAAAGCTCAAAAATTCAGCTTAGATCTATTCCAGGAGCAAGTTCTCTTCTCTGTCTTTGCTCAACAACAGTTCTGTCATTGCCCTGGTAAAATTGTTCCAGTGCTCCCCCAACAGGAAGCAATCACTTATTCAAAATTTGTGAGGGAACAGCTTCAATTGAAATAGAAAACTACCATTTGGGGAAAAAACAAAACAGATCTTACTTCCCTGTTCCCCCCCCCACCTCCTCCCCAGTTAAGTTATTTTAATTTTTAGAAAACAGTTTCTGCCTCTTGAGAAACAACGCTCTAGCAACTAACATTTTTTTCATCAAAGATTTCTTCTTTTTCACATATTGCTCCACAGAGGATAGCCAGAAGCTGTTTTTCCAAGTGTTCTGGGACATACAGCACCAGTCCAGTGGAGGAGCCTTGGAAACGACCATTTACTTTCCCACAGGTGTGGAAGGGGCTCTCCAGAAAACAAACCTCACCTCACGAGGCACACCATGTCTTGCAGTAGATTTCTCCACCACCTGTTTTTTAAAAGCTCAGCAAGACTTGAGGGATAAAAACCTGGAAGCCAAGTGATTTCAGCTGAAGATCAAAATTAATTGAGGTAAAATGCTGACAGATCATTATACTTGAATGTTGGATATGTGTATACACACTGGAAAGTGGAGGGTTCATTTGATGTTTCGTTTCCTGAACGTTTTTCCTAGTCTTCCACGCTATCACACAGATTATGGTGCTAGGAAGGTTTTTTTGTACACACTACAAGAAGGTAACTACTGAAGGGACATTAAACTTTCAGTTCACCTGACCAACACTGGCTTTAAAAGCTATCTCTGACTTAGCCACTCCCACTCACCTTAACTGTAAACCTAGCACATTACTTTACAGTCACACTGTTTCTGGACCTTCTCCTCCTTGGGATGCCCACACAAATGAAGCCTGAGAATCAGTGCTACAGTAGATTGTACACAAGCTGAGTTCAAGGGGACTTGAACTTGTCTTGGCATAATAAAAAAAGAACTTAGAAGTTTGTTCTGGTGTGCTTGCAGTATCAGGATTTGATGGTGAGGTAAATTAAACTCAGTAGGTGTACACAATCAATTTAATTAAGCTAGATTTCATTAAGAAAAAAAATAAGGTAATGGCGAAATAAAGTAAGTGCAGCCACCATTCCTGGAAGTGCCTCACTTCATGAATTATTTATTCTCTGCAGCTAAAACATAGCTTCTACTCTTGTGGCATCTTAAAATTAAAAAAAAAAAAAAAAAAAGACATTAAAAAAACCCCTGCTGAAGCACTATATGCATTACATGGTCCAAAGTTCTAATTATAATTTTATTCAACTTCAGCAGTACACTTTGTACTGCTACTGTTTTTGAATGCTTTGTCTTCCTGAATCTATATGCAAATAGCAAATCAAGCAGTAGAAGTGACCAACTCTAGCATCAAGAGATTGCTATTCCCTTGGTTATTTAACACCTGCAACTCTGGAATCTGAGAAAAACAAGCTGGGTACCTGTCTACTACTTCCTGCAACTGGTTTTTAAAAGGCCAATTCATTATCGGGATACAATCCAAAACAATTATATGTAATCATCCAGGCATAATGCAAAACAATTCAAACAATGGAACAATTGTTAGCTTCATCCCAAAGCAGATTTTCTTTCCCTGTTAAGATTTCTAGTAGCCTTTGTTCTCACTCTATTAATAGAAGAACTATATGCCACGTTCTTGGAAGCATTTTTCTTTTAGTCAAGCATTCCTATGTGTATGTGCCTAAGTATGTAATCTTACTACACACTGTCACATTAGCTTTATTTCCTTGGCTGAAGGAAATAAACCTGAATATAGCTCTGTGTAATGTATAAAATTTAACGGTACATTTGATCATATCTAAGCCTAAAACCCCATAAAATTCACACCGCACATTGCATTTCATACAACTACCAATGCTAACACAAACATCAAACTGAAAGTCACATTGACCAAAAAGACACCAAAACTCTATAAAATCAAGGTGTTTTGAGCTTGAAGTCATACATTCAGCATCATTCATATACATGCCACAACAAACAGCTTGATTTGTTAGCTGACTTTTCACTGGTTTCCCGTCACACTAGTCATATCTCCCTGCATTCCTTTCCTTCTACCACCACACTCCTGCCTTCAAGGTCTTAAGCAACTCACATCTCCCTCTCAAGATGTCTCAACATGCCAGAGAGCATTGCTGAAGTTCACTCCTAAACTTTAACATGTCTTGCACATAGCTAAAATGAAAACAAAATCTGTTGCAAAAGGGAGTTTAGCAATTTTCCTGTCATCCAGACAGCAGGATGCAAATGCAGATCTAGGGGATTGCATCTGAAGGTTTTAGGTCTGTAAGTCCTATACTGATACTCCTCACAGTGTAGGTGGAAGAAGGGGAAACAAATAATCACCCAGCTCCTCCCAAGACCTAAAATATCATGAGACAATGGATTAAGCCAGCTGCACCTGCTTCAGTAGAACACATCCAGAATCCCTTTACTCACAGCAAAGTTTCCTCCTCAAAGCCTCCAAAGGCGTATCATTATTTTTTTCAAACAACAAAATCAATCATACAGACACAGCTCTGAATTTTTCTGGGACAGTGTCACCAGCAACCTACCACCCAACATGAAGCAGTATTACACTAAAATTCACCCATACCTGATAACACTGATAAAATGCTCTGAGGCAAGAAAACAATAGAAGGGCAGATGAGAGTGGTAAAATTCAAGTATTTTCCATTCCTTTCCCTCAATCCTTTTGCAAGGCTGGATGTGAGCTCAAAGTATCCCATGCAGTTATGCACATGGTATGCATGACTTCACTAACGTCTGAACACACTGTTATAAAGAACTTATCGCATATGCCTCCAGCTTATGTAGAAATTATTCCTACCAAGAGTTAATGACAACAAACAAGCAACACGAGGGGCAAAGGGGTCAAGTCAGCTTCCCCTCTTCTTTCTGATCAAGATAGTGACTTTCATGTGTCCGGTTCATTCCCATAGCACTAACCCAATTTTATCTGCAGCCATTCTTGCTTCACTTGAAAGGATGCCAGCAGAACAATTTAAAACTAGAGCCCTTGATGCAATATTTCCACTGACTCAACACTTCACATGCATGTAACATAAATGTAAGTAACTTTAGGCATCATTCCAACCACTAAATGAAACCAAACTGACACATCCATATGAAATAGGGCACTTCCACTGAACTGCAAACTGAGTACACAAGGAATAAGCTAACCAGAACAAGCTCAGCAAGTGACAGAAAAAATTTTATTCCTCCTTTTGCAACATTCATAAACCACATGAGGCTTTGAAAAGAACTAAGAAAGAAAACCAAGAGAGTCCTTTTGCGTATGTGACTGAAGGGAAACAAAACAGCTCAGAATCATTAAGGTTTAGAAACGTTTCCATTAAATTACCACCCAGAGCAAATCTCATTTTGGCAGCAACTAAAAGTTCATTCTCAGCTGAGATTTGGAACAGAAAGTTTTCTTCTTGTGGTCTGAGCCACATGAAAGAGCATTATACACTTCAAGAACCTTCTGACACACAAAGCAGAAGCAAACTATAATATAGTGTTCTGCTTTTTTCCCAGCTGAAAGAAAATGAAGTTCTGTACCTGCCTATAGATGAACAAGCTTTAAAAAAAATTAAGAACAATTTAATCCTTTTTTCAAATTACTGTGATCCAAGAGTTTCAGTCCATTCTTATTGCTGCAGAAGACATTAGGAACTCATCTACTGATTTCTACAACATAAAGCAGGAAAAGAAAGCTTTGAAAAGGGGCTGAAAATTAGGTCATATTACAAAAACAGGGGAGAGAAGTTAATGGATAAAATTTAGCTAATTAAATTCTATAGTTCATCCCCATAGCAACCTTAAATAGACATCATAATAACCTGTCAAACAAAAAGCCATTCAGAAAATGACAGAACATACTTCAGACATCCACATATGTCAGAACTAGATTAGAAGTATTTCACATACGCTAAAGGGACAGCAAAGAGGGATATATCAATGGTACTCTGGTACAGAGTGGGTCTCACATTCTACCAATAGCTCGTCTCTGAGGTACAAGACTCCTCACCTTCCTCCACCATCTTAACCTTATCCTTAAATCTTTCAGGTGCACTGGGCACTGCACACAAACAGCCAGGAAAGAATTATTGCCAAAGGGGAGCTGAGTACACAGCAGCTATTGGAAATGTCAGTAGGCATCCATCTGCAATCAACACTATGTCTTTAGAAGTCTGACACAGGGATTTTTTGCCCTAATGTAACACATCATACTGAGATAAAGCACATACCAGTATTTGTCAACTGCCGGCAACTGAAAGGGAGTTCCTGCCAAAGTATCGAGTCAGAAACATCATCCCCACTGTAAGACTTTTAGGAAACAAAGTGGTAGAAAATAAAAATTTACAGCCGAAGTATAATCATTACTTAGCCCACAGACAAAACAATACAAGTACAGTGCCACACAGAAAAAAGGAGTTCTTATGCATCATCTAAAGAGCACGCACACACATGCTACCAATTAGCTATGCTACTGTCACTTCAATCGCTTTAATAATGTATCAACTCTATGAGCAGAATAACCAAAACCACTTCTTATTTCTGGAATAAGAATTACTTATGGAAACAAAGAAATAAAAAATATAAGTTATTTTTCATCATGTTCTGCAACTCTTCAAAAAGCTTCTGAAATACTGGTTGGACAGAAGAATCCTCAGCCACGGCCATTAAAAGAAACACACATTATCCACTAGATTTTTGCAAGTGCTGGAACACAGGAAAAAGAGCAATCAGTGCCAAGCGCTGACCCTGGCAGCAAGCTGCTCAGTTCAGTCAAAGGCCAACAATTTGCCTCTTAGAGCTTTGTTTGTGGAGCCTAGAATGACAGTCTAGCTGGACATCCCGCATTATCTCTGAAAAGTTCATATGAAGTAGGATTCATAAGGGGTGAGCACTTCTAATACTCTTTCATCACAGAATAGGTACACGTGTGCAAAGATAATAATATGCATATACTTAGACTGCACTAAGTAATAAATAAATGAATAATACATAGATGCATTATTTCCTGTAGCTGTATTTGGATGCTGTAGATGAGAGCTGGTTTCTTTCAAAGGTTGGGCTTTTTTTTGTACTGTGTTTTTTTAACAAGAACCATCCAAAACTCAGTTGTGAAACACTCATGCAGTATTGTTTATCAGATCTAGAAACTCCAGTGCCAGAATACACAAAAAGATATTGCTCTCTTATTACTTAATAGGGCACAACACAAGACATGGAAAGCTGCTGCTCATTATCTGCCTGTTTAGTTAACTGCCACAAATGCAGGCCTTGAAGGAGCATTTTCTTCTTCACCGTATTTTAAAGATGTGGGATAGAGATGCCTGAAGAGTTCATGAAGGCATCTCTCCTACTATTTAGTAAGTTAGATGGTATTTTGTTCTCACAAAACATTGAGAATAATTGCATTTACATATTGTTTTCCACTGTACACTCCAGTTAGGATGCATTCAGGAGCATAATTCTGCCTTAAGGCTGATACTTGTAGTATATGTCTCTCCTATCATCATGGATCACACAGAATTCTTGCAGAGTTCTTCAATTTCATGGTAAGAAATACATTCCAAATACAGATTTTTAAAATGAAGTGATTTTAAGTTAATTTGCAATTTTAACATCCATGAATTACAGTCAGAATTCCTAGTACTTTTATAAATTTCATATTGTTTGCACAACTTCATTAGGAAAAATAAAGAGGAAGCTAGAACTCATAGCTGTAGTATCTCTCCATGTTATTTTTCTCTCTTTTTCTACAAAATAATGAGCAAACTGGTGTCTTTTTAAAAGAAATGGAACCGTGGCCTTATTAGTAACTGTATTATAAGGAATATAACCATTGCAGTACCTGCACCAACAATGTCTCCCTTCTTAAGTTCAGTCCACATAAGAAACATGAGCTTTCTCACAGTCTCACACAATAGGCAGAGGGAAAGTTCAGCCAGAGCTCCCATTTTGCTGACAGAGAAGCTGGCACTGAATTCATAGCCAACACAACCTACTGCAACACTGCATGGACTCACATGCAGTGTGAAACAAAAAGAAGCTTTAACCAAACCAATTAATTCTCATTTCTTTACATGAAGGGCAGTCCCTAAAATGGTTTGGAGAAACACCATACATGCATTTGAGACCTGACAACCAACACTTTTTATCAAGCCAACAGAAGCACTGCCATTAAGTTCAAAACGATTCCACCAATATTGATAAAAGCAGGCTGAAAAAACTATTGCTATTTGAGACAAACGGAAGGACACAGTCTGGCAATACAACATTTGTTGGAATACACTGTGAAGTGTCTTATTTCAGGAATCATTCCATACTGACTATAATTTTGTTTAAATGAAGTATTTAAGCTATAGCCATATCAAGTGTACATCTGTAAATACAGGCTTTGTAACTCCTGTAGCTCAAATGTGCACAAGTCAGACTTTCCATCCATCTCAGGATAATACACGTAAACCTCATCGCCAAGAGACCCCTCCCTGGCAAGGCAAGTCACCAGCACATTATTATGGCTGTTTCTCTCACCAGAGCCATCAGCAAATGATTACACCTACCTACCAAATGTACTGCAGCAACAGAGTCAAATACGCTGGGATCTGTGTCAAAGAGCTTACAAGCTGGATTAAGAAGAGATGAAATACTCAAATACGGGTGAGCATGAAGGTAACAGAACAAGAAGGGTGGAGTAAGCTACCCAGATCAACTGCACTCTGTGGCGAAAAAAACCCTAACCAAACAAAACCAATAACAAAAAAACCCCAAAAAACAACATGAACACAGAGAGTCTGAAAATAATCATATCAAATAATCACCTGGTAGTTCACCGATGGCCAGTAAACACCACTAACACATGCAATATGAGACATTGTCCAATATAAACAGATTTCATACACAACAAGGATACTTAACAGTACTGATTATCGTACAAGCCACAAACAAAGTATGAGGCGTAAATAAGTGTTTATGGCTTCCACCCACATTTTAATGGGGGTGGGGGAAGTGACTACAGATAAATTCAGTTTTCTGCATGCCGGCACGCAGACCACACCACCCTCCGCTCCTGACAGATGCTGCCTACAACTCCATAACCACATTGATCACTGCAGTTCAGCAACTGACAGTCTAAAAAAGAATAAAAGCCCGGACCAGTGAGAGGGGGAAGCAGATTTTCTTCATTAAAGTTGTGAGTCTGCTCCTCCACAGAAACTGGGGTTGTTTTCGGTTATATATACTGACCTGCACCCTGAGCCCAACCAGTATTTAAAATAAAAAATTACGTGTCGCCTTCAGGCGCCGCAGGAACCGGCCAGAGCTGCGGAGGACAGGCTGCCTCCACGCTCCCATTTAACTGGAAAAAACACAGTACTCCCACCGCCCTCCGCTCCAGCATTGTCTCCGCCAGCCCGCG
>NW_008237273.1:1574182-1592562 GCF_000691975.1 Corvus brachyrhynchos
CTGACGTGAGGCTTTCAGACAGTATCCACAGCCTTGTTCTGTCAAACAGACATGCACCAGTCATGTCCACCTTTGCTGTCAGTGTGTTTTTAGGAGGATGTGGAGGTGAAAGCCCCCACACAGCCGACGGACTCCCCACGTCCACAGCTTGGGTGAGATTTCCTTCCCACCACCTAACAGCCTTCCACATCAGTCCACACCACTGTGTGGAAGTCCACACCACTGCTATTAATTCAGAGGCCAAATTGCTTGCTTTGGGGGCTGTAATTACATATTCTAAACAAAGCACATTATTGAGTTAACTGTTCTCAAGAGCTTGCAGAAATGAGTGGTCACTAAAAGCACTAAGGAAGAGAAGATGGGCAGAAATTCAACCACATTATATTCAGAAATAAAGACTTCTTTCCCAAGTGCTTCTGTTTTCCTGGATTTATGCTATTTTGGATGGATGAGGCAATACTTGAATCAACTCTTGGAAGGAAGAAGCTAAGAATGAGAACCAACTGTAAAGGAAGAACTTTCTTAAGCCAGTGTTTAAAAAAAAAAAAAAAAAAAGGCAAGCAGCCTGTTACTTTGTATAGCCTACCCTCAAATTTGAAGAGAAAAAGCCAAAAAAAAAGCCAAAGCAAGAGCTTTGCTCTTCTTTCATCTTGTTCCTCCTCTCAGTTTTACAAGTGAGTGATATCATACAACTTTTTTGCAACACTAGCAGTCTGGCATATGGCCAAAGTCAGGACCACTTGGAAAAATGAAGCACAGGGGGCCAGGTTCTTCACACACATGGGATCCTATGATAGCTTCTGGCATCAAGAATTTGTCCATGAGATACAGCATGGCAAGGCAAAACAGCTGTCACTCTCCACACCAGTGCACACCTCTGCAAACTGGAGGCAACTTTCCAAAGAGCACTGTCTGGCAACATCAGCATAGAATGAGACGTCACAGCATTGGCAGAGAAATCCACTGTCCAGGACTTGTTAAAATGACATGACACAATGAAAATAACATGATTTTGCTGCAGACAACTACAGAGTTTTCCATGCAAGAGCAACATTTGTTTTAAGCTGAATGGCAATACACTTCTTGAAAAGAAGTGCTTATCAGACATGAGGAGGAAAAGAGAAAGGAGAAGGCACCAGATCTCTGTGACTGCAGTTTCTTAACACATACCAACTTCATGGCAGCATGATGTAGAGCACCAACCTCCTGAAGCTGCTTCCTTTCACACAGGTTCTGGCAAAAGATGAACAGCTACCACTTGGTTCCCCCACTAGACACAGCTTCTTGAGGAGTGCATGCAGTGCCAGTCAGAGCAATCTAAGGGTCTGCCTATCCTGTCCAAGGCCAAGAGGATTATTTGTGGTTCCAGACAAAAGCTGTGGCTTGACCTAAAGCCTCCTTTTGGCATGTTCTGTGACTTCATCAAAGCCACAAGGTGTTATCACTAATAGAGGCTATACTTCCCTGAGCTGTAGGTCAGCAAGCAGGGTTAACACACTAAGCTAACCTGAGGTAAGTGTAACACAGATGTGGGAACTGACCACAGTTACGCAAGCAAGATAGGCTGGTTTTCAATCCCTTGCCACAAAACACCATCTGGAAAGGGCCTATCAGTTTGTCGCCATTTCGTTTCCTACAATAACAGATGGAAAATAATCCATGGGGGCTTATCAAAATATTTCTCATGTTTGTCCATAAAATTTCTCACTTGTAAGAGCAGAGTATACATATCCTTTCTTGCTTTTTTTTTTTTCCTCAAACTAAACAGCTACTCTGCCACAATGGGCATATAAATCATCCCATACCAGCCTGCAAATGTGAGCACTAAGTGGCCTCTAGTGCTCATGCTCACTCTAGAGCTTGGCCAAATACCCAGATGCTCATAGTGATGGCATGGACTGATGTAAGAAACAGTGTAGTAACGATTGCCAGGTTTCTTATCCTGCAATTCAACCACCAAGACCAAACTTTCGGGCCTGCTCTTTGATCAGGATGTCCTCCAAAGATGGATATGCAGGTAGGCCTTATGAAAAGAAGATATTGTCAGCTAAACAACAAATGAAAGGATACAAGGTACCAATGTAAACAGTGATAAGTTTCCCTTGTAAGTTAAACAAAAACAACCCCCTAACCTGCAGCTCAAAGAAGCACATAGTTTGCAATTAGATATAACCCCTCCTTCTGTCTCATCTTCTCTGAAACACCCAAGACCCCCCAGTGTGGATACAGAATACCTATAAACTAGCCAGAACTCACCTGGGACAGCAAAACAAGCAGAAGAGGGGCAAGAGCCCCAGTCAAATGATCTGATGTGTCTGTGCAGGTCCCTAAGCACCCTGAGTGTTTGGAGGCATGGCTGCATGCACATTTCACTCATTGGTCTCCCTTTGAAATGAGAGCGGCAGGCCCAGTTATAGTCAGTCCTGCAAGGGATACTGCATCATGTAGAGTAAAGGCTGGGTACCAAGTCAAAATTGTATGAACTCAGCCACAAATTTGCAGCTCTGTTCTCTGCAGTATTTAGGACCGACTATTCTGCATGTGCAGTAACGGCACAAAGCAGCAGCATCTGCAGGGAATTCCATGGAATGTTATGGAGGTGTACAGAAATTTTAAAATAACATTAATGGAAAGATTATTGGTATTAACTTTATGAAAAGCATGCAAATAACTTACAGTGAACACATTTCCCATTGAGATTTTCAGTTTAAGTAATCAAGGGAGACATTGTTTGCCTACAATCACATTGAATCTATGGTCTGTGTAGCACTAATTTAGAAAGATCACTTGCTGTAGCCTGAGTCATGCAAAACCTAGGACGTATTCCATAAATTATCTACTGCTACTGTGAATGAAGCAGTTGTGCCACTTCTAGCATCCACAGAGGGAACACCCATTTCACACTACACTACAGGATGCAAATTTAAAAGAAGCAGCTGCCTCTCACAGTTACTGCAGCCAATCAAGTAAGACTGTTCTGCAACTTGCCTGCAGCAACTATGTTGTGACTCAGGTTCTTTCCACCTCCTCTCTACCATCAAGCCTCTTAACCTTGTCCCTCTGACAATCAATTTTTCTGTTTCTTTAAAGTTCAACACTTTGTGTGCTGCTAGACAGCATGGCAAACAGGCAACCTCCTTAAAGAGCTGGGAATTGATTTCTGAAAGAGATACTGGGAATGTAGGCTGCTAGTCCAGTTGCTGAACTATCTGAACAGAGATGTCAGTTTTGCTCTTGTTTTTAAGCAAGTGTTCATTATCCTGTCATGAGAGACACTGTAGAAGTTTCTAAAAATACCATGCTGTCAAACAGCCTTTCCCCCTTCCCTTCCAGGCAATCTCTTTAGACTGCCATTTGTCATCAGTCTGCAAAATCACACAAATCAGTCAGCCCAGTCCTACTTAAATGATTCATAAATCCAATTACGTCCGCTTCTTTATATAGTAAGCTGGGCCCTAACAGATTCAACCTTCAGGATTAGAGGATGTGTAGGTAGCTGACCTCTGACTCTCGAACTGCTCAGGAGCTATATACATACAGTTCAAACATGCAGCTCTACACTGGGGTTGTCACATGTATAGCACAGTAATCTTAATCTCTGTCTTGGGGGGACTGGAGAAGAGACACCTTGAATACTATTCTAGCACTTGCTACCATGTCTAGAAGTGAGTCCAACGGGGGGTCACCAAGCTGGTGGGGGCTGAAGCACTGACCCTACAAGAGCAGGCTGTGGCAGCTGGGTTTGTTTAGCATGGAGGAAGGATGGCTTCAGGACACTCAGCAGCAGCCCATTCGTGCTGATGGGAAGAGATTGAAGAGATGGGGCCAGGTTCTTAGCAGTAGTGTGAGATGGATAAGACAATAGGCCAAAGCTCAAACACGACAAGTTCAGATGTACATAAGGAGAAAGAATCTTCCCCATCAGGACAGACAAACCATGGATCCACTGCAGAGAAGTTGTACAGTCTCTGTCCTTGAAGGTTTTCAAACCCAGCTGGGTAAAGCCCTAAGCAACTTGTTCTGATCTCAATAGACGACCCTATTTTGAGGGAGAGGTTGCACTAGAAACTTCCTGAGGTCCTTTTCCACCTGAATTATGCTATCACTCTATGATACTACTAGCATCATAGAGTGATAGCATAGTTACTGCATGACTCAAGTGCCAGCTTAAAGCAGAATGATGCAATTATTTTCCTGCCCCTTGTCTCCACTTCCAAAGTACAGCTTGTGATTATGCAACATAAAGTTTTTGGCATGCAGCTGCAGGGTCTGGTCTGTTGGCTGTCTCTGATCTAGTGTACGGACGAACAGCTATACGCACTTTCCAAGTCTCAAAGCAGCAATACTAAGGCTGTTACTTTAGAAAGCATAGATGTCCCAAGAAGAAACACAGAGCTCAACATAAAAAGCATCCCACACTTTGTACATATTTTTTATGGGGTAATCAACAGTGTAAAATCCTCTGTCACTTATGAGGCCACCTATTTTGATGTTCTGAAGAGCAGAATTATTTTAAATTTTTTAAACCTAGACACAGATTTACTGAGACACCTCAAACTGATAAAAATTTTAAAATGTAGATAGTGATTTAGAGCAAGAAGCAGCACTGTTGTAAGCGAATCGTAAACTCAATTTCAAGTTCGCAAAAAGTTTTGAAACACTGTTACATGCTGAACAACTAGGAACAGCACTAGACATTAACAGTATGAAATACAGTAATGTATACATATATTTATAATGTAATGTAATAAATATTTTCCTCAATGTTTTGGACAGTCATCAGTTCTACTAGATTTCACATTACAAGTTTATTCTACTTAAAACCAGAAGACTGCTTGTTTTGTTTGTTGCTACTTTCTTTTTGCAAAGAATATGCCAATTAGAAAATATAGATGTATAGCATATTCATAGGATAGATAAAACAGCATGAGAATATTCAGAGGTGTTTGATAACAGTTAACAAAAATTATAGTTGGGAGAAAAAGAAATACAGTCTATTTCTTCTAAACACATTTTCATCTGAGCAATGTTTTAAATTACACTGCAGTTCCTTGAAAATTACACTAGTAAGGCAAGGAAATGAAATTGTTTGACCTACTGCTAGAGAGCAAAATGGGGTCTTAACAGTGACTCTGCTTGAGCACACACACACACCACCCCCATCCCCTCCTCTACAGACTGTGCAAATTGAAACAACTTTCCTTGGCATAAGCACTTTGACCTCTACTACTTTAAGAAGCTACAAAACCTAGTACCGTTATTCTAAAGAATGAAATAACAATGTAGTTTAAACAAATCCAAACCACAGAAGTGTTTACTGTTTTTCTCCCCAAACACCATACAAAAATGTGTATCAACACTTAAAAGGAAATCTCTTCCCCAACCCCAACTTGTTCATTTTAAACAGCAGGCACATTCTGTTTGAACATTCATTTTGCTTACATCTCATTTCCTTCCTCTCTTCTCCATGTTTCTTGATTACTCCTGGCAAGGCTGTGAAACAATCCTCTGCTTTTAGCTATTTATCTGCCTTTCCCCACTAGAAGTCAAGCCCTACAACATCAAAAACTTAACCATGGTAATCAACTGTTATGGCTCAAATTAATTAAGACAACACAATAAAGAAAACAAAGATCCTATTCTCATGGAGATCATTATCCTTATTAAAAACAAGCAAAAGAATATGCAGATTACACAAGACGTAACATACACAAAGATGTGTTACTTTTTTTTTTCTGGTATAGGAGTTAATTTAAAAAACAAATCTCCAGACAGCAGTTCTTCAGCCAAGTTAGTTCTTTAGAGCATGAAAACTATGCTTCAAAGCTCTGCCTCTCCCCATCCTATTTATACTGGCAAACCTCCTGCTGACGAGCTTATTAAGAAACAAAGCAGTTCTGCAGCCCTATTCAGTAACAGCAAGGTCCCAGCTAGGGTACTAATGCCCACTTTTGGGTGATGTTTTTCACAAATTACTAAAGTGAGCTGGCAAGAGTCCAAAAGTGAACAGCAAGAAAAATCAGGGAGAAAGCAGATGGATGCAGCCATACCAGTCATTCACTTGCCATTTCTACAACTCCTAGAAGCCCACAGACAAAGCAGCTGGATGCACCTTCTGAGCCATCTTGACCTTGCTGATAAATGGTTCTGGAGTTTCTTTTGCTAAGAGTTGAGGTTGCTACTATCCACATTCCCTGGTGTAAAGTTTGCATACCCTACCACTGAAAGTTTTTGTTTTGAGGAAAATGTCAGAGGCTGCTGGAGACCTCAGCTGAGACATTGCTGCCTAGCTATGTTTCACTGATATTCTCAGATCAAATTTTCCCTCTCTCCCAGAAAATAAAACAGGGAAGTAGCTTTGGCTAAGTATGTCACAAATTAGAAAGTCAGAACAATAGATATGCACGTTTCTAAGTAAATTACTAAAGCAGCAATAGCTATTCATCTAAAAAAAGAAAGTTAAGTCAAGTATAATTTTGCAAAACATCAGCATAAAAACCTTTTCCTCTCTTAAAATCATCATCTGTTAATGACTTACAAAAACAAGCCAAGCATGTTTGATCAACACATAAAACTAAGGACACTTTTTATAGTCCTTCTGGAAGCACTTGAGAAAAGGTTTCAAAAGCAAGGTTAATATGCCAAAAGGATTATATTTACCTTAATGATGTACTGTAAGAAAATATGCAGCAAAACAACTCTCCCTGTGTGCAGCTATTCTGTTTCTCAGGACTGAGTCACTAAGCAACTCCCATTAATATAACCCTTTGTGCTTAAATAAAGTAATTTACTTATCCCCAAGTCCATGCTAAATATTTATATTTGCTGAAGACATCATCATAGATTACATCCATTCTTTACCAATGTTTAACTAACAGCTGAACTAGTACAGGCCTGTGCATTGTTATTTGCATAACTTTAGCAGAAGATTGACTTCATTGCAGAAACCTCTCCTCTTCTGGAGGCCTGTTGTACATCATCAAGTTTTCAGCAGATGTGCATGTAATAATTTTAAGTTTCTTTGGGAATTCAAAATAACTAGATCTAATTTCATGTAACTCTATTAACTACAATTTCTTAAAACCTTGTAAAAACATAGTCAAAAGAATATACATCTTAGCTAGCACATGACAAGAATACATCATTTTAAACTAATGGCCAGATCTAACTGATGCAACTTGACTAGTCACCTTGGGAGGAATGATGATTTTTGAGTGCCGTTGTCTACTTGCTGTGTGATGCTTTGGGCTTGATGTACAGCTGTGCTCCCAGTCCCACTCACAAGGAGACGGCAGTGCAGTAGTTTGCTCCCTGAAAAACAAAGTTTCATTTCAGTCACCTATAACCACAAAAGAGTGATTGTGAAGCCTGGACCACTGAAGTCCTAGAGATAAAGGGGATATAAAATGTATTTCCCTGATTAGTTTGGGATGCTTTAGCTTCCCTGGCAACCAAGTGGAAATAGTGTTTGAAAAAAGGAGATACTCAGCAATATTTACACACAAGCCTGCATGCAAAGCAATCAATGTATTTTTGCCAATGAAATAGGATATTGACAGGAAGCATACTTATAGTTACTTTGTTCCACTGGTACTCTCCACAAACCACCTGGCTTTTTGTTTCAATTTAGTTTTAGTCTGATTGTTTAGCTCGCACAAGACTGTACACAGGAAAGCTAGTAACAGTATTGTGTCTTGAGCATAACCTCCGTAAGAACAATCAGATACATGCGCTCCAATGACATCAGATGGTAACTTAAGAACTTAAGTTGCCAAATGATAGAAAGGAAACAATTCCCAGTGTAATCTTCTGTCCTCCTTCCCCTGCTCAACAGGCTTTAGCTACCCCTCTTGGACACAAGTAGCATGTTAGCTTCCATTCAGCATCCCTGTCACGGGGCTCCCCCTCCCCCTGACCCTTTGGTTGAGTCCTTCATTACCCCTGGTAGGAAAAGAGAAAATCAATGGTTTAACTAAGATGCAGAAGGAACTTTTGACAGAAATAGAAACACAAGTCAGTGGTTAGGGTTTGTTGGTGGCTTTTGTTTTGCTTTTAAAAGAAAACCAACATGCAACTTGGTAATTTTAAGCAACTCAGTAATTTTAGTTCTTCTCTCAAAAACATCTTTCCAAAGTGTTCCATCTTCAAAGAAGGATATAGCCAGACTTCCCTAGAAAAGTATATTAGCCATACTTTTAGCAAGTTTGAGTTTGTTTGCTTGTTCCCCCCACCCCCCGCAATGTATAGATGTTTTTTCATTGTGGTTTATACTCCATTAGCCTGAAAGATGGAAGAAAGAGATACTGAAAGAATTCTGCAGAACTTCCCCAACTGTCTACAAGTCTCCCCCAGGTTTTGACGTGTCTTGTGTGTGACACCCACTTCTTCCTGAGCACAAATATAATGAGGTCACAGGTTCGAAAAAGCAAAATTAAAACTTCTAAAATATTTAAAAAATACACTTTGGTTCAGATTAACTTTTTAAAACATGCAACAATGCAAGCATGACATCACACCTTGAAACTAGAAGGTTATTTTCCCCTTTCTCCCCATGCTCTTCCAGCATAAAAGCATCTTTATAAAAGTAAATTACTGTTTTAAATCAAGGCATGATTTCAGAAGTTGCAGAACCAAAAGATGCTTTATATGAGTTTATGTGACCACCAAAGAGCAGCACAAGCTATACTGTGCATTATGAACAAACTTCAGCCTTCTTGTTCCAGGCTGTGCACAGAATACTATTCTGAAAGCTACAGAAAAGTCACACAAGCAAACTAAACCTAACTACCACTGCTGCTGTCATTTTCCCTTTCTCGAACTTTATAAAAATCAATCTGTATGTCACAGAAATCACATCACTATTCCAAGCAAAGATGAAAGTAGAAAAACTTAACTCTGTAATGTCTTCGATATGAAAATATAAATTAATATCTTAGCAAAATAGCATATCTGCCTTTCCGGCTTTCTTTTGCACAGTAGTCTGGGTTTTTAAGCAGAATTCTTACAACTTTCAAACAGTGGCTCTGGACCTAGCATCACACTCTAGTGTTATTTTTTATTTTAAGAGATGTTTAAGAAAAACAAGTATCTAATTATGGACCTGGATTTGTGCAGTAAGGAGCTGACAAATGAGAACCCCTATACCCTATATTCAGTATTAGATTTCGGAAGGGGTCTCATTATGTTACAAATTTTTTCTGTACACACACACTCACACTTTTATGACACTTTTATTTTTTTTAACAAAGAATGTAAGCTTGGTTTACTTTGCCACTATTGCTGGTTACCAACCTTTCATTCCCTGAAATTTTTAATAAAATACATAAAAGGGATCCCTATTACAGTTCAGTGACAACAGCTTTTCTGCTTTTCTGAAACTGTTGGAATGGCAAATCCAAGCATAATCCAAATACATCTTAACCAGCCTGAAATTCCATGTCTAACAATTACATTAACTAAACCTCTCCCTGAAAGTAGGGAGTTGTCAGAATAAGAATGCTGGAAATATAAACAAATTTTAACAGTGTGTTTTGTACTTTGATACTGACTAATACTCAATAGTAGATGAAAGACAAGCAATCACAGTTACAAAAGAAATAGACATTACAGTTAATAAGTTTCATTTTTAGAGGGCTTGATTCAAGCTGTGACTTTGGCCAGACTAACCCACTTGAAAACCAAGAAGAATTCTACAAGAATATATCATTACTTTCCAACACAGCTTCTCAAAACAGCAGGAACAATCATGTACCATTTTATCAACATATAAGGAACAGCTGAAAAAATCACGGAGATTCGCATGTTGATATTTTATATGGAACAATCAAAGGAAGTCACAGTCTAGGACACTCTGCTGTCCTGAGTCCAAATAGACTGTACTGAGAATCCCTTTTAATGGGCAAGTTTTTAACAAAAAGCCCTACAAGCACTCATTAACACAACACTGGAAATTTAAGACCAACCTGAACAACACTTGTGTTAATAAAAAGGCACAAAAGTGTATTTTCTAGACTAGCTTTTGTGGTTCTGGAGATAGATCTGAAAGAAATATATAAAAATCATATGGTTAATAGTAGATTATTTGCTTTTACTGTTGCTACCAGCATTAAAGAAAGCGCTTTTGCTGAAAAATTGAAAGATAAATCTCAATTCAATTATAGTCAAACAGCCACAATTACAATCAAGTTTCTCTTTGAAGTCTTGCTTACACAGAACTATTCCAAACCAATAGAAACATACTAATTGGTCTTGGACAAAAGCCTCTCATAGTTTGCACTCCTCTGCAAAGTCTGAAACAAGGTGACAGCATTCTATTGTATTACAAAAATACAAGAGACCAGACGGACTGTGAAGACACCGATCCATCTGTTCTACTCACACAGGAGCAGGTGGGAGAGAATGACAACCCCGTTTTCCACACAACAGTTACATACAGAAGGATTTTTCTGAAGCCTAATACTCAAGTTGTGTGGTACAAGAAAGCACTCTGGTTTGTTTTTAACAAAAATCAGAAAAACTTTCTTGAAGGGAAACAGCATTCCTAAGTATCATGAACTCCTGCTTCTTAACAGAGAAGTAAAGTTGCCTGCACAGACGAAAGTGTTTTTCTTTTCTCATTTTAGAAATTTCTTCTCTTACAGATAAAAATAAAAATATGCATATTTTTAAATGGGGAGACAGGAAACACACACATACATCAGGTTAGTAGCAAGCAAAAAGTACAAAATAGCCATTTCATTTTTGTTCTGATGAGTATACACATGTTTATCCTTTCTCTTCTTCAGCAAACTCCTGATTTAGAAATAACACCATCTTCTAGTTATTCCTCTAGCCAAGGACAAGGAGTACAAAGAAATCTCTAATGAAACTGCTAAGTTCAACCACAACTGCTGAAGATACAGAGCTTGGAAGGTACAAAAAAAAAAATTACCTGTTTTATAAATAACTCTCCTCTTTCTGACAACCAGTTTTAAAAATGCATGATTCAAGGTGAGCACAATTTTTCCCGTAGTTTCTCACTGATTGCTTTTTAACACTTACCCTGGATGTTGCCACAGATTTGCATGTCTACCCTCAGGAAGCAGTTCCCTCTTGTTAAGGGGAGTAATACCTATCGCTGCTTCTAAAATAGTTATGTACTTCTTGTACCGCATCCTGCCTTTCTCAAGAGTTCCACCAAGCTAAGTTATCATCCAAACGCAGACGCTGCAACTGAAGTCATGACTCTTCACTTATTTGAAATGCTGCTTTTTAAAACATGCTGCAAGTTTGAAGTATAAAAATAATGCTTTTTTCCCCTCTCCCAGGCTTGGACAGTTAGTAGAAGAGAGAGAGGAACCAAAGAAAAACTCCTACCAGATTCCCCAGAAACGTCATTGTTATGTAATTCGATATTTGAATAAGACACTAATGAAAATGATCGAAGAGACAATCATGGTTCTAAGCCTGGCCGGATAATGCACACTCTCCAATTGACTAATCCTTTGCTAAATCTCTGCTGTCTGTAATCTTTCAACTGCTAATGGAGCACTAGGTAACTTCTCTGTCAAATCCATCCAGGGAATAAAAGAGACCTGCACAGAAAACTTGAGACCATTTTAGAGAGTGACAGACAAAAATAGCTTTTGCCGTAACTTTTCTCACCAGAAAGCGCAAGAAAGGTCTCTACATTAGAAGTGTCATGAGGGATTTATCTGATCTACTCAGAAAAGGCATGGAGAAATACTTCCTTATGTGTCTTGTACAGAATTAAGAAAGCTAGTGACTCCCATTATGATACCTACTAGTCATTCAAACGTGCCTCACATGATGCCAGAAGCCACATCCCATGTCAAAATTGTTCTAACCATGAGGTAAGTAACTGTGCGTGCCAAAGACCTCAGGTATGGACTGCTAAGGTGGAGACAGATGCACATGTTGAAAGAAGTAACAGTGACTTTCGGAAACATCGCAGTGCTGTCAAATTGCAATATTCAAAGAGATGTACTTAATTGCAAAATTAATTAAGGAAATGTTGATGTAATGCTTCTTAGATAGTAAGAAATGAATGCTTATAAATATATATAGTTACATATATAAATATTATGCACTTACGCAGCAATAGAGATAAAACCTTAGAAAGAAGAGATGTGACAGGAAGACTGAAGCCTAGAAGTGTGCATATTACTTATTCCCAAGTATTATTAGGCATGTGTGTATTTCTGTTGGGGTTGTATCACATTGCATGCGACTTACTTAGAAACCCAGAAGAAAGCAGCTAATTTTCATTTCTTGTGGTGTAAAATATTTAGCTTTTAACAACAAGATTTGTATAACTGTCTCGAGATCCTACATTACTTACAATCCTGCATTAGCCATATTTGGTGTTTAATATTCAATCACATTTGTAGGTTATGTTAGCACATGTGCACACTGAACTATCTCAAGTAATTACTTAGCAATCCATGTGACTGATCTCAGAAGAGCAAATTAAAATCAAGTATTTTTTAGATTCAGGAAATACCACTACAATTGTCAGAGGAAAAAATAAAATTCACCTACATAGTTGCAGGCTGATAAGGAGTATGTAGTCTGAAATGTAGTGATGTGTTAAGTAAAATAATATATTAAAACCACATGAATTAATTAAGCAAAAAATTTCTTCTCCAGGTCCAAAAAAAAAAAAAAATTCACTTAACTACAACTTTAAACATCTGTACACAAAGCATTAAGAAGCTTAGGAAAGCAGAGTAGTACTAGAAGCCCGAAAGCACAGCTAACGTCATTAAGCCAGCATGCATCCTGACTTCTGATAGCTCTATCGTAAAGGCAGTACTGAGAAGGAAAACACAAGACAAGAAGTGAGCAGTTTTTGACAATTTCAGTATTTAAGAATCTTCTGACTGTAGAAGTTCATGACAGTTCTATTTTACTCAAAAGCAGAAATATTTTGATAAAATCCAGTCTTCCCTCAAAGTTGGTTTCATTAACAACTTCAGTTACCAATCACCACACTTTGTCCTATGAAGTTTTGATATTTCTTTCTGTCCAGCCTCTCCCTTAACACTTTTTTAACTCTAAACTTTCCCCTTATATATCTAAGAAATAATTCTTAAAAAACTTCCCCACAGTACTTTTCAAAGCCAGTGCTATACAAAGTCTAAAAAGCATTAAGTGCAGCTCTGGTCCATCTTTTGTCTCCTTGAGCAAAGCATTTTAATTCTGACTAGAAAAGGAGCCCCATGACTAGTGTTGTACACAGAGAGGCCAAGCCCACACAACAATCACAAATTACTCCCAAGTACTGCTTTCGGTTAAATAGTGCGTGAAATCTCCAGGTATCTAGAGGGAGAAAGACTGACTCACAGTTTAGCAACTTCCTTCAACTTTATTTGGAAGCAGAAATTCAAAGCTGCTAGTACACGCATTGTTAGTGAAGGATGGCTTTTGTAGAGCCAACAAAAAGTCTAAAACATACCTTCATCCATTGTTTCCTGCTGGAGAATTATCATCCACTCCACTTTTTCTTTGTGTTTTTTCAGGAGAACAGAAACCAAGTTTTATTGGAAAGAAAGCAGTGCAATTTTCCTAACTGGGAACATACATGTGATGCCTCAGAAAGTACAATGTATTTCTGAGAATGGGGAAAGAATGACAGAGCTTTTTTCTCCATTAAAGAAACATTTACGAGATCAAAGCGAAAGCTTCCTTTGCTCTAATCCTAGACAGATGAAAACAGTCATACACTCTTAATTAGATGTAGAGCATACTTCATGTAAACTGATGACAGAAGCATGATCACATCTTCAGTCACTTCAGACCCAACTAAAAAAGAGACAACCATTGCCCAATGCAGCCACAAATTACTTTCCATCTTGTGAAAAAAACAAAATCTTGTTCTTTCTCCTCTTTCAACAAAAATCTGTGTAATAGCTACAGATCAAAGAATCCTTCTAGTAAGAGAGCAAAGAAACAAGCATCTCTTCATGCATGCTTTTGCTCAAGTGATAAGAATAACTGTGGCAGTCAATTGTTAACTTTCAGAACATGCATGTGTTTTGTTTGCACCACAACCAGCACATATGTAAAGCCTGATCTGTTAAAAAAATCTTAAGGTAGAGGAGCATCAAGGATCAGACTGGGAGTGTGGGAGGTGGGAATGAAAAGAGAGAGGAGGACCTGGAAACTTCTTTCTCACAGCTTCAGGGATTGCAGTTGCTTTTGGCCCCTCCTTAGAGATCGTCCCTTCCCTGAATAGTCCATATGTTCCTGGCGATTCTCAGAATCAGCTTATACAAAGTTGTGCTAAGGAGGCTAGAGACACCAGTAGTCAAATCTGCTGGCTATTAAGCAGAGCTAGATGATGAAGCAGATGTTAGAATAGAGTGCAAGCCAGACTACAGACAGCCTTGCTGTTAAGAGTGACGTGCAGGAGAGATTTATGGGTTTTCTCTAAAGCCTTAAAAAAACCCAACCAAAAATTAATGAGGCAAAGCAAATAACAAATAGCTTGAATCAACATGTGAAATCTTGGCTATGATAAGGCTGCATTGTTAAGCTCAGGCTCAGTTTATCAATACAACGTGGATGTTAAAAAATTAGTTTGATACAACAGAGGTTATAACAACACAATGCTTTTGGGAGAGGTATCATTGAGCCAGTCTTACGAAAAAGCCACAGTGGCCCAATATATGTGAACTCATGCCTGAGTCAGTGAAAACATACCCACGTCTAACTAGACATCCTAAACTTGACACTTCACATGTATATAAACCACACCCCAAATAATTGCACACCTTTAAGAAATAAGAAGAAATTTCTCAAAAGCAGCTCTAGATTGCTGGTACAAAACAAAAGCAGAGACAAAAGCATGAAAAGGGAGCAGGCATTGGAAAAAAAAAAAAAAACACAGAACAAAAGGGCTTTATATTTTGCCTCCCACACTTCTGATTGACCCTACTATTGTATCAGGCAGTATTTTTGTCTGTCGTTTTCACATACATTCATGTGAAAAGAGAGCACTAATGAGTTTCGTTTTCTTCCTAGATTAGCAGCCATGGTTATCTGAGGTTCCGACAATCAGACAATGACAATGCTGACCTAAATTCAGGAAGACTTGGGTAGCTCATGTTTCCTAAAAACAAAGCCTGCAGCTGAGGAATACACACCAGGGCAGATGCTATACCAGATATCAAACCAGAGCTCCCACAGCTCACTCTGTTATTACTTATTACTAAGTTTGGATCATAAACATCCTAAATACATTCACAAATGCAAGGGCCATCTTACACTGAACTGAAAGGAGTTGACACAGTCTGCATTCTCATTTGAAACAGAAAGTTACAATATCCCCTAATGTCATACACTTTCAAAAAGCAATCTGCTTTAAAAGAAAAACCAAAAAAATCCCAATAACAAGCCAACTAAAACCCAACCCAAACATTAATAATTTAATGTATTAGATGACCTGCGTGTACTTTGCTGCTGCATCAAGGTGTTTAATTACTATGCTGCAGTCAGTACCTGTTTAAATTATGTAATATTAAAGTAAAAAATAACTTCAGCTCTCTACAGCTGAATGCTGGCTTAGTCTGTTAAAAAAACCCCAAAACAACACAACCAAAAACAAAACCCAAAAACCATACAAAACAAAGCAAAACAACAACGAAACCCCAAACGCCCCAACAAAACAACAAAAGAAACCCCAAACAAACCAAACTAAGCAAAAAACCCCACAAATAATAAACAAACAAACAACCCTCCCAAACTCTAAACAAAAATACCTACATAATTGCAGCAGGTTCTAAATCATAAATTACCTACTCAGGGAAAAAAAATTACTTTCTGAAGTGGGACCAGGATAACCCAAGTACTGGTAAAAGACGATTAAAGAGCAACAGAAAGCTTCAAAAACTCTGGGAACAAGCAGTAAGCAAAGTTTTCAAGGGAGCAGACATAGGGATCCAACATGGTGCTGTTGTTTCTGAGGAAGAGGATAGGTTTAGATAATTGAAAAAAGTGCCCGTGGTTGAACAGCTCTATTTTGACTGTGTAGGTTTGCAATGAATTTAGCGCACTTGGCCATGGGACTGAGACAGAACCTTTGACTCTGAAAGACGACGTGCACTGGTGCGTGTATGCCAGCATGGTCATGCAAAACCAGTCATACCCATGTCAGTGCTCCAATCTTTGTAGGTAACACACAGTTTGCAAACATTTCTTCACTATGGCAAGACGCATATATTAGAAGACAAAATTATGCCAAATATACTTAACTACCATAAATACTTGTATTACAAATAGATTGTCTCATTTTTGAGAAGTCTTCCAAAGTTCACAGGAATCCACTGCAATTTGGGATTAAGATCCACAGCTTTTCTACAGCTGATGCCAAGGATCAATTGTCAAGTTTAATAATTTTTTTTTTCCCAGTAGTTTCCCAGAATTTTCATACCTATTTGAAAATAAACCAGACTTGAAAATCTCTAACCTCAAAAATCTGTAGCTGTTCTAACATGTGAGTGCTTTGTTCCCCCTGTCATTAGAATGACCAGTTCCAGAATTACTACAATAGGGTGAAACTGATGCAGCCACAGTATGACAAAAGTTACTCTGTCCCTGAGTACGTAAGTACTGTTATTTCAACAACTAAAAGTGAACAGTCTTGTAACACAAGATTTCATTTACCCTACAAGGAAATTCTGGAGAAAGGCAAGATTGATAACTATTAAAACACACACACAAATGCTATCATCTAGATTTGCTCTAAGTTAAATGCAGCTTTGAAGTAGTCCTGGAATATTAGGCCATTCCCCATTTGAGGATTACTATGGCCCAGGAACTTTCTAATGCTTTTAAGCATATAGGTTTTATAAAGGTATGGCACATCCCAATTTGTAAACCATGCTGCTGCCTAAACATTGTTTTAATCACTAAGAAAGATTTCCTGGTTGTCCTTAGGGGACACTGAACCAGGAAAGGGGGGATTAAGCAATCATAAAAGTATCAGACACTTAATCACTTTGATGCTTCATTCTGAAGAGCTTTATTTACATTACAGTTCATGCAAAGTATTGGGATCACCCCAACTCCACTGCCTAATTCCCAACACTCACCTTTAGTCTCACAAAAACCCAGCGCAGTGGCACTAAGCACCTCAGTAGTTACTGACAGTGATACAGGGCAGTAGCAAAACACAATTAGACACAGTTTCTCCAGTCCACAGTGACATCCTTTTGTAAAGGGAAGAGGAGTCACTGCCACTACTTGAAACCAATGTTTAGGGCCTAAGATGTTTGCATGTAACAGTCCAGAAGCAATTATAACAGTAAACTCACCTAAAAGTCAAATACATGCAGAAAACTTCCTCGGAAGCCTAATGACAGCCCTCACGATAATGTTATACTAAATATAAATCTTACTGACCATGTGTAAGTGGCAAACACATGCTTACTGAATACAAAACATTTCAAAGTCTCTTAAAGCAGATGATCTCTCAATTAGTATTAATTCACACAAAGCAAACTTCCTATGCCTTCCAGTACCTGATTCTTGCCATGTCAGGACTTCACGGACCCTGACAAGGATCACTATTTGAAAGAGCTGATAGTTAAAGCCTTAGACAACAAATGCTTCATAAATGAAAGAAGCAGTTTTATCAGTCATAGCACATATAGCTTCTCTTTTATTTTCCCTGAACTATAGGTGAATCACAGTTCTCAATCCTTAAAATAAAACTTTGCGGAACAAAAGAAAAGGTAAATTATTTTGTTGCAAATGATGCAACCTCGATAATTACGTCCAAAGGTTAAAACAAAGCAGACCTTTGCAGCCTCTGCTGGAGCACAGCTGTGGGGCCTGGAGCCCTCGAGTGTCATCTTAGCTGTGGGAACCGACACAAACAATTTTATAAGCTGAAGCTAGGGAGCAGGTAATTCAGAGATTTTCTCTGTTTCAAGTGAATAACTACTAGAAAGCAACAATAGAAGCATGAAAATTTTCTGATTGGTTATATGACTCTTACACAAATATGTTCAAACAGCATGTACTTTCTCATGCTGGAAAAAATATGCAAACAGGTTTCAAGTACGAGGTAAATAAGGGCAAGTTGCTTTTCTACTAAAGCAAGTGCATGCCACTGGTAGATCAACCCTGACCCTCCAGGATGAAAATCTAATGCACCTGGGCTCCAGCACCGCAAACATGGTCAATGCCGAGGCACTTTTACAGGGCAATTAAACATTTGTCTTCTGGAACTGCCTGTTCCTTTGTTTCACAGTTCCCTGTTAACTTGAAACTTCCCCTGACCCAGTTAGCCAAAGCCCAAGGCACGGATGGAATCCACTCGGGATGTGCCAACATAAAGATTTCAGGAATTCTCTGTGAAACAAAGCCAGCCCAAG
>NW_008237273.1:1593960-1608185 GCF_000691975.1 Corvus brachyrhynchos
GTCACCCAGCGCTTGGGTGTGTTTTCCGTTTACATCAGTGTTTTGTTTGGAACTTGGGATCATTGCCCATCTGAACCTTTCTAACGGGAAGACCTCTGAGACAGCCTTTAACACCACGGCGCAGTGTTCCACGTACGCCTCTCAATCTGCTTTCCCCTGCCCTTTATCACAGAATAGCTGTGGGCGCTTTACTGACAGCTCAGGAGGGCTCTGTTCACACATCATTCTCAGCTGAAATACACAAGATTAGCAGAAGGCAGAGTAGCTCCATTTCCAGGCCGGAACACCAATACTGTTCCTGAAACTGTAACATACCATATGAGAAATACACTTCAGGCTGGCATTCCACAGGCATCAGCTTTCGGCATCACTGCTGTCCTGCAGCCGAGATGAGAAAGGCAAGGCCAAACAGCCCCGGCAGGATTCTTTGGAGTCGTATTTCTTTTGCATTGTAAAGCACTAAACGTCACCAGGAATTCCTTATCTGCTGTCTTATCTGGTGGACAGCTAAACCCCTTGCAAGCCCCTCTAAAATTAAACACCTCCCGTATCAGGCCTGCGGAACAAAATCTACTTAAAAGTTTTCTGGTTTGTTGCTAGTTGCAGGTGAGAAATATTCTAGATTCCCACAGCATTTCTAATTCAGATAAATTTCTTCCTCAATAGGTACAGGTCATGCACTATGTCTCATACAGAAAGTAAGATAAAGAAGGCAAACAGTATGAAGGGGCTGGACTTTGGAAGGAGGCCCTGAAAGAATCTATTTTATTACAGCAAATACGAAACTGCATTCAGATATTGTATGGAAAAAGCCTGCTTGTACTACAGTTAATAATTAACATGCATGTGTACACACTAGCCTTCAAGTGCCTATTTCAGTCTAAAAGCCCCAACAGCAAAAATCAGAGAGAAAAACCAAAAAAAAAAAAAAAAGACTAATTCAGGGCTAATTCACAAACTTGATGTTTTCAGTCAGCTACAGACTAACTCTGTGATCAGCATGTAATACAATATTGCATTCAGGCAGAATCAAGGCACAAGGAATGGAAATTTAGTCTTACTTCCAGGTATGTGTCACTTGGTTTACACTGTGGTGGGTGCCTGTTTCCTTAATGAATGTTTTAAACCTTCATCTGTTAGTTCTCCAAATCTTTTTGTAACAGTTGCCTTAGGATGCTTGGTTAGTGGCTCTAAAATGCTGTTAAGAGGAGTAAGACTATGGACACATTAAATGTATCACTGATTTTTTTTTAGTAGAACAGTAGAGAACATTGACGGCTAGTAGAAAAGCCTACATCTGGAAAGTAGCAATGCTTGCAAAACTACTCATTGTTTTACTGATCACATCGCATAATTACCATGATACAAACAATTTTTAAGTCAATTTAGAAGAGTGGAGAGGTTTAAACATCTATTGTTTTCTTATCTAAACTATCTTTCTTTAACCTGAAATCCAAAAAAAGTTTGTAATTAGGAATTGTTTAGAATACTTTAATTGTTCAGAGCTCTGTTTATCCTATCCCCAGTAAAGCAGTCTCCACTGGCCATCTCCCTCAGTAAAAGGCATGAATCTTGTCTTTGTTCTACAACTGCCAGCAGTACAATTTACATAAAAGACAATTTGGGAGAGAGATGGAGGTAACTCCACACAATTTATTTCTTATCTTTATACAGGAATTAAAAGAAAAATCTCAATAGCAAAATGGACTGGAACATGTTTGATTGGTTACAATTATAAATAGTAGTATGGACTAAATTTAAAACGCCATTCCCTAAAGGGCCACAGTTTCCCCCATGTCTCTCCTTGCCCGACCAACAACATCAGCTGTCGGTCAAAGTTAATCTCTTCCTGATAGCCTTTGCTTCTGCCCCTCCCATGCTTCCTTTACTACTTTGAATGTTCTTCCAGGTATTCTGGCAAGCCTCCGCCTTCCTTCCCAGGACTCCCATATATTACACAGCTAGCTAGCACAATCACAGAGTTCAACCACTAACCAGAAGCTAAAAATAATCAAACACAAACCTTCCTGCAAACCCCACGTCTCTTATTCTGCTACCTCTTCACAACAGGCCTTTGTCCCATTTATCGAAGCTTCCAAAAGACACTGGGAATTTTAAGGAAGTAAAATGTAACGATTTTATCACATGGAACAATCTTGCAAAGAAGAGGTAATGTTTTCTGACAAATTACCATAAGTGGAAAAGAATATGAATGAGCAAACACCAGACAAGAACTTGGGCACATAACTCCTCGCAAACAAAGGCGGTATTTTGTGACCAATGCAGACTGCATGCAATTGCTGTAGGCTTGACTACATGAATGAATCGAGACTTCCACAGAACTCCTCGGCACAGAGGAAACAATGAATTTTAGCTAGGCTGGACATACTAGGTCTTTCAGACCATAAGCCAAAACCAGAAAAAAACCAAGGGTCAGATTAGCAGTTGGTGAAAACTTGTACACACCTAAAAAAACCCAACACACCCCAGGTTATGTGCTGAGCTTGGGCAGCCAGTAAAGCTACAAATGGCAACACTCATCCTTCCAAAATATTCTGCATATTCTCCTTCACCAACAGTGGAGCAACTGTGTTGTGGGAAAAAGTAATGCCCATAAGATAGTGGTTCTTATTGATCTTGTTGGTGCATAGTCTATATTTAATGACTGCCCTTTAGCTATTACTTTTGGGAGAGGTGAAGCAAGAAACTATTGCCATTATGTCTGGTGGGGAACTATACAACAATCTCTTTATTCCGTAAGTTACAGAAGCAAAAAATAGTACAGAAGTGTTACTTGTCTTGGGGCAATAGGCAGTCTGACATTAGGATCAGAGCTTGCTCTGTGCCTCCATTGTATGAGTGTGACAGCTCATGGGAGTCCTTGCCCCTACTTAAAATTTGATGCAAGTATTAAAGCAAAAAATGAGTCATGTCCTATGATTCATTTTGTACATCAAGATAAAACTCATTCCAACTTGCTGACACTATTTATCTTCACCAGTTAAGATTAAATCCATTTGTTACTCAGATACCTAAACCCAGGAAATTGTTTGCATAAACAGCAGTGTGTTACAGAGGAAGGGCCAGGCATGTAAACTGTGAAAGCTGAACTGCTCTTATTAAAATCCACCTCAACTGACCACATTTGGACAGAATCTTTCCAGTATGTGTTTTAAGAAACAGAAAGATTTCAAAAGTATGCACACATCTGCGGCCTTCACCCTTATCATCAAACTCTCAAATCACACCTTTACATAATGAATTAAGAATTCTACATGCAACTTTATTTTGGTATAAACATTTGTACCAGATGTAAGGGAATGGAGAATGAACATCCAAATATGAATCAGATGCATGTTAGTGGTCATACTGCATGCAAATTACTTAAGAAAATAATTTTTGGAAAAATCAATTGGAAAAAATAATTACACATGGTCAGGCAAAGGAATAACCAGGAAAAAGTATTCTCGATTCAAATATCAAGTCATTAACTTCTACACAAATGTGTTTAAATGACTATCTGAAATTGTAGGAGATCAAGCTAAATATTACAAAAATAACTACATAAAAAATACATACTTCCATATGCTGTAAATTATCTTCAGTGTTCTAAATTCAGAACAGCAAAAACATGTTCTATTTTTAACTCCCTGTCATTTTTAGTAAGATTCATGAGATTTGGGAGTCATTGTATTTACCTCATCTGGAAGAGCTGAAATTTATATTGATTGTAAAATACGCAAACAGCATGCACCATTAACTAAGAGCTACTTCTGGTGACATGTTTCTCTGTTTAGTAGTGAGAAATAGCAGGTAACAATGCTTATACTCTAAATGCAAATACTGGGCAAGAACACTTTACAGTTATTGTTTTTCAATGACAAAACCAATCATTACCTGTCAAGCTAGCTAGAGAATCATGCCAAACTAACCATAGCATCAGAGAAACCAAGAAGAAAAATATTTTGCTCTGAACATATTTTCACACAATCTGCAAGAGTATGGTATAATTGCTTCCTCATTCATTAGTCAACAACTTGGTCCTTCCATTTTATAGGTGGTTAAAGCCTGCAAGTGGTAATAATACAATAGTGCAAATGGTGAAGTGTTGCTGTTCATCATTTCTTTTAAAAGTTTCTGTTTTAAGATCTGAAGTAGATAGTTTATTTCCTTCACATATTTAACAGCCTGACAAAGACAGCTTCATCAGCCCAAGAACCATACCTGGTTCTAAAAAATTTCTGCATCAGCATGGTGCCAGGGGGAGCCTTGCTGTATCATGGTGTTAAAAAGATAATCTAAAATCACTTAAGAGATGCAGTAGAATAAAATCAGTGCAAATTTTTGCTACCATGAACTTAATTTTGCTCAGCTCAAAAGAAAAAAGTATTTATTTTTACTCTTTGAAGAACAAAAAGGTAGAGAAAGAGAAATGCACGGTAACAGAATGAAATGTTTGCAGAGATACTGCTGTACAGCTTAAACTTCAGATACTAGTCTTTCCAGTTCCATATCATGGTTAGAGCCACACAAATCTCCAAGTAATTTAAAGTTTAGCTTAAAAAAAATCCTGAGGTGAAACAAACTACAATTTAGAATTTGGAGAAAATAGCAAGTTCTGTAATACTAAGAGAAAAAACTGTCATTACATGCATTATGACATGTTCAATGTGTTCAAGATGTGTTACTTACTATAGCCACAAATTTCGAGGCAATACATTCACAGTACCACAATTTATGTCAATGTAACTCACAGGCATTTCTTGTTTTGCATGAGTGTTTCACCAAGAAAAGTTCAGTGTTTGTGTGCTGGTCAGAAGTCACCAGGTGGGTCAGTCCTTACATGCAAACAAGTCTACAGACACTAGGAATTCATGACTTCTGCATAAAGAAAGCAAGAAATGAAGTGACAGGATGGGCGACCTCAACCACCTGTACTACACGGACACAGATTTAAACAGCGACACAGAAATCCAAAGACTGAGCACTAGAGAAAAAACATATTATTTTCATTTTGGTTGCACAACATATTGATGCCAAAGAAAACCACAGAATTAAGCTCAGGTACTTCAGCCCAAGAAAGAGCTTGGCTTGAGGTTAAAGTTTTTGAACTTCCATGAGGTAGAATATAATCAAGTATCTTCTTTCCCAGAATATATTAAGCAGGACAAATCCAATTTAGTTTTTAAAGCTGTTGAAAACTCTTTTGATAGTAGTTCATGAAGAGATACTCTGTCATGAGCATATACCCAATTCCGTCCGGTCCAATCATAGCGCTTGGGCCCACTAGAAAAAAACACAACAGAACATCACACACTGTGTAAGTACAGATTATTTCAGGAGAACTGCTGGAAGCCTGTATGTATAATGTATGCCAGAGAGTGCCCAGGAAAAGGAACAGATAGCATGGGGAACGGCTGGTAGGCAGTCTGAGGAAGTGGAGCAGAAAAAGCCTGATATGTCAGGAACTACGGAGCCATCAAACAGACATATCTGAAAGGTGACAAGATACATCAGTCACTCCCAGGGAACTCAAGCACTTTCCCTTCCTGCTTTTGGCACTGATTTCCCCACAATTTCTTCCTTTATCCCATTCTTCCCTCACACGTATAATTTTCTTGCACACAAATATCACAATAGATATTTGTATAATGCTGAATTAATGCCACTGATTAGTTCCTGCAAACATTCTAAGCACAGCAAAGCACAAATCATTTCATTTTAGATGCAACAAAATAATTTAGTGCCTGAAAGCAAATCTATTGGCATGTGGGAGATTTATACCTAAAATGTCATTTTTCTCTGCGCTATCATATTGTTGCTGGCTTGATTTTTCCCAGCCTACATTAAGTATCAAGAAAGAAACTTGAACACCTGGGTTCTATTCCAGACCTTTGTGTCCACCCAGTTTTCCACATGTCACATGACTGAAAGGTACTCACTGCTGTTAACATCAACTAAGCAAAGAAAAGAGAAAGGAATGAAATGGTCATCTGGGATAAACAGATAAACCCTTGATCTTGTAGGACATATGCCTTGGAACTCAGTCAGTCAACATGCAAAGTCTGCTAGAGAACAGACTATCCTATACACACATAAGAACAATCTGCAGGTTCTCTCTCTGCAAGCATAAACACTGATCTGAACCTTGAATATCCTGAATTACTCACAATAGTCAATTGAAGACCACTTTCCAACCACTAATCAACACAAACCCAAGTCACTTCCACTGAAATCTCACTTTCTGTATCAGAAGTGGTAACTGTTTGAATCAGAGTTATGTGTTTCAGTTACTTTATGAAGTATTTCTCACTTCACCTCTGTGGCACAAGTGTATGTTTATACTCTCCTGCACCTACAGAACGATGGAATGGGATCCTGTCATTCATGAAAATCAGGCTAAGAGAGAACATTTAACAATGACAAAGAAATATGTATGTTATCTGAACTGGTTTTAAATGTTATGCAGTAAATATCAGTGATCAGGTTAGCATATGAAATGCCTTCATAGCTCTATGAATCTCCAAAATGCTGTACAAATGTGACTCTTAAATTAATTGTTTAAACAAAGATCCAGTGAATTCTGTAAAATGCCTAAAAATTTAAATATAGATTAAATGTATTTCTCATGGAAAGTCTGCATATATTTTTCAATCATAAGAGAAAAGAATTAAAGTAACACATTAAGGTATTGCCAAGAAATATCGTGTAAGGTTGAAAAGTCTTTTCAGTCAGGAGCCACATGAAATTACTGCAATCACACTGCTGGCAGGTTGCACACATCCCCTCATGCCCTTTTTTTGTAACTGTCAACTAAGTAAAGTTTTCACTTAGGTGTACAGACACTCAATATCAAACAGAAGGCCAAAAAAATTCCAAGAAAAATGTCTCACATCTTGAAAAATTTGTCTCCCTCAGGATATGTTCTTAAAGACTGAAGATCAACATTTACTGTAAAAGTGCCCCAAAACATGCAGTGCAAGTGATTACTGGCAGCAACATTGGCTTCTTTCACTTCCCAGCATACTGCATTTAAGAAAATGTCAGTCCAGATCATACAGTATTTGCTGGAGTTGCTTTTCAGAAGTTAGCAAGTAAGCAAACACACAGCATCATATTCCAGGAAATACCACTGTTTATCGTAATAGCAGTTAAGGGACTATAAAAAGGAAAAATTTAACTTTTTTCTTGAACTCCATACTCCATATTCTGGAGCACATATGTCTTAGCTCAACTAGAGCTCAACAGACAGAAATTATCTGAATTTTGGTTTTCAGAAATATACGAAGCCCATGTGTCAGTGACGCAAAAATCTTATAAACTGGTTCCTTTACCAGTAACACTGATCAGCTCCCTGGGTTCTTTTCCAGGGATAGTGGCAAAGAATACAGATTTTGGAGGGAGACAGCTACAGCATTTTCCCACTTATCTGGCTGCCCTCACTGCTGAAACCAATCAGAAAACCTGGAATGGATCAAAACACAGCATTAGAAAAGGCAGAGGAAGCAGCTAGCTAAGGCTCCTGTGAAGGGCAGATGCTGGACAAAAACAACCAGTGTGGGCATACATAAACATGTAAAGCAGGAAATCCCACAAGCTTAAAAGGGAAGGAGCCACCCTGTTTAAAACACAAAGAGAGGTTTAGATCATGACATCATCACTGCTCTTTTTCCAACAGAAGCTTTGTTTGTTTCTTTTTAATCACTGCTGGTTATATTTCCTATGAATAGGCTATATTCCTGTAGACAGTGGTTTTGGGCTGAAACTGTGTATGAAAATTCTCTGTTACACATTTCCTGTATTAATTTAGGTATGCCAGTAATATTGCAGTGTGCCCTGAACCTCTATACCAAACCATTATTGAACATTTAGATTATATCATGTTTTGAGAATATACAGAGTAGAAGGGTTACTTATGAAAAAGATATAATGTGATCGTGCCGTGCTATAAATAAGGGGAAGTACATTTCCACCCAGTCTGCAGATATTACATAACAAACTTACACATAACTTACCTAGTGGGTGAGGACAGCCAAATCTGCCGGTTTGGTGTTTGCTTATTGATTACATATGTTCCCATGTCTCCACCCAGTTTAACTGTTAGTACTCCACTCTTAAAAGACAAAGAAAGCAAGAAATAAAAAAATTGTATCCTGTTACTTTGACAACAATTACTTCATCTGCAGTGGCAGAAACTTACATATCTGTGTCACATTCTGAACCATCTCCCAAACAACAGCTAGGAAGAATGATCACTACATATTAAAAACTTACAGTAATACCTAGCCCAAACTGCGTATCTTTGAGTCTGATCTAGACTTTAAACCTTCTGGTCAAAGTTTGATTTTAGTGTGTTTATGCCATTCACAATGGCACTACTTAAATAATACCCTTGAGCTTGAATGTGGCATCTTGAAAGGACCAGACCACAGCAATTCATTTTACAATGATTAAAACATCCTCCAATAACGACTTTTTTCTATTAATGAACAATGCAGAACTGGTGTGGTTCCAAATCAAGAAGTTCTATGTGACATTGCTAGATTTCTGAGCCATGTGATTTGACTTTTTTTAAGTAACTGTAATAGTTTAACAGGGAATAAGCACTTTTTTCCCTTGATAATTCTGATTTGTACCTCAAAAAAGTTCCAGTTCTAAACCCCATGAGGTCTGGGTTTGCTTTAGTTATGCCACCTTTAGACCATTATCCTAATGAACATTTATTTTCTCTTTCTTGCTCACATTTCTTACTGACAACATGATTCACATTTCTTGTAACTGACAAAAATGTTTTCTGTTCTGACTTCAAGAGTGAAAAAACAGCAACACTTGGACTGGAGTTAATCCAAAGATGATCTGAATGAAACTAATTAAAAAGGGAAACATTTCTACAGAACGCAATGTGATGATTCAGATAATAATTTATTTAGTTTGCAGCATCTCAAATACTTCAAGCCCCACAGCACAATAGAGATTCTTTAAGGGTATCATACTTGTCATGCTTTAGTCAGAAGATACTAATAGAGCTAGCTACCATTGCTAGAACTGTTTGTTATGTACAAACACTCACTGTGGGGAAAAATGCTTTAATGTATGAGTATCTACTGCCTGCAAACATCCCCTGTAGCACAAGCAGCAACTCAAAGCTTCCTTCCCCTCTTCCCCTACAAAGTAACTCAGTGTTACTGGTTTCTGACCTATCTCAACTACCACCACGCATAAAATAATAATCTCAGGATCTGATTTTTTACCTTAGTTTCCACGTTGTTTCTGTGCTTGCTAAGGCATTTATATCTGCAATCAATACAATAAAAATAAAAGGGTCTCCTTAGAAGTCCCATCAGATTGCTCTGCCAGTTATTTCTATTGGACATTGGTACAGTGCAGAGAAGGACAAGAACAAGCTACTTCTCTGGCTGTCAGAACTTCAAGTTTTCCATAACTCAATAGTCTTAGAATTGCAGAGATACAGCAGAATAAGAACAGGATGGGGGATTAGGCCAGCATAACGATATACAGGTTTCAGCATTCTTCTATGTGATTTTAGTGTCATATTAAATATTCACCACGGTGTCATGCTATATGCTACAAAAACACTATAAGTAAATAGGTTTTCAAAGAGTTAACAAAAATTTATACTATTATTTATACCACGTGTCAGCTGTTAGAGAGTACTGTTGCTCTATCCTTCCAAAGTAAATAGAGTTTAACCTCTACTGCTGTGTTGAAAACACTTCCTCATACATTTTACAGTACTTCTGAAATACTAGAAAATACAACTTGATTTTTTAAGAACTTAAATTGCAAGATACTTTTACCATATTTTGAGAAATACTGCTGTATGTGTTTTGTACTATTGGATTGGTTTGCTAGTTCCTGGTAAGAAAAATATTCTTCTAAAGAGCCTTTTTTTTTTCCTGAACATGAAGATATAAATTGCACAAAGCAATGAAATTTACAACAGGCACAACAGACCTTTATCACGTTCGCCACCTTGTGGCTTTCTGCAGCACTGACCCTGTTTGTTTGGAATTAAAACTTGGCCTATTTAACTTTCTGCTTTTAACAGAAATGACAGCATATTATTAACTGTCATCATACAGTCTATATAGCAAATGGACCACTGGTAAAAATTAAGATGTATTACCATTAGTCAATGTCAAACATAATCCACCATACAGTAGATGGAGAAAACAATTATGACATGACCCATCAGACTAACATAATGAAGCATCTAAGAATACTAAAGAGGTAAGTTTCAACCATTGCTATTTTTTCCTAAGATAGTCGGATAAGGCTAATAGGTTCTGATATCCTAAAACATACTGAAGACTAACGGTTAAACAATGCTTTTTACCAGAAAAGCAATTAGCTGTCACATTATCTACATACTTAATTAAAGCAACAAATAGTATTTGCTAAACACAAAGCTACTGACAATATATTATATCTTAGCTATCAGAAATACAGAATGACAATTATGATTACAAAGCTACACAGAAGCAAGTCCAAAACTACAGGCTTTTGTTTTGGTTTTGTGCTTTGCACAGTGAAACCCAAAGCATGCAATTCAACATCCCTGAGCATAAAACCTTAACTGACAGTGCCAGGAGAAGGCAATCTCATTGTGGTAAGACATGAAGAGGGAGCAGTAATTGTGTGACCTCAAAAAACTGCAGTAATGAAAGACCTATGTAGCAGTCAGTAGTGTAGAGAGAAACTGCACCCTTCTCCAAGTCGAGGGCTGAAATACATAAATCACTTCAGGCACTGAATTTATATAAAAACTAATAAATTCCCTATACAAATAAAACAAATATTTTTAATCTGATTCTGTCACTCCTGTAAAAGAATGTGAGTGGGCCGACTACTGAAGGCTCCAGCCATACAAGGTCTCCTACGATAGTAGCCCTTCTCCCCACCTATGCTCTGGTCTCACTTCTGCAACCATCTATCCAAACACGGCACCCTCTGTTGCTTCTCTCCACCACAGGCTGTCATCAGTGAAGCCAGGACAAACCCACGCTACCTGGTCAACACAAACGCTGCTTCTCTGTCTTCAGGGCAATCAAAGAAACTGCTCTAACAGTTACATGTGATGTACTATGCCACGTAGGCCTACTGTTCTAGTATTCACCAGAAGGCAACTGATTGCTATGCCAGATACCTATGCCTGTTTAGGAAAATTTATAGACGAATGTGAAATCAGAAAACAGTTTCTGTCTCCTCTTCTGCTCATTTACTGTAGAACTATGTCTTTCTCTTAAACGTGAAACATTTTAAATTCCCAAATCATACAACAGTATGTGTTACTTTTCACCAGAATTGTTGCCCCCATCAGTATACAATAAAGGTGTAAAAACTCACTGTATTTTAAGTGTCAGCACTAAGGTGACTAATTTAAAATTCTCCTCCAAATAATAGGAAAAAACCTACAATAATTACAATGGTAATACAATGTTTAAAACATACCCCTAAAGAGACATCATAATCTTCTGGGGTAAAAGGCTTATCTGTCAGGTCCTCAAAGAAATCTGCTAAGGAGTCCAGTGTTTCTTCAGCCAGTTTCTCGTAAGTGGTTTCATCTAAAGAGCTACAAATTACATGTAAGTCCATAATTAGGAGGAAAATCATGGAAGACAACATTTTCCCTATAATAAAAAACATACCAAGACTATGACCTTGGATGAAACAGTCACCATGAAATGATGGTATGAAAGTAATCAGTTTTCTTAAGGTGATGTAGGTGACAATCCACCTTATAAATGGAGGTAAAATTTTGAAATTAATTGCTATTAGAGATCTCTTAACTGAGGCAGATGTACTTACTTCCTTAGATACTAACCCCCATTTAGTAAACAGTGTCAGATTTCGAAGTAAGGCATTTTCAGAAAAGGACTTTGTGTAAGAATTGCTTAGTTTTGAACTCTAAAAATAGACACAAAAGCATCTCCCATTTAGAAATGTATGTCATTTGACTCTCCAAAATTTGCTGTAGCCATATGCAGTTTAGAAATGTCAACATCATTTACCATGTTTATGTATAGCCTTTGCCTTCTCAACTGGAATTACCCACACAACCTGGTAATTAGGTGTTATTTAAACTGTGCTTATGAACTAACACTTACGAATTACAGTCTTCTCCAGAGAGTCTCAAAGCACCCTTGTGGCCATTACATAAGGCTTACAGCACCTGTGAGACCGCTTCTCTTTTCCTCTTTAGCGGAACAAAGTCTAGATCAGTTTAATTAACCAAATGTAAATGCAATTAAATCACTTAAGTTTTTCCATCCATAAAAGTGTCAGCTTTAACTGAGTGTGTAGAGGGGTCTCTCTACCAACAAAAAATTCACTGAAATAATTTCAGTTTTTGCTAATATGGCAATAAAACAGTGAATATGGGCTGAATATACAATATATATCAGTTGATAATATAAAACGTATCTTTTAAAAAATTTTCTTATTATCCAGTAACTGAAATATGCTCTATGTCACTGATATGAGGGACACCACAAAAATGCCTTGGGGCATGGAGAAAGCCTTTGGATCGGGCAGGATTCATGCACTGGTTCAGGGTGCACTATAGGCACTTAAAGGCAAGAGCCATTTCAGACATCTGCACAATCCTTTAGGGTGTCTCCAACTGCTGCATCAGAAGGGGAGAAGTCGCCAACGGATACTGTGTCACATCCTCTCAGAACAAGCAGAAATTTCATGTCCTCTGGCATATGTGAAATGGTGCTAAACACCTGCGTTTAGGCACATGAGTTATTTCCTAAGCAACTTCCCAAATTCACACAAGATGCTTTTAGCTAAAACTGTAGCTGTCCTTTACATCACATCAACATTACATTAGTTTGGTAGTCTTAATATGCATATAAGTTATTTTAAAATACGTAACTGATATTTTCATATGTGTATCTCAAAATACATTTTACCTTGTGTCACTCAGAGTTCCTGCATTTCTCAAATTCATGAGCCAAACAGTCCTGCTCTTCACATCTGAAGAAAACTGTAACTGCTGTTTAAAGTAAGCACAAGTAAAATGGAATTAAAGTTAAAACATCAAGAATTACAAACTATGCATTTATCATACAAATTAAACAAATCCTTCAAGTCCTTTCCATGCTCAAGTAAAAATGTTCATATTCTATATCACAGGGCTAAAATGCAAAGAATTATGCAGCTTTAGTCCTTGGATGATTGAAACAATCTAAAATCTCGTTGTCTTCCTCATACAAGCTAATGGAAAAAAACCCTGTACCCTTTCATTCACAGAGGAATAAACTAGGAATAGAGAACTATTCTAACTTTTCTATTGTTCTACCACTCTAATTACTGAGTAACTTCAGACAATTAAATGGCTTAGGCCCAGATTTTCCTAAGTATCCACTGCTCAAATGCTGAACTATCAACATGTGTCCCTCTGCTGGAAGTCAGGAACATATTAAATCGAAATAAACACAAACCCCGACTCCTTCTTACATACAAAAGAGCCAAACCCACTTCAGATTCCAGATCTCTCTGTAAAACAAGCCATTTAACTTCTAATTTCTCTCGGCAGGAAAAAGAAAGAAGGCTTTAAAAAGCAAATCAAAATTATGGAAAAGCTGTATTGCCACACTGGCAGTATCAGACAGGGGAACAAAATGGGTAACCCCGTTGAGGGAAACCAATACAAGCATGAAAATAAAGCTAATCCCCAGGTCAGACACACTAGCAGAAGTACTTATGCTATCCACCAAGAAAGGAAGATAGCATGATTTCCATTTTCTTCTTAACTGGTGCTGACTATTCGGTTTAATGGTAAAACAACATTCATTATTACTTTTTGTGTACTCGTGCATGTTCAGAAAATTTCAAACTGCGTTGAAAAGCAAGTGACATTTGCAAAGGAGCTATGACAGCTTCTCTTCAAGCATCGAAGAGCAAAACACAGGCCGATCTCTCTCCATGTGGTTGACATCTATCCGCAGGCATTACCGATGAGCCGCCTGTTAGTCCAAAACCACGACACAGGCAGAAAGGACAGAACGGCGAAACATCAGTACAGGCCGACAAAATACACCACAGTGCCTACATGTTTGACTGTACCCTTTACCCTACAGCATTTCTTTCATACACACTTAAAATCAAAAGCTACAAGACCAAGAACACGTTCAGGCTCTGTCCAACCTGAGCAGCTCTGTTTCCATCAGTGTGTGCCCATACTCCGTTTGTGACTG
>NW_008237273.1:1609064-1707794 GCF_000691975.1 Corvus brachyrhynchos
CGCTGGGAGCGCTCGGGGGCGCATCTCTGCGGGCAGGTGTCTGCACAGGCAGGGCGGTCGCGCTGAGGAGATTTACAAGGAGCTGGAGCCTGGGAAGAATAGCAATTAGAAGCCACACTACCAACCAAGCATTCACTCAGGGACCCGTTCTAGGATTATTTTCTGTGACAGGAAGTATTCTGATCCACTACGTCCTGCAGGTAAAACGTTTCGCTGAGCCAGTAAAGAGAAAATAAAGCACATAATTTATCACGCCTGACATTTTCCACTAAGTTATGTAAACGCTGGTGGTGCCATACTATTAGCAGTATGTGAAGATGTGGAGAGTCTCAGCCAGTCATCTCTTACTGTTACTTAAACTGAAAAAAATAAACTAGGTTACCAAGTAGATGAATGGTAAGAACTAATTCCTATAAAAAGGTTTCTTTAAAAACCCACACAGTTTCTGCAGGAACACAGACAACTTTCACTTCAGAGCCTTCCACAGGACAGGACCAAAACCCCAGCCATTGGAAGTAAAATCATAAATATGAAAAGTATACCAGTATTTGGAAGCTTACCGCTGGTTACTGTGTGATGCATTTTTATTTTTCAAACACTGTTAATTAAAGTAAGCAGCTGGGTGCTCTGAGCCACCGGATCCAGTTGAAGATGTCCCTGTTTATGGCAGAGGCGTTAGACTAGGTGACCTTGAAATATCCCTTCCAACCCAAACTATTCTGTTGATTCTATGATCTTCCACTGCATGGGGAATAAGTTATCAAGTTTGTTACCAAGATTGGTAATTTTATAATATTTTTCTATAAGCCAGAATTGTTTTACACTGCACAAGGGGAAAAAGCTCAAACAATTCAAGCCATTTGTGCAAATTTCAACTGAATTTATGAAGTTTATTTTAGCTAAAAGCTCTCTTTACCAAACTGTTATCTAACTTCGGCAGCTTCTTGTCTCTTTTCAACAGCCTCCTGTGTGTTTCTTTGTTACCAGTGTCTTCCCAGTTTGCGTTCTTGTTGTATTTTGTGGGGGAAGTTTTCATACATTAAGCAGATTTAAGATACTCTCTAGTTCCTTGAAGAACAACCCATTTGTAGCCCTGCTGGGAGAATCTACTTCTGTTTCTACAGGAATAATGGTTTACAAAGTGAGATAAGGCTTGTAGGAACAAATTACTTGTATCAGACCACAGAAAACATTGGTAAAGCAAACATTTGATTTTTCATACCTTGGTAGGGAAGGGGAGAAACAGCTAGAAGAAAGGAGGAATGCCTTTTCTTTTATGTAGTATTTAATCTATTTAAAGATGGTGCTTATTTATATACCTCGCCTTTCCTATAAAAAGAACCTCAGGTATTTTCTGATATTATCCAACTGGTTCCATGGTGATTTTTCTCTAGTCATCCAAGTGATACACAACTCTCAACAGTAAATGTTCATCTTGTGTTTCTAAGTTAATGACAAATCAGTGAATTAGTGTCAATTAAATATTTTCTCTAGTATTAGCAATTTCACATACCAAATCTTTTAAAAAGTTAACAGCAATTAATTCAAATGTAAAGTTCAGGTTAATGAATTTTACAAGATGCTACTACCAAGCAAGGATGAGTCACACAACTTCTAACGGGCTCAAGTTAGGTTTTAGCAATTTTAACAATGATTTCTTAATGTTTTTCATATTGATTCCTGTCCCTTAGGTTAATGTTGTTTATATCACGGTACTGGTATCAGTATCTTTTTATGCTGGTGTAAAATACCTGTGAAGGAGTTCTAGATGCAGACGTGCTGCAGGGTCAGGCCCCATACATCCAGTCTGGAAAGAGCTGATATTTTTTTACTTCAAGCAAATGCATACACCACTGGAAATGTTTCAGCAAATGCCTTCTACAAAGAACAGGTGGAGTGTGCTAGTGATAACTCTTTTATCACTGTCTAGTGGTAAGGGTTTGGGAAAATACCATTGAGTTATATGAAATTTAATTGCTTGAAGTATAAGCAGAGTCAACAAGAAAATAGATGGTGGGATATGTGTTTTTTCAAACCATTGAATTATAGTACAAGGACACAAAGTGGGGTTTTTTTGTTTGGCTGGGGGTTTTGTTTGTTTGTTTGGGTTTTTTTTTTGTTTGTTTGAGGGCTTTTGTTTTATTTTTTATTAACTGAGGGCAACTATTTGGTGGTGCTACCACCAAAGGCAAAACTTCATTTCTGAATGCCATATGATTAAGTCACAAGGTCAGATAACACAAATTTGGAATTATTCCCTACCTTTCTCTAAGCTGGCATCAACCTGTGCTGTTTCATTCTGACCAGCTTGCAGGGCCAGGTAATTCAAATGCCACTGCCCACAGCTAGCCCATCTCTGTGACCTAATTCTTCTTTGCTCCCTGTGGCAAATTCCATCTGTTTAGACATGGAGAAACAGACCAATATGTTACTTTATACCCCCAGGAGTTGATTGTGCTTTCTGTATATTATTTTTATTTGACATGACCTGCCTCATCAGCTCTACAGATACGTTTAAAAGTCTTTAAATTTTCATCAAGTGCTACCAATGTGAAACACTAATGCAAGATGAAGAGAACCAAAATGCTTAAACATGAAATGTGCACATCCCTACAAAATCCTGTGCTCTTTGATGTTTGAAAATTTATACCGTTTTGTGCACTAGAGAGCAAAATGAGTTCCAAGATGTTGATCATTAACCACACACACACACACAACTTTTAAGTGCACATGCTTTGGAGAAAGTTTCCTCAGTAGGCTCCATAGTCATACAGGATTTCCTTTTTCAATTGTTAAATGACTGTTTTGATTTATAAATTACTGTGTTCAAGGGACAAAGGATGTCTCAGTCTGAATCATTTGGTATTGACATTCTGATTTTGGACAGAATTGTTGCAGTTAAGTTGTATATCCTCTGGGTTCTTCCTAAGAACAAATGATTCAGATGCTACAGTTACTAGGCAATTGGGGAAAAATTGTCATGCGTGTTCTTTATGAAGGTTAATCGGGTGCTTAAATGTTTTCCCCCAAATAAGACTAATGACAAGTATCTGCTTTGCATAGAGACACATTCCAAATATCCTGTACACTGCACTTGAAGGATCAGACACTTGACACAGATGTACAAAATGTTTTTACTCATAGGGCATGCAGATTGGTTTTGCTTTTCTCTGAGGAATGCTGCAGAAAAATTATCTTGCTGAGATTAAGCTGTCTAATTTTAAAGCCTAGAAAAGTGGTAATCATGAGATACATGCTTTAAGTGAAGCCTTAGGCTCTGCATACTTAGAAAGCAAAAAACCCCAAATCCCTTTAAATTTCTCTATACTGTGCATACTTAAGGAATAATACCTTCTTACTCTTCAGGATTATAGGATTATATCAAAGTAAAACAAAACAAAATCACCACCACCATCCCCCACCAAGCCAAAACAAAAAAATCCACCACACCAAATCCTTAAATGAAAAATTCTATACAGGTACAACGCATAATTCTAGGACTTAAAATGCCAAATTCTGTTTTTGTCAATTTAGCAGGTTTACTACGCCTACTCCTAGAAGACACATGTTATTACCAATAACTTTGGTAGCTTTCTAAGTGACACACCTGTGCAAATTTTTAAATACACCACTGCATCAAAGCATGAAAATCTTGGACTGATGATCACTGGCATTTGGGATTATCTCCCTGTTACTTGGAAAATTAGGGAACCAAAAGAATTTCTGTAGTTACCCTAAAACGATTGCCCATACTGAAAAACCTGAAATGGTTTTGTAAAGTGGTGCCTGTTGAGTACGTTCCTTTGCCCTTCCTGCTCTAATTTCAAGATTTCCCTTTTCATTATAGAACTGGTGAAACAGATGCCATGTTTGTCATATCTCAAGAGGCCTCCTGAGACTGTCTCACGAAGGTAGAGAAATGCAAGAACATATAAGTCCAGTATAGATCAATAGCAGGATGACAGCTGTGATAGCCTTCAGAATAAAATCTTTTATTCATCAATAAAACTATAGTTTACAGTAGTATTTTCTAAATAAGTTATAGAATTTCTCTTTTACAAGAAATAAAGCAAAATCAAAAATATTTCAAGGACAATATATGTACACAACATAAGGCCTTGTTATAAATAACATTTTTATCTCCTTTTTACCAACAGTGAAAGTATCTTTAGAGGCTCATTTTCATATGGTATGTGTAGACATTTGCCCTAACCCTTGTACAACATCAGTTCCAATTTCCACTGATGTGGACCTAAGCAATTAGGACTGAGGGGGTAAAAAAAAATGAAATTGATTTTATACACCACTGTGCTTATTTTTAAATAGGTAAAGCAGGTAATAGATTTTGCTTGTGCATAGTTACAGAATGCATGCAAATGAAATCACTAGAGAACTGATAAGAAAATATCACTTTGAAGTCCAAAAAAGGTGATTGGCAATATTGTAGAAAGCAGCCGGAATACACAGTTCTTCACAGTTGAGCAAGCAACAGCAGATGACAGCAGAGTGTGGAATGTTTCATTTTTGTCAAGTCCATCAATCCCCTCTATGGTTCAAAGATCCTGGCACTTCTAAGAATAAGCTCAGTTGATTATTACTCTTTGTCTGTTAGGCTCAGCAAATTTCTTCTTCTTAAACGAGGAGTGCAGAAAGTGCTTTTCATTGACCATGGTCACTCCTCTTAGTTTTACTCTTCATGTATTATTTGTTACTGGAAATAAAGAAATGACAAGTTAAGAGTTGTGTTTACTTATTTTCTTACAGAATTATAAACAGGTAGCATCTTTCTTCCCCTAAACAGGCTGCAGTACAATTTGGCAGTGATTCTCTTATGACCTTGATCCCTAATCAAAGGCACTGGATCTCTTTTGGGTCTCACTGATCCAAAAACATTGGGTCTCTTTTTTTGTACAGCAGCTAACCCCTATGGGTTTTGCAAGCATTGCCGTACACTTGTATTATGTGAATTAGAACTACTTGCTGCTGCAAAATGCTGAACACTCTGGATGTCAGAGAGGACAGAACAATCTGAGAGCACTCAGCAATTCACAACAGCTTATTTTTATCTTGCAGAACAGTGACATTTACTACTTAAAAGTGGCAGTCTTCATACATCATATCAAAAAACTTTCCGGCACAATTAATGTTCTAGTCAATGTTGTAGCAATCATTCCATTTATTCTATTTCACAAAAAACCCCAAACAACACCTTAATAATATTAATGGATTAGAGTTTTCTACACTACCTTTATGGAATAGAAATGGTTGATCACTTCTTGGCATCCCTGTAGAGTTAGGGATGAATTGAAAAGAAACTGTTCTTTGCTGAACATCTTATTATTACAACTCAAACTAAGGATAAACTGACAGCTGAAGAATATATTTCAGTAAATTGAATGCATCTCAGCTAATATATCCAAAATGGAGCAAGACACAAAACCAAAACAAAGGGGTCTGTAATGACCTTTCTCTAAAATCTTATTAAAAAACATTACAAAGGTGTAAGGCTCCATTCATTAAACAGTTTTTTAAGGTCACCTTTACATTGTGCTTTTTGATACAAGCACTTAACTAACCTTTGAATAGTCTGACAACAGTCTAATCTTGATTATGAACAAAAAATATCTGAAGGCATTTCTTAAGCTTATCTTAAAAAGTAACCATTAGATTTAAATTAATATTTTTGTTATGACTTTTAGCACTAGCCCTTTAACCATTGTTCTGTGACAACCTTTAAACTTCCTACTGTATTGAGCACCAGTGTTAGGGTGTTCATAATCACTGATGCCATTGAGCATAGTGCCAATTTCTCAGGGGCTGTCCTCTCTCTCTCTCTCTCAGGAACTGTGGTCTGGCAAGTAAAGTTGACTGTCGTATTCGCGCCTGAATGTGCTAAGGCAGTTAAGTACTTAGAAAATGCAGAACCATTTAATACGTGAAGTGAAACTGTTGGACAAGTGAGTAAAATTAAAGAAAGTGGTATTCTAAAACTAATATAATGTAAAGCTAGCAAGGACTTGTAATTAAATTGTTTTAGAATCAGTTTGGCAAAAAAAGTTGAAAAATGCTAGTACCAATAAACAAAATAATGTTATATGAAGCCAAGACAAATTAATCAAAATTTGCAGTAGCACCATCTTGTTTCTGTCTGAAAGCTCAGATATGAATGACTGCATATCCATTTCTGACAAATATAGTGATCACTCCGCACAACTTCTGACTCACTGGACTTTTTACTGCTTTCCACTAACACGGCTATCGGTATTGCTGATGCTGGTTTTATGCTATTCCACTAATTATACAATGGAACTATGATTAGCTTTTGTTCTTGTTTCCTTTCCTCTGACCCTTCCAAAGCATTTCAGTGAAAAATTCCAATAAAATGTGCATAACAGAGTTGGAGAAAAGAGACCCGGACAGGAACTTTTAGCAACTGCTAACTGTATGAGTCAATCACAGAAATACTATTGATGGTACTAATGCCATTTTAAGGAGAAGAGATTTTCAGATGTTCATATTTATGTCAGGTACAGTCCAGTCCTGTGATACTATTCTGGAAAGAAATCCATCTATTTCAAGGTGCAGAACACGATCCTATAGGCAACATTGTATCCACTGCACAACTTTTGTGGTTACATTGATTACAGACAAAGGATTTTTTTTTTTTTTTTTAAATAAAAACTCAGTTTGGCTGTAGCAATTTGGTCCAAAATGATAAATAATGCACAAATGACACTACAGGATTCATTCCTATAGTTGCTGCCTGAGATGTCTCACACTGTACATATAGTGGATTTACAATGTTTGAACCTACTTGAGGCTTTTTGTCTTGGAGCATTTTTGTGCTCCTGGTTCCCTTTCCATGCATATGTTTTTGAGCTGATTGATTTCCTCTTACAGTGTTTTAAAAGCCCCAGGCATGAGAACATGTAGTTCAGTGATAATATGTGCTGGCATTTTAGCACTTGGCTTACTAAGCCAATGTATTGCTTGTCATTTCAATTGGTACCTTTTTAATCTAATCAAGCACCTAATTCCTGTGTCTGATTTTCATGCAAGGGTGACTGAAATGTTCCTTCTTACATAATGTTTCTTCTGCAAGAACACCTCTGCCAAACTATGTTCAAGTGCTCGTTTGTTTTTCACTTCTGACCAGGTTTCAGTTTTATGAGAGACATAGGCCTTTTTTTTCCTCTCCTTTTTGAGAGGAGGAATGCATGGATGGATACAGGGAAATGCATGGATGGATACAGGGAAAACAGAGATAACAGAGGAAAGGAGCAGTTAACCTTAGTGCCTAAAACAAGCTGGTTTTCCCCTTTCAGCCTTAAACAAGATTCTATTTTGAGGAGAGTGCTTGATTGGTTCTACCATGTGCACATAGTATTTTAAGGCTTATTATGCTCTCAGGGAAAAGAAAAGATGCCTATAATGGAGGAGGTCTTAATTCCTTTCTCCCAGAATTTTGGTTCTATCATGTTTTCCACCAGTATCTTCAGAGGAAATGGTGAGACAGAGAAACTGAAGCTTCCATAAAAAGAGCAACATACCAAATCTGAGGTATGCTGTGCAGTGTGACTGTACAACTTTTAGCTTGTTTTACATGTATTCTGCCTGGGAATTGCTTTAATTTCAGCTGCACTTGTTATTATTCCACAACAGCATCCTGAAGAAAACTGCACCATGATTACAATTTAATTGAAATTATGGGAGAGAGTACAGAAGAAAAGGAGTACTGAAGAGTAACAAGAGTCAGAAAGCTTTGACAGTTTCTGAACAGGCATTTTATAGGCCAGTATTTGTAAATCTGCTTACCTATGCATCTACAGCAGCTTTGAAATACAAAATTAATCTTCAGTATTATTTTAAGACCTCAAACTCCTATAATAAGATTGGCATTTGGAAATAACCACAAGTAATTTTAAATGTAATAGTATAATCTATGCAATTCGTCTGACACAAATCATAGCTACATTAACCAGGCTCTAAATACACTGGGCTTGCTCATCACTACAGTTATTCCATTATTTTATTTTACTGAAGCCCTTATCAATCCATATCTTCAGTAGCAGTGACTTTTAAATTATATATAAATTTTATGAACCTTTCCTTTAACAACGGGAGGCAATGCTGTATTTCCATGTGAATATTTCTGTGCTACCCAGGAATATTTCATTGTAGTTAAATATACAGAAGTATTCTGTAAGCAAAAAATAATTCATTAATGAAATCCTATAGGCAGGGCATATATTTATTTAAAATCCAATAGACAGGACATATATTTATTTATTTAAATCCCATATTTACTACCAGATGACTTAAAATATACAGCATCACAATGAAACAAACTTTAAAGTTTGTCACTGCTATTTACACTCATGTCCTTTTTCTGTTGGAAGTGTAGCGGAAATCAAGCCTACTTGAAGTAAATCAGTTAAATACCTAAGCCTTACTACTCTGATTTTACTGATATTGTAGTATATTATATCAGCTATCTTTATAAATAATTTCATGGGAATGCTAAGAAAACACAGTAGGATAGTTTATAATTGCACATGTTGCTTTTTCAGTGACAGAAAGCTCAATCAAACAATTTAAGACTTCACTGCAGAACAGAAGGAGTAAGTGACTTTTAAGTTATTCCTTACTTTCTAAGTGGAATTATCACTTTATGGCTCTCCATAGTGACACTGGACTAAGGTGGATTTTCAGAGCATTCTACCATCTACCCTACAGACTTCAAACCTAAAAAGAAGTACTTCACAGTGCTTCACAGTATTACTGTTAAATAAGACTGTTGCTTTATAAACTAAATTCAAAAGCTATCAAGAAGAAATGGTTTCACTGTATAAATGGAGCCAAGAGAACCAAAGAACAGCCCAGGCTGAAGGGACCATAAGAAGCTGTCTAATTCAACCCTTTGCAGGAAAGGGAGCCTAGGTGAGATTACCAAGCATCACTGTCCAGCTGCATCTTGAAAACCTCCTGTGATGGGTACTTTACCACATCCTTGGGGAGGTTGTTCCAGTGAATCATTCATCATTATAAAATCATGCTCATTGTAAATAATTCTCATTATAAAAACAGTTTATTTCTTACATAGAGAGGAAACCTCCCTCACTACAACTTGTATCCACTGCCCCTAGAGAAAAGGAGGATCTCAATCCTCTCTGTAGTCATGCTTTAAGTTTTGGAAAACTGTGTTGAGGTCCCTCCTGAATATTCTGTGGACTGAAAACACCTAACTTTTAAAGTCTTTCCTCAAATGACAGGTTCTCCCCATCTTTGACCATCTTCATAGCACTCCTTTGACCCCTCTTCAGTCTGTCCATATCTGTTTTGGAATTGTGGGGGCCAGAGCTGGACACACCACTCCATGTGCAGTCTGACAAGCGCTGGTGAAGTGGGAGGATCACATCTCTCTCTGTTAGCAGTGCCCCATGGCTGCAGCTCAGCACTTTGCCTCGGTAGCTGCGGCAGTGCACTGCTGGCCTGGTGTCTGTGTGCTGTCCACTGGGACCCCGGGCTCCTCTTGGCAAGGCTGTTCCACAGCTCACGTCGTAGCCTGGCTGGGCTCTTCGGTGATGTCATTCCAGGTGCAGGGCTCTGCACTTCTCCTGGTTGAACTTTACACAGTTCTTGTGACCCAGTCTTCCAGCCTGTTTGTGTCTCTGAAAGGTGGCTCTCCCTGGCAATGTGTCCACCTCAACACCCAGTTCAGTGACACAGCAAACGTGGGGAGGGTGCTTTTGATCCCATCATCCAGATCATTCATGGAGATGTTACAACATGGGGCCCAGGGAGCCCCACTTGTGACAGGCTGCCAGCCTCAGTAAAACACTGATCAGGAGGAAGGAGGTATTAGGAACCTGTGTCTTGCCAACATTATCAGTAACTTTTTCCCTGCCCTGTCTAGTAATGGGTCTGTGTCTTCCCTGGGCTTCTGCTTAACTGCTTATCTGATCAGCCATTTCTTCTCCTTGCTATCTCTGCCCAGTTCCAGAGCTAGCTGAGCCTTGACCTTCATGTGTGCAACCTTACATGCCCTAGCAAGAATCTTGTAGTCCCCAGTGGGTATCTGATCACTTTTCCATGGAGGGTGTGCTGCTTTTTTGCTTTTAACACTCAAAAGCTCATTGTTAAGCCTAGGAAGTCACTTGTTCTGCCTTCTTCCTTTCCCTTTGTAGGAAATGGACTGTTATTGTACTTCCAGCAGGATGTTATTTAAAAGCTCCTAGCACTCACATGCTGGTTTGCTCTCCACGCATGCTGCCTATAAAATCCCTCGCATCTAGGCTCTGAGTGTACTGAAGCTGGCTTGTCTTTGGGTCTTTGTCCTAATACTGGTTTTTAGTATGCTCAGCAGGATCTTAAACCCACAGTGTTGTTGTGATTGCTGCATTCAAGGCTATCATTTGAAGTTACATTGTCTTTTCAGTTTGTGAGCAGTAAATCTAGCAATGCATTGTCCCTAGTCAACATGACCAGCACATTTAGCAGGATGGAAGCCCTCATGTATTCCAAGAATTCATGGACAACTTGTGCATTGCTGTACTATTCTCCCAACAAATGCCTGGGTAATTGAAGTCACCCTTGACAGCCAGGTTCTTTTGGCTCGATACTTGCTTGAAGAGCCAAAGTAAGTTTACGTCAGCCTTGTCATCCTGGTGTGAAGGCCAGGAACATACACATAAAAGAAGATCCTCCTTGGTGATGAATCATCTAATCTTGATCCTAAGACATTTGATAGATATTTTTTGGTCTCCAAAGCTTGCCTTCATCCACTCAGATTTCTCTTTTTTTTTTTTTATGAAGTGCAGCTTCACTGTATCTTTCTATCTTTACAAGAGCTTGTAGATATCTGTTGAGATCTTCCAACCAAGAAGTGAATCTTCCCACCAAGCTTCCCACATCATAACTCTCAGACTAGGCATGGATCTGCAGTTCCTCTTCTTGTTGTCCTGAATTCATGCTTTGGTATACATGTACTTGAGGTGGTTGGACTTAGGATTCTTCCTTTGCAAAGGGTTGGGAAGCATTGCCCCCTACTCTAGTACACATATATGCTCATCCATGCTTTGCTTATGAGCATTCACGTATCACAGCTCTGGGTCCTACTGTCAAATTAGTTAGTTAAAAGCACAATTAATTAAGTCAGCTAATCTGCTAGCAAGGTTAGGTTGTGTGTAATTAGTAATTTGTCTGCTTCCTGTAACATTGCAGGATTTCTGAGTCCCTCTTTGTTGAACTTTATGATGTTGAACAGATGATTCAGGTCAACATTGGATTAGCAATGAGCCAAACTAACACAAGTCCTACAGCAACAGATTGATTTAATGGGCTGCTTGTGGTCACAGATAACCAAGTCAATTCTACATCTAATTGGCCACTGGTACTTGCTACTGTTTTGTGTCAGTGGAAGTAGGACAGACAACAACTCCCCTAAGTGTGCTGGACTATTAAATTAGTAGCTATTAACTGGGTACTATACATACTTATGTGTTGCTGGTTAATAAGAAGGAAAAAAACATCAGAGGCACAGCCTACAGAAAAAGAGAATGTGACAAACATATTTCATCTCGATGTAAGATCAGACACAAACCTGTTTTATCTCAACACAAGAAATTTTTTTTCTGAACAAATAGCCAATCACTGGAACAACTTTTTCAGGGATGTGGCAGAGTTCCCATTGCTGGAGGTTTTTAAACTGTGGTGGAAAAGGGTGTTAGATAAAGTTATCTAGGCTCCCTTTTCCTCAAAATGTTGGACTGGATGATCTCTTGAGGCCCCCTCAACCTGAGCTGATTTATGATTCTAAGATATTCTGGATTTCTTAAGACAAAAATCAGGTAACTCTGGGGATAAGAAAAATAAAGAATGCAATAAACTTAATCTAGAAAGGAAACAACCATGTCTCTCTGAAACATTTATTAGAAACATGAACAGACTTCCCTCTTTTGATTCTTCATTTCTGGTACAATTCTTGCCATGAAAGTCAAGGGGAAATATTACTAGAATAATTTCAGAATTGCTTATGTTTTATGAAAATAAGCCTTTGGAAAAAATACCAAGCTTAACATACCTGCCTCCTGCATTTATACTGACAATTTCAGAAGAGCCTAAAACAATTAGATGCACAAAAATTCACTCAACTGGAACTGGAATTGGGTGCCTACAGCCTTTATGTCTGTGGAATGGGAGCTGTAGATACCAAGAGAACTTCCGAAACCCAGGTGACATGAAGACAACAAAAGACAGACTTGAGCTTATCTTTCAGCAGTCAGATAAATTACTCACTAGGAACCGAAACAGTGAAGAAAAGATACATTTTTAATGTATCAGCCATCACAACTGGACAACCCTTCAAAGCAGGAAAGGGGCCATTAACATACTTCACACTGAGATCTACTTCACTGGCTTCAAAATCACCGACATAAGCACAGAACTTTCCACTCTGAGAAAATTTAATTTCTACATTGTGGAGTACTCTACATGAAGAGGAAAGATGTTGTTGTTGTTGTTTTGGGTTTTTTTCCTCCAGTGGAAAACAAATAACAGAAAAGACCCCCTACCATTAGAGGAAAACTGAAAGGTGGTTTGTTCTACTTCTTTATTAATGCAATAGTTAATAGGCATATAGATTCTTTAGGGATTTGCTTATGCAAACTTATGCATGTTTCATACGAAAAATACCTCAACAAACTTCTCGATCTTGAAGTTAAGCAGGTATTTTAGTCACTTACTGAGCCTGAGTCAAAGGAATTACAGGTGAAAAAGCCCATCAGAAACAGTTTGGCAACTTACTAAGTAGACATCCAAAACTGAAGCATTATCATTTTCCGTTTCCAACGTGCTCTGTTCTGAAGTCAAATAGATGGCACTGTCTCCCAGAGTGAATGTTGAACTCGAAGGTAACCCTTTACTGCAAAGAGAAGAGAGACTACAATCAACCAAAAATCCAAAGAGCCCAGTCATAGCTGAAAATTTAAAATTAAGTTTCTCTATTAAACATAAAAATCTTCAAATACTTTAAAAAAAAAGGAATGTAAATAAAAAAATATAGATGTTTTGGCAATGGCAAGATAACTGGAAGCTCCTATTTGACTAACGTATGGAAACCTCAGATTTTATTTTTGCATTTACTGAAGTTTTATCAGAAAGTAATGCTATTTCTGAACTTCAATACTTATTTAAAGAATGAAACTATGTCACAGTAAATGTCACATAATTTCATTAATCTCAAAGCATATTACTTCCACATTACACATGGTGTAAATTTTGGCAGCATTTCGTAATTCAAAATAGGGGAAAAAAAGAGTAAGCAATTAGGCACATTGTAACATTAGTAACATTGGACTTTTCCATGCAGACACAGATCACTTGAAACCAAAAGTACAGAAGGAAAAGTGGGAGAACGAGGTTGTATTGTAATAAGTACACCTATGCAAGGAAGTGATGTTTACAGAGCAGGTGCACTCTACTACTTTATTCATAGATCAATTTTTTTGTTCTCTGCTTTTCAGAAATAATGCAAATGTATCTACACAGAAATCTTATTTCATAATACACTTAGTCCACAAAGCCAAAACTCTCAAAGGTGTTTTAATGGAATCGGATGTCCATTATCTCATGTCCTCACTAGCTGCCAGAAACTAGGCTCCAGGCTGCCTTGAAAACTCAACTGTCAGTTGTGCAGAGATACATATTTTAAAAGTTCTTACCTATTTACAGACAAAATGATAAGCAAAAATTCTGGATTACAACTTGGTATGAAAGCATGGTTACAGCCATTAGTCCAGATATGACTAATTTCCCCCTCCCTTTGCACTACTTTAAGTATATTTCAGATGGGATAGAACTTCAGAAAGGGCAAAACTAGCATGCAAAGTTGAGATTCAAATTCTCGACAATAATGAATCAATATCATACTGGAGCAGAGCTTTACATTCACGACATTACAATATTCCTTTTATTATATAATGCACTAGACACCTTTTCAAAAGAAAGACTATTTCTCTTGCACCAGGATGACCCAGGTCCCGGTGACTTAGCACTATTCGCACATGTGTAACTTGAATTCTATTGAGCAGCATAAAAGAGTAAAACCAAAAATCTTGTAACTAATCTCTTAACAGCAATACACATGCTGTCAGCAGCTGGTAACTGAAATTCAAATTTCTGCAATAGCATCATCATAGTTGCATTTATTGCCTGTTTTAATGAGACTAGTAAGGCAAATTGGGGGTGGCATGGGAGAGAACAAGTGAAACCCCCATATACACAGGGTTTCAGAAAGAACAATTCAGAGGAACTATATTTTAATATCGTTTCACAGTGCACTCAGTTCTCATCCTTAATTCTTAGGTTGAAAAAGAAAAGCCAAGCAAAAAAGAATAGCACAGGTACTTTCTCTCATTCAGTAATGAACAGCCACAAGGAGCATGCTCAAATATGCTGTTGCCCTCCTCTGGCTGAAACGTTCTATTTGATCTTGGTTCTTAATTAAGAAAAGAAAAAAGAAGCAAAAATAATTCCATCACTAGAGAACTGGGAAAGCTTTGTTTTTCTTTAAGCCGCGATTACATGTTGCTTCAATCATAGTCAAATTTTCTTTCCCATGGGGATACCCCCAGTGTCTCAGTGCATCTGTTCATAGCATTTAAGGATTCAAGTCTTTTTCCTCCACCCAACTGCTTATTATCATGAAGCTTGCATGAATTTAATCCACTTTGAATCAGATTCAGATGAAGTTGTCTAAGCTTCAGAAGCTAAGAGTAGTGGGTGGACAGACAGAACATTCAAACTTAACACAGAGAAGTTTGTTTACGTGGAACACCAGACCAGCAAAAGGGGTGCTTAATATTACTTACAACAGAAAAACCAATACCTACAAACCCTTACCACTGGAAAAAACAGCAGAAAATTTAACTTTTATTTTCTAAACTCTCTTTGAAGAGGTTGTTTGACAAAATATCAAGCCATGGGACATTTCAAAGTCTGGATGCTTCAGGAAACTTGACTCTATAAGAGAAAAAACCCCACAGTTCCTCAAAGCCTTCTAAAATTTCAAGTGGTCTCCACTAAGAAACAGCAACAATAAAGTAAGGCAAACAAAAAATTGAAAAATATACAGATAAGAAGGAAGAAGAAGAAAGAGAAGGCAGAAGAGCGTATTAGATATGCATCTTACAGAAATGAGACATAGAATGCATAAAGAAGAATTGGATTTCATACAGATTTTTCCCCTAGGCTCAGACGTATCAGAAGAATTCCGCAGTCCTCTTTATACAGCCCAAAGAATCTTGCTCTAAAGAGAGAGGTGAAGCACCCCTTTATACATCATGGGATTTTTTTTTTGTGTTTGGGACTGGAAGCCATGAGACCTGCTATATATACATTGAACAAAAAGTTTCTGTATTCTTGAACTATTTAAAACATGAATTTTAAAACATCTACAGTTTGAAACATTCTAAAATATTTTAAAACAAGTTTCAAACATTTCCAGAAGCACCTGTAAAGGCATTGACCTCCTTCAGCTCTTTGCACTTCTAAAAGCAATGTCAAGTAAGACAAGAGTCATACTACTTAGGGCATTCAGATTTGTCATCTTTAGTTTAATTCACCAGTACTTAATAGGAAAGCTTTTCCTGGAAGGGGAAAAAATGTTATCACTTCCTCTATAAAAATAATCCCTAATATAATACATAAGTATTACATTTCTTAAGATAAAATAAATAAACCCTTTCAAAGAAGTGGTTTTAGACTAAATATTACACTTTCTAGTGGAAAACATACCCTTTAGGTACTAAAATATCTCTGCACCAAATATAAACCTACCTGAGGAATGGAAAATATTTGAACATTTTAATAGATCAATAAATTTTCAATTCTGTTCTTTACTAAAGCAATACTTGACAAAACCACTTGACTGAGAAACAGCTTCATGGAACAGAAGCCAGCTGTCTTCTGACAAGAAAGCCTACATTTACTGAATAACGTATGTCATGATTGTCTTTTTTTTTCCCCTTTTCCTTCTGTTTTTTAGGTCCAGTTCTTTTTGTGCTGAAAAATACAGCCATTTCCCCCTCTCTACTACTCTTTCATTCATACTGTTACTAATTCCTCTTCCCACTGTCTGGATAGCATCTTGGGTTTCCTCTATGTTTTCAACAACTTGGTGAAAATAACCAGCTTGCAGCCTGGAAAAACACTCCTAATAAGCTGTATGTTTATGACTGCTGCTCAGTCTCTCTTTTTCACTTTAATCACAAGTCCCCAAACACTTCTCCACATTATCTACCAATTAGTTATGCTAGTTCTAATCTGTACCAATCCAGCTTTACAAAAACCCTCCTCACAACACAGCCTCAGGATCTGGCTCCAGCTCATCAAGTCACCTCTGTCTGCTTAACCTCAGCAGCAGCAGTTTCTCCCTTTCTAATGCTGAACTCTCAAGGAGAGATGGTGCTGATCACCTTTCTTATGTTAAAGGCCATTTGCCTCTCCTTGGGGAAGTATTACATTAATGGATAACAGAAACAGAGGGTCATTCTGAACAAAAACCAAAACCCAAAGAGAAGTTACGGTGTGTGCTTCAAGGTATCCGAAAGTATTACTGCTCTCTTTATAATGAGGAAAATAACAGCATTTGTTGCCTAAGTGGTATGGGCACATACTGGTCATTAGCACTAGTGGGAGTCAAGGAGCTGTACCGATATCCCATTATTACTACTCACACAGGCCTGTCCCTCTTCATTACCTTAAACCAGAAACTTCTGATAGGTTACAAGCAAATTCATGTACTCTCTTTGTGCTATGTTACTTTGAAGAACAAAGAAAAAGCCTGATGAAGAAGATGCTAAACTGTAATTCTATTAAATAACAAAGCAGAATATCATAGTCAATTACATATTTAAAGATTGAAAGCAGGCTCACAGTTGTAAACAAATCTTTAATTCAGGCTTTGTTTCAAAGACTTCTCCAAGCTTTCTATTTATCAGAGACAAATGGTGAAATGATGAGTCCTGCATCATATAATTTTCTAGTATTCAAAAGAATTTCTCTGGCAAGAAAAAACTATCTACAATTCAGTGCATCATTGTAGCATGGGTTTTTTGGTGGTTTTATTTCCTTGCTAGCTTTTCTTATGAGAGGACTGAAGTTCCTGAAGTGAACCATAAAAACATAGGTAAGACTTTGGGTGGATATATTATTTAGTGCCAAGAAGAAGGAATGACCTCCCTGAACTGATGCCAAAAGAAGTGGGTACAAAACAGCAGGTACCCAGAATCTTATGGAAATAAGATTCCATACTGAGCATGCTTAGCAGCTTTCTTAACTCCTGAGAGAAAGCCACTAGCTATGACAGGGAAGCTAATCCTCGTGAATTGTACATACTGAGATTGTGACACACACCACTACTTAATGAGAATTAAAAACTGCCACCACGCCCCAGCTGAAGAGGGCACACCTAGACCAGCAAAGGTGTTAGTTGGTAAACCCCCATGGCAGATCTCTTGGCTACTGTGTAAGATATTCTGGCAGAAGGTATGGAGAGAACCACACATCTGTGAATGCTGGTACAAGGTCTGCTGTGTTAGAGAATGTGCCCTCTTGTACTGATGAAGTCCATACCTGGACTGCAGATATTAACAATCTGATATTGTAAGATAAGCATGCTAATCACATAGCTGGCAACATGTCTTGTATTAGAGGTTACTTCATTGACTGAATCACAACTGGAAAGCAAATGAGTTTAGATATACAAAGTGTAGACCCGCTAAAAACTTTATTTTAGAATTATTTTGGAGTATCTTTACAGGAAAATATAATGGACTTACTCATAGGTTTTTCTTTACAGTTAATTTTTTAGAGAGCAAAGAATATTTGAAATGCTTTAAATCTGAACTCTTTGTTCAGACAACTACACCATTTTATTTTCCCAACTGATGCTGATACAAAGCAGTTCTGTAGTTTTATTTGGTGCTTAAAGCAAATAAAACCCTCTGGTACTCTGTAACTTTATTTCTATCAAAGGAAAACTTGGTAAAAGATCATGAATATTGAAGTCCTACAGATAACTTTTGACACAAGTTGAAGTGAATGAGCTCTATTTCTACTGATGCTTATTTGTCAGCAGTTTTATTTCCTGAAGCTTGTGTAGAACTATTTGCGTTCTGCAATTAAAACTTCATGTTTATTACACCCCAAAACATACCTCATTCCACATTTTTATAGGGAACCATCAGACATATGGGAGATGCCACATCGGTGAGATTTATTTCAACTTAATGGAAGCTGTAAATATCACTTTCATCAAGTAATGCTGCAAGTCATTTTATCTTTTATGTAAACGCAGTTGGCAAATATTTAACAGAAGGTAAAATCCTGCTGCCTCAAGATTGCTTTTAAAATAACTTGATCTTTTTGGGCAACATGCAGTTTACAGGAAAGAACTACATCTTGGCACATGAGTGCATTTGTCAAATTTATGCATTGAGTAGTTCACAATTCCGAACAATATTCAAGATGCTTCAGTGGTTACCTTTCTTGATGAAAAAAGGCGAAGAAATGGCTCAATACACAGTAAAGAGATCTGCAAGCAGGCAAAGTGACACAACGCAGCACACTTCAGATGCACAAGGGATCATACAGGCACATGCAGATACTATCTCCCAGTAAGACTTACTGGCTTAAGCATCATATTGGACAAACAAGGCTGAATTATATTCAAACAACTCAAATCACATTCAACCTAGCTCACTAGCATTGGCACAACTTTTCTTAAGACTTTCTGGTTTTTATCCTTCCTGGATTAAAATCAGACAGGCTCTAATCACATCCATGGCTGACGTTTCATAGAAATTCAGTCCAAAAAATGGTTGTTATGGAAGAATTTAAAGCAGACCATTCAGCACTGAACATTCAGAATAAAGAACAACTTTTCCTTTTCTTAGCACATCACCATTTGCTGCAGCTCTTTTAGGCTACAGCCAAGTTACAAGAAGCACTTCATACCCTGACCTTAATGTAGTTTGGTTTATGGTACAGACTAAGGCCTAGCAAAATTTAGATATCCAATTGAGTATTGGAACATGAAGAAAAATTCATATAACATTTTTGCCATGTTTATGCTTTCTATTTCATGATTCCCAATTACAATATGTATAATTACAAACAAATACATGATAAATCCTACAGGCTTTTGGCACCCCTCCTTCACTGGGAAGGTTAAAGACTGAGTTACAGAGACACTTGCCCCTTCTGCTGCTTCTTTTGCAGAGCCTCCTTCTGTTGACCACAATGTTAGACTTTTAGCAGAACAGTGGAGAATTCTCTAACATGTGTACGGCCTTTACCTGCTAGAATAGAGCGTAGGTTGATCACGTTGACAGTGCTCATCTACATTCAAGGAAGAAGAAGAAAGTGTGGTTGCCAAGGAAGCTGCTTCAAACAGAGATTGAGTGCTTGGCACTAGATCCGGCCGGTGGTGTGAACCTAGTACTGCATATACAGAAATAAAGAACTACATTAACAAATTTCATTTCAAGTTGAGCCCAGGAATCTTCATGTAAGTATATGGAGTCCCATAGTGCCCTCATCAGCTTCTTGAAGTTTCTTAACATTTGAATTGATGAGATGATAGTATTCATATGTCCATACCCACACTCTTTTCTATTACAGAGTGAATTTCAGCTGCTAACCAGTACGTTCAGCAGAATACAGAGTAACTCCAAAGTCAAATATTAAACAGAGGTATGAGTTATGAATTCTTCTCAGTTCTGGAACTATTCTCATGCTACCAGGGCTCATTTGTCAGACTGGATTAGGCAATTGGTTCTGCTTTTGTCATGGCTGTGGCCAAGTTCTGAAAGGGGCAAAATTGGTAACTTTTCAAAAAGACTTTGGGAACAATGAACTGAGCTTCAAAACACTTCATGTGACATGCTTGTTTAAAGGTCAGTGAAAAGGATAGCACTGGCTATACAGCCTTAATTCACTACCTAGGCTGAATACATTTTTCTAGGATGTCCTGAAATCTGAAAGTTTAACATCACATTACAAACTTTGAGTCTGATGTCCTCTTGTTCCTGAAGGTCCATTTTGCCAAATATTACTAACTACTCCCTCCATAAGAATAACCTGACTCTTGATTTTGAGAGATCAGCCATTTTGGGGGCTTTCTAGTTATAGGACTTCTACAGCTTGTATAAAATTCCTTTAAAAACATTGTTTAGGCTGTTGATTTGAAAGACAGTACCTTCATCATCAAGGCTGGCATAACTTTGTCCTTCAGCAAGAATGCCATGCTTTTCATCCTTCCATTCCTGGCTAACTGCGCACACTATTTCTTGTGATGCTGCCTTTAGGGCTGTGATGGAATTGCACCGTTTCTTTGAAGGCGAAGGCTTTAAAGCTGTATTACCAAATGAACATAGGTGTTGAATGATGTCATCTTATCTCCCTGCACATCTTTAACAGCATATGGAAAAGGTAAGTCATATAGAAAATCTAGGTTTTGAATACAAATGAAGAGCACATCCAGAAACCTACTTAACAAACATTATATTAAAACTAGAGTGAAAGGTACTGTTATTTCATCTACAAGGGAAGTACTTTTGTCTTTTTCAGTTTCTTACTGCTTATTATAGGACAATAAGTCGAATCACTGGCACCACTAAGTTAAAAAACTCATGTGGAGTACTAGCCCATGTAATCAGAGACAGAATGATACACAAAAAAACCCCCAGAAAACAGGAAAACTGAAGAGACGTTTGGAGTATTCTGAGAGGTTACAACCATTTTTTTGAGCTGTTAAATACTACTATGTAATGATACTGCAGAATTTCCACTTCAGACTCATGTGTCAAACACTTCCTTTGGGTACCATGAACACTTCCAAAATCTTGATGGTGTGCACACTCAGATATGAGCACCTCTTTTATAATTCTTAACAGGACCTGCCTACTTAAAAAGCATTTTGAGTCAAACCCAAACTGATCATTGCCACTACTACTGAACCATGACCTCCATCTGTAGTTCTTCTCCAGAAGGATCCCAGCTAATTCATTTAGTGTTTCTCAGCTGCTGATCTCCATGCACTGGTTTACTACAAATTTCAAATTAAAAACATCAAGTCTTGGCTAAAGACTGAAGAAAAGAATCAGATGCATAGTTCCAGGGTATTTTTAAAAAAATAACATAGTAGATATTTGCTGAGCTAGCCTCTGCCCAAGGCTAAATCCACTTACTAAGTTTTTGTTTACAATTACACATGGTTGTTAATTACACATGGTTGTTCTGTGCACTAGGGGAAAAAACAGATTCAGAACAGGGCTTAAGTGTTTAAACTGAAATATATGACTCAAAGCCTAGAAATAATGTTCCTGAAGGCAGGAACACTCACAATTTTTTATTTTATGAAAGAATGTTAATGCATTTGAACCATTAATCTGTATAGAAGTATATTAACAGTCATGTATACAGAAGAAATCAATAAGAGCAGGATACTTGGACAGGTTAATAGCCTGGAAAAATGAGACAGATGAATTAAGAGCAGAGAGAAAATCAGACATGATATCCCTTAATTGTACATTGTACGCCTCAAATACAGAACAGGTTGTGTCTTGTCCTGGAACAAATCTAGCAGTAAGAATTAGAAAGAATTGGGAAAAAAAGACTCAGATGTTGAGGTAACATATATAGCATTTATTTTGTCAAACAGAAGTATCAAGTAGTAAGGAGCAGACACTCTTTATTCTTTATCAATGCAGAGGAGTTCCTTTGAGTATTGTCTCAGACAGCAGAACTCCCACCAGTTCTTTGGCAAAATTATTCTAAGATTTAAAGAGAACTGAGTCTCAGGAGGCTCCTTTCTCCTTTCCGCTGAATTTTGCTTCACATTTTGCCACATTACATCAGACTCTTCTATTTTCTTATTAATCAGTTTTGTCCAAAGGATTTAACTTTTAACACTTTAAATCGTTAATTTATTCTAGTATTCGTAGTCATTCTTGTTTTACTTAAATCTCATTTAGTTCAAGCGTGCGTTTGTATTTTGTTCCCCCTCTGACCACATAGACTTATTTCTCACTCCAGATAACTAATGAAAATGTTAGGAGAACAGCCTAACACTGGTCCAAAAGTATTGCAAAACACCTTCTATCAGTTTAAGACAATGCCATATGCTCAACAGTCCTCCTGTAGTATTGGAGCTGAGTGTCCATTCCACATTTTGACACTCAAACTCCAAGGCAAATACACTTTCATGAGCAGGATTATGAAACTGCTAACTCAGATCCATTTTAAATTACAAGCTTCTCTACAAACTAGATAGTTCTAGCCCATCAGTTAATATTTACTTGTCAAGAACTCTGCTTCATAAAAAACCCTCAAAACTCAGAAAACACTCTCTCCTAGAGGGTAAGCAAAAACACCCCTTCTCTTACTAGAAAGAAACAAAAAGCCCTGTGCAGTTTCAGCATCACTTCCATGGGTTTAAAAAAATAATCTGGTAGTAAAGCAGCAAGTTAGTATGTATGCACACTATTTAAAATACCTAATCTGTATGTCTTACTGTAATGTGTTATGCCACTTGTGATAACTGTTGGAAAAAAAAACCTCATTGCTCACATAATCAGAACAGTTTTTGCCCAAAGAACAGCCGGGACCTCATCAAACCCCAAGCACTCATCTTTGCATTGCCAGTATATTTATTAGGTCTTCCCTACAGCATTCGTTACTGCACACACATTGAGCAGATCTCAGCAGTTTTCAGAGAATGGCTTGTGTTGGAAGGGATCTTAAAAATCATCTAGTTCCAAACCCCACTGACCCCAGAAACACCTTCCACTAGGCCAGCTTGCTCAGATCCCCATTGAAACTGGCCTTGAACACTTCCAGGATGGGGCATCTACAATTTCTCTGGGCAGCCTGTTCCAGTGCCTAATCACCCTCACTTGTAAAGTGCTTCTTCCTGACACCTAACCTAAATCTACTCTTCTTCAGCTTAAAGCCAATCCCTCTTGTCCTATCACTATATGCCCTTTTAAAAAGGGTATCTCCAGCCCTTAGGTACTGGAAGGCTGCTACAAGATTTTCCCAGAGACTTCTCTTCTCTGGGCTGAACATCCCCAACTTGCTCAGTTTGACTTCACAGGAGAGGTCCTCCATTCTTCTAATCATGTTGGTGGCCCTCCTCTGGACTCTCTCTGACAAGCCCATGTCCCCCTGTGCTGGGACCCCAGAGCTGGATGCAGCACTGCAGGTGGGGTCTCACCAGAGCAGAGCAGAGGGGCAGAATCCCCTCCCTGGCCCTGCTGCCCACGCCACTTTGGATGCAGCCCAGGACACGTTTGGCTTTCTGGGCTCCAAGCACACATTGCTGGGTCATGTGCAGCCTCTCCTCCACCACCACCCCCAAGTCCTTCTCAGCAGGGCTGCCCTGGATCTGTTCATCCCCCAGCCTGTGTTGGTACCTGGGGTTACCCCAACCCAGATGTAACACTTTGCACTTGGCTTTGTTGAACCTGGTAAGGTTACCATGGGCCCACTTCTCAAGCTTGTCTGGATCTCTTTTGTCCCCCATCACCATCTTTCTCTGCACTAGCAATGCTTCAGATTGAATTTCCTTTCAGTAGCATGATCAACTTACAGATAAATTATCCATCAATTCAGTAATATTTATAAGACTCACAAAAAGTCTTACTTTCCTGAAAAGCTGTCATAACATATCATGCATACAGGGAATCACTACTTGGGGTTAATTCAAATTTTCTTTTTCTTCTAAAGATTCCTTCATTCTACTTAAAATATCTTAATTTTTAAAATATAGTTACTCTCAGCCTTCTCCTTTCATCTGTCTATCCTATTCTTTTTTTTATTTAGAATTTCACAAAATACTTATCACCTACACTTCTGCCTTCTTGTTGCATTATCAGTTTTCTGTCTTCTTTCATACGCCCTCAGACAATCATGTTTGTTGTTCTGGTTTGCCAGGCCTCTAACAGTGGTTTTCATGGGCAGGCTCAGAGTTTGCAGGCTCAGAGTTCACATGCTCAACTGGTCTTTTGAAAATCATAACTCATCTTTAGGCAACATGCAGAGCAACAAAGGCCAGTATGACTTCCAGTGGTAGAAAACGTAGTAAAAATAAACCTTGATCTGAACTTTTGATGGAAGAAGCCTGTATGAAGGTGTCTCTAAACTTTTTTCTTTATTTGTAAAATGCTAAATTAATTTCCCTGAGTTGAATCAGTTTTGCCTGGGACAGTAATTGGTGAGTGATCTCTCCCTGTCCTTATTTGGACCCACGTGCCTTTTGTTATAACTTTCCCCCATCTAGTTGAAGAGGGGGAGTGATAGAGTGTCTAGGTGGTCACCTGAAGCCAACATTAAGCCCACTTCACCCACTAAGTAGCTAATAGTGATATGTACCTTACCCTTGAGAGTTAATTAAAAGGTAAGGAAGGAGAAATGGAGAGGAAAACTAGATATTTGAATTATGGGGTTTTTTCTTGATAAAGCACAGAAGAAATCTGTATCAAAGAGAAGAATACCTAATGCTGGAGATGGTATATAAACAATCTTTACTTCTGCAAAATAAATAAATTAAAATCAATGGAGGTATTTCTACAATTACTAGATGCAGGACTGGATATGTCATTAGATCATGAAACTTAATGTGCTAATATATAGGAACCTCTTTTACCTTTAGACAGCCCTGATGTGACAAAAATACATAATACAAAATTCTCTGTAATTTTACTATTACAGTAAAATCCGAATTGCCAGAAATGTAGTTTCTTGATTGGAGCTACGAAAGTGCTACATGATGTTGAAGAAAGGCTTGCCAAGACAGGAGCATTATAAAATTATGGTTATAAAAATATCTAAAAGATTAGAAGTCACTACTTTCTTACCTTGAACTTTTTTGAAAACTCTTGCATTCATAAACTTTAAAAATCTGTCTGCATAAAAACTTGGTCGGTGAACCGAAACAGTATCCTACAGGATTAAAAAAGGTCTCAGTCACATTTTCCACAAGTAAATCACAAGTAAGGTGTCAAGAAAGAAGCTGGACACCTCAGCCAACTATATTATACATTTCAGGCGTAGTCAAAACTAGTGAATCATTACAATTTTTTTTTCTTTTAAAGGTTAATTCTTCAAGAAATTTTTAGGTATTTCATTTATGAAATTATGAGTTATGAATTATACAGCTATATTCTGCAAAATCTTCCAAGCATTTGAAATGAATTTTTTCAAATTACGGATATTTTTCAGTTACAGACTCATCAATGTCCTGCTAAGTGGCTAGTCTTGTGTAAGTTATAAGAACAAGCTGATAATATTAGTTGTTATCTGAAAGCTCAACAAGTAAAATCAGAGCATGTATTGGGAAGATTTCAGCAGAAGCTCAAACCACATGGTGATGTTAGACTACAAATATACCAGGACTAGTTTCTTCCTGGTCAACATGAGTAAAAGGTCCACTAGCTAAAAATCAGCAGTTTAAAAAAAAAATAAAATCTACTTACCCCATCATAAACAAGAGCTTTCCAAGAATGTTCCAGCCTCTTCATTAACCTAAGTATGTAAAAATCAAAATCAGAACTGCTTTATAAAATTTCCATTTTTACAAGTTATTTCAGAATATTTTACTCAGTGAAAATTCATTGAAAGTTGAAGTTCAACTTACCTGTAAGACTGGAGAATATCAATAATACCCATAAATAAAAGCAGTTTTTCTCCTTTATGGCTTTTTGCTGGAATACCTCCCATTCTGAGAGAAACAACATAGTTAGAATCTCCTTTAAGACATCTCTGATCACCAGTTACCAGCTGAACTGTACCCACTTGCAAACCCAAAGGAATAGACAATATTAAAGGCAGATGCTACAGTGCAAAGTCAGTCAAATGTGAGTCACCTAACATGCAATGGATTTTAAATAGAAAATCAGAAGTACTTCGGATTCAGTGGTAAATATCCATCATTCAAAAAAAGGATTAATATTTTGAGATACTTTTTAGATAGAATTGGAAGTGTTCAGATGATCTGAAAATTGGAAAAAAATTGTACATCAGTTCATTGTTAAGGAAAGTAAGTGACTTTAGATAAGGGAGAATTTTCTCACTTTATTGATCCTAGGTAAAAAAATCATAGAGAGTCAGCACATTAATCAAAGTCTTAAAAGGTTGTTTCATATATTTTTCACTAAAAACTATGTATTACTGTGCTTTTCCAAAGTTTCTTTACAGACAGTAAGTGACAGATAAAGCGACAGTATCAAGCTAAGAATTCTGACCGCGTGGGCTTCCAGTTGGTCCAGGGTCTGTACTCAGCCATGAACTTAAAGAACAAGACCTTCCTTCTAAGACCCTCTCTTCCTACTCGAACACCTAGAAAAACGGGTCCATTGTTTTTAGAACCTCAGCATTGTTTTTTGCTCCACTAGCCATTATGTCAATATGAGAGAGGAGATAGTGCAAGGAGCCAAGGAAGGACTCCACTTGTCAGGATCTGAGTAGCACTATATAAGCTCAAGTGATGTGGGAGCCCAGGGTGGCAGACAATGCAACACCTCTGCCATCATACAACAGCACTGGCCATCTTCTGTGTGAATGTGAGTCAGTTGTAAAAACTGAGTGAAATAAAACTGTCTAATTTATATTCTAGAGTTCTCAACACCTGGAAATTCTCTATGAATGCTAAATATCCTAACTCTCCCACCTGTTTGCTGTAGGTTTAAGCACAGGTTTCTGTATCATTATTTGTATTTACCAACACAGCTCCCTTGAGAACCAGGAGAAAAGTAAATCCTTAATTTTAAATTAAATCCTCATTATAATGAAGGACTGATTATATACAATGCTGAATGGTAAAGATAATGCTCTCATAGCCCTTAATATATTATGAAGGAAACAACAGAGTAATGATTGTCTATATATTCCAATTTCTATTCAAGTTTTTGCTACAAGAAAAATAAGAGAAAAGCTTCAGTTCTTGGTCTCAGAAAATGTCATATATGACTGCACTTCAGTGTTTGATGATATCATTCTATGTATATTGACTATACAACTTCAAGATGAAAACAACTGCTGTAGGAATATCCATTTCAATGTTAATTTATAATTTTTGCTTAGGTCTCACCAGGCTGCTTCCAGTTAAAATTAGATTACAGCTGGGACTCTTGTAATAGCTGTCTAATAACATATTTTAGAAAAAAGAACGCTCTCGAGCATACGTAAGTCACTCTGAACTATCATGCTATCATGTATTTAAAGACAATCGATCTACTAATCAACATTTCAATTTCATGCTCTGTGGCAAATCTTGATGATGCAGCTTTTGGGGGCAGGGGGGGAAAGGCTCAATCTTTCAATTCCTGGAATGCAGCGTACTCATTAATGTTTTGACTGTTAATAGTTCTAACAGTAATCTTAAGAGCAGGTTACAGCACTTACGTGTTTGTTGTCTCTGTGGTGACAGAGTCTCCAGACTTCCCAGGGCCCTGTATTGACTCCATGGCTGTGGAATAAAGAACTTTCTGCCCTCCATGGCGTTTTGCATCTGATGCACTCTGGGAACACTCTCCTTCTTTTTCCTTCATGGTACTTTTCAATATGTGGATCCCCAGAAGCAGACTGTAGTCCATGATCTTAAAACTTTCTAGAACCTATGGACACAGAAGAAATGGCTATACTGAAACAACAAAAGAATTCACAACAGCATTTTGCAAACCACAGTGTAAACAGGCACAAGTTTCGAGGCAAAAGCTTCTCTTACCAGGAAAATGTGTGAAATTACAGTTAAACAAAAACATTTTACTATCCCACACAAGCCAAAGTGCTAGTTATCTAATTAGCTGAATGTTCTTGTAACAAACTGGAAAGAAAGATGCACAGCCAAAATGTAACCTGATGTTATTTTACAGTCAAGGAAGATAATTCCAGGCAGCACCTTTTCATTTATAGCAAATAATCAATTAATGGTTCCATCATGGACTTATGAACAACACACTTTTAAAATCATCTCTAAGCTACATTCCAGACATCCCTGAGCATTTTTGCCTATACTACTCTCTTATCTCCCTTCCACCTCCTGTTTATAACAGCAACCATATTCTTGGACAACTTTCGAATGTCAAAAAATGTATTTGCTACCACCCTCGTATTGGCAGCTAATGAGATTGGAGTACAAAAATCATGCACCTCTCTACTAGGCTAAATAGGCCCTATCTAAACTCAAAAGACAAGTTTTACTTCTGAAGCATGACTTAATCAACCAGCCTTCTCTTCTAGCTCTATCAACCATTTCTGTCTCTGACAGCATGTCTTCTCTCACACACTTTCATTTGTTTTTAGTCAGCTACACCATTACAAAGTGCAGCATGCTATCATTGAAAGGTAATATAGCTCAAGTCAGTACCCAAACATGAACTAAAGCAAGCTGTGATCACATCTAGTAATATAACCAAACTGCTCACAGACAGCAACAGTGTTTAAGGTCTTACACAACAGCTCTACTAAGTGGAGGCAGAAACACCAGTAACATTCAGGAGGGATATGCTGTGCCACTCACCTCTCCTTTACCTCACGCAGCTCAGCAGTGGCTCATTATATGTTTTGGCATATAGCGCCCTAAGATAATGGTGTCATTTTTGTCACAGAATCAAAAGGCAATAGTACATGAACAAGAGAAAGAGTGATTTTACAGAGATGAGAGAGCAGATTCTAGGTCTGTAACTTTGATGAAGATTATCCAAGCATAAATACTTTTAGTTAAGCAGAAGCATCCCTTCTCTTAATGAAAAAAAAAAAAAAAAGTGCAATTCCAGCACTTGCGAAGGTTTAAAGACTATGTAGCAGTAAATCAGTAACTTAGTATGGATCTGTATTTCTTATCATAAGGTTTTTATAACACTTATCCTAGTTGTTGGAAAAATACTCATTGCTCAGAGTATCAGAGCAGTGATGAAACTAAGCATAACACACTGTAATCTAAACGTAGAAAGGTGCAGCCTGATTTTCAGACTCAAAGAATGACTTTAAGGCACTGTGGGTTTGCTCTTATGCAAAGGGATCCTACACAGTGGTGCCTTAGTTCAAATGGAACAAAAAAAAAGGCTGGTAATGCATGCCCTTAGTAGTCCACAGCATCTTCTATGACAGAACTCACAAAGGGTTTCAGACACAACAAAAAAGTATATTCTAAATTACCATACCACCAGATTTGGAAATTTTATTGTGCATTGTGTGGAAACGTTGGTAGTTTACAATCATAAATTGCAAAAATAGCATGGCTAACAGGAACAAAAGCACTCAGTGCCAAAAACCTCTAAAATTTTCTTTACTGCTTACTTATTGCTACCCTTTACCCAGACTTTCTCAAAAAGAAATTACAACATAATGTATTCATTAAAAATATGTAATCACTGACTGTTTGCCATCAAATACTGAAAAGTAAATTCTGGATAGGCTGAAAAAATAACACCTTAGTAGTACAGTAAGCAACACCGTTCATGCAAAACCAGATTACAGCAGCTAGTCAGGCTAGGGAAAAGCATTGCCACATTTATTTTACAGTTATGAACTACTGCTGACAGCTCTGCCTTCAACCTATTCTTTGCTGCATTTTGAATTAGGTCACATTAGACACATGATTTTACTGCACTAATTACATAACCTGTGTCTAGGATTTGATGTAGTATCATGGGAGGCTGTGCTGTAATATGCTGCTTCTTCTTCCACAGGGACCTCTTATGTGATAAAATTAATCCTTATGACTACATCAATTAATCACTGCCACTTAAACCCATACTGCTTGTAAAATACAGCAGACTATTCCTTGACAATTTGTGATTTTTTTTGTAGGATTACTAAAGAATATCATAAAACCAAGTAGCTATTTTGTTATTACAGTTCATTATCAGACTGAAACACCTTCACATCCAATGGAGTAACTGCAGAACAGATTCTTATAAACAGCACACAGCATAAGAACTCTAGCCCTTGTTCCCCAGACTCTCTGTTCACAGCCCTACTCAGTGGCAGCATTGTCCTGTCCACAAAGTGCCTTCAGGATATCATGATGTGATCTGGCCCTGTCTGCCTACAAGTCTGATGTACAGTTCTGATTACTTCCCCTTAGAAATGCGATAACCAAACCAACCACTCCTTACGCAAATGAATCTTTGTCACCATACCTAAGCATGTTTCAATCCTTGTTTGTTTCTAATGAAACTTCTGGTGAGAAATAATTAACCAGAATAACAAGGAAGTACCTCATAAATTAGCACTCAAAAAAAAAAAAAACCCCAACCTTGCTTTGTGTCAAACTCCTCAGCCTGCATTAAGCCAGCAGTTTTACTTCTTGATTAAAGTAAATCAGTGGGATTTACAGCTGAATATATCTGAGGGGTTCTCACACATGTATTTTCATAAATATTTAAAATACTGAATTGTGACAAAAAATGTGTAAGTAACATTTTGCACACAGAGTTGTACAAAATAATCTCATTCAACAAGGAGAAGTAACAAAATGCAAAACAGCAAGGTATTTCTGGACATGCAGCATTCTATGAGAACATAAAAAGGCACAAGTCTTTTCCTGTGCTGAGGTTTGTTTGCAGATACCTTTGATGATTTTAGAACTTCTTTGAGATGCAGCAGCAGGTTTTTGCTACAAAGACACCAAAATGATAACCTAATCTAATGAAAAAACCCCACTCAAATAAATTGCAATATTACGCGGCTATAATCATAGCAAAAGGAGAAAGCCCTGCAAAACACGACTTTATCCATGTGAGATCACTAAAAATTGACATTAACTCCTAGAAATACACTACTTGTGTAGCTAAAGGGAAGAAAAAATCCCGATCTTTGCTCATGTAACCACTCTGTCATGTACCTTGCTAGCAAAATGGCACTCGGAGGTTTCAGCAAGAATGGTCTTAACCATGCTGTGTACTAACAAGTGTTGTATTTGATGACAAGTAAACCTTCAGTTCATTAACTTAACATTAAATTGTTCATCTTGGTAGTATTTATATAGGTGTTAATTCACTAGCTACAGAGATTCTGTCAACACAGTGTTGTCACTTGCTCACCAAGTACTGCTGGCAAGGCTGACTTAAGCTGCTCTGAAAACTTCCAGATGGCAAGCGTCATTCACCCCTTGTAGCCTTAAGCATTATTTTGTTTCATACCACATAAAAACCCACAGTAAAATGACATCACAAAATACGTTGTTTTGGAACATGAAAAATTAACTCTGTGAATAAGATTTTCTTTTGTCAGAGCTAATCAGATGTTAAAGTATTCTGTGAATCATCTTAAGACATCGTTATGCTCCACTATCTCAGCCAGTGACTAACAGAGCAAAACAAGTATTTCTGCCATGAAATGTCATTTTTATTTTATATGCAGCCAGCCCAAACTACGCACTATCTGACAGAGAAATCTGCATTTACATTTGCTCTCCGTGCAAAACAGCACGCAAAAAATGTTTTCATCAAGCCGTTTTCATAAAAGGGTCAAGAAAAATGCTACTCAAAGGAAAAAAAAATACAAGCTTATTAAATACAAGTACTAAAAGGGTAACCATGCAAGGAAGCATTTCCTCTCCTACAAGCATTTTGGAAAAGGAGCATAGAAATTAACACAAAAGAAAGAAGACTGATTTTACAACAAATCAATAATTACTCTTCAAACATAAGGAGCTGTATGAAATAAACACTACTGTTTGCAAGGTTATGCTGTAAAATGGGGCACTGAAATTATTTGGGTTAAAGAATTATCTGTGTAGATCCTTTGAGGTAGAAAAAAGGCAAAAAACCGTGACACACTCAAACACACTACACACTCTACTAAGGGATTTGAAAAATTCTGTGAATAAATTTGGTCATACAAGGTCTCTGTCACAGTTGCTACAGCACAAAACAGATGTGCATTCATACCATAAAACTTCTGTAGCAACTGGCTAAAACAGCAGTGATGAAAATAATACCCAAACCTCAAACTTAGGAGGTATGACCCTCTTTATCTTTACATTTCCTTGTCTTTACAGGCTTCTTTGTTAGTCACTTTTAAAATGTAATTTCCCCAGAAAAGTCCAGTGTTCTTTGCCATAAAGGTAAAATGCACACTCTCAAAAGCCATTCCTCTCTCAATAGTAAAAATATCTTAATATTATTCTTTTGCTCTTAAAAATTGTGTGACCACAATTTGCTTAATTGTTACTGCTTCTGCAGCAAGGCAAGGATAGGATAGCCAGAGTAAGTCTCAGCGATAGTCTGGAATTTGAAAGCTAGTTCAAATTTTCAATTGTGTACATTGTATGTATGATAAACTCATGAGTGTTCCATCCTTAGGAACGCTGTAATGTTACTCTCCTTGGTTCAGTTAAGGTGCAAATACTGAAAAATGGTCTGTGAGCAGAGTTTTCAGACCCTGTCACCTCAAGTGGGACCAAAACAAGCAGGGAACACAGGAACTGAACAATGCTATACTTGTCCCACCTTAGATAATCTGGAGACACCAGCCCATGAGGGATCATCACAATCAACTCAGCTCCATTCTCTAACTGGGTGGGTCATGCATCTCCTCACCAGCACTGCCGGGAGGTGTGACAGGCCTGAACTGATACTCCAGCAGTGGCCCACCACTGCAGCACTGCATTCCCTGGGGAAGGAGCTCTGTGCCAGCTGTTGAGACGGTTTGTGTCAGCTGAGCAGATGTATCAGGAGGCCAGTTCAGCTAAGCAAGGAAGCCACAGCACAGCTTGAATATGAAAAGGCAGCACACAGGACAGGTGAGCACTGACAGGCTAGAAAGAAGGAACAGAGAAACATTGCATGAGCATCTAGGGATGGCAGCTACGGTCAAGGAAGCCAAAGGCCAGATAGAGTTGAGACTGGCAAGGAATATCAGGACACAGAGAAAAGCTTCTACTGCTAGTGGGAAAAGGCTGACCAAGGAAAACATGGGCCCATTGCTGAATAGGGCAGGAGATTCAGTGACAGCAGTCACAGACCATAGCAGGTCCACACCACCACTTTCTTTCATCACCAGGAAGTTCTGCCAGGCCTCTGAACTTAGTGATGGAGCTTAAGGAGGAGAGGGGCTAGCAGCCAGGGATGTTTGTATTTAAGAAGTAGGAGAAAAGTCCATTGCTTCCTGATTCTGATTACAAATATGAACAATGGAAATACAATCCAAATTTAAGCAACACAGAAGAGAATTCTTAGTCCTGAAATACTGGAAAGATCAAAAATTTCCTTTCTTAAATGAATTCTTAATTTCAAGTGCCTACACTAACTTTCTCACTTTGGAGTAGCAGTAAAAAGAGATAACAAGTTTTGAAGTCCTAAAAAGCTGGTCATTTATCACTCAGGCTAAGCACCCATCCAAATACCACAGGGGCAGAAAAATGCAGAGGCAACAGTGATGTCCTTTTCACAAAATTGATGGAACATTTCTAGTCTTTTTAAAGGTAGAAGTAAAAGGTAGGTAGTCAGATCCGACCTCGTTAGCTGAGCAAATTCAGCTATATGAAAGGTAACAGTGTCTGCTCCTTCTGTTTTACAACACAGAGTAAGACTTGTTTGAATAGAAAAAAATTGCCAGGTAATTTTTTATATACATATAACCTTCAGTGTATGTATATACATATATCTACAGATACACACATACACTTTACTTTTTATATGTGTATTTACATAAATACACTGATTACTATAGGATGATTTTCTTCTTTACTTTTAGTACTTTTAAAATTTAGCTGGGCCCTTAAAAATTCTAGACAAACTTTAGAGTTGTTAATTTAAGATTATACACTGAAAAGAATTATATTAGATCAGCACTCAAGTAACATGCAGTCGGAATTTTCCCAGACTTTCAAAGAACCAGTAAGAGTCCCTTTGTAGGTAACAATTAAATGATTGATCCTTGTTTTTACTTTTCAGTCCAGTTCCCTCTTTTAGATTCCCTTTATTATTTCTAATACAATGGACTCCCCAGGCTTTGACTGGGTAAGTAACCTTGGACAAGTAGGGATGCACAGAAAGGCATCCAGATCCCCAGATGCGACATTCTGATGCATTCTGTGTCATCACACATGGTAGGAGCCCAGGAAATACTCACTGCAAGAGGCTACAGAGAGAACAATGTGTGGTGTCAGATGAATGTCTCATACTGAATATGCAGCTGAACATTAGGTCACACAGCTTTACAAACCAATCACAAGGCATTGCAGACTTCTGTGATAGTTAAACAAAAAATTCTATTCATGTGCAAAAACAATGCTTTCCATCTTGTACCACAGGTGGCAGTGAACAACAAACTCTGATATTCAGGGTATCTCTTCTATGTGGTGATTTCAGACTATCCATTTTGCTTTTTGATTATGAAATTCTTAAGATTTCCCTCAGACAAAGCCAATTTTTTCTCTCCACAGCCCCGTGAACCCTGGAAAGCTCTGGGAGATCTAGAGTCTCCCTTTTCCTACTTTATATTTTCTTACCCATGCTACAGGAAAAAAAAAAAAATCTATTTTACAGCAATTCTCTCTGTCCATAACAGGAACCGATTCCATTCACCAAGGTCCTCTCAAAGAGCAATGATAGGTATCCCTCTTTTGCCTTGAAAATATTATGTGGACAGCACTACTTTTCAGCTGAGGAAGAAATTACCTTGGTCTAGAAATAAGACTGCTGCCACTAAGCCTGCCTTCCCATTCCTAGCTTACCAAGAGACATGTTCACAGCAGCTCTACATACAGTTTATCATACATAGCAATGGTTCCACAGTGCTAATTATGTCTAGAGTAAAAATTAATTAAAATCTCCAATTTAATGGAAATAATCATCATCATCATATTAAATCTACTGGACTTCATTCCTAGGTATTGTCACAGATGGATCAGTATAATCCTGGATGTACAGAGAAATAGAGGGATAGTCCTCTATAATACAGGATGTATGCTGGGGTACACTGAGCACAGTACAGCCACCTGGTTTTGAAAGAGGTGATTGTCACACTACACTCAGCATCAGTGCAGCCTCACCTTTTCTCTGGACTGCGTGCCGTTTTTGGCTCTACAGTGTAAGGAGGATATAAAATATTCGAATGTGTCCAAAGGAAAGCAACGAAGATGGTGAAAGGACTACAAGGCATGACTTGTGAAGAGCAGAGGAGAATGTTAGGTTTGAGGCGGGCAGAAAGGGTGGTGCTGATCGTTGGTGCCTGGTGATGGGATGCAAGGGAACGGCTTAAAGCTGCATTTGGGAAGTTCAGAGTGGATATAAGAAAAAATTCTTCAGTGAAATGGTGGTCAAGCACTGGAACAAGCTCCCCAGTGAGGGAAGTGCTCATGGTACCCAGTCTGTTGGTGTTCAAGAAGTATACGGACATTCTACTCTATGACTATGATCTCAGATCACAGTAGCTTAATTAAAATACCTCATCAGTGCTCTGATATCCATAGTTATCCCTCATTAAATAGCATGGAAAACAGATGGAGGTTAAACAACGTATACTGAGTAAATTTAGAGCAGAGGTGAACACGGAAGTTTAAGTCAATTTGTACTCACTCGACAATCCCGCTGTAGCGTTTTCATTAGTGCACTGTGTGTTTCAGAGTCAAAATACAACCCTTCATGCATATCTTGCAGGAAATCCAGGTCTTTGAATGTAGGATTGGACTTCTCCCTCTCTTTTCTTGATGCTCTCCGTTTGTACGTGGACCCTTTCAAGTCATATGTGAAATGCATTTTCAAGGCTCTTGGCAAAACATTGTTCATGACAACAATTCTAATATTAATGCCTCCTGACTGAACGCAGTACAGCCCATAAAATTTGGGAAGAAGAGTCCTTGGATTCTGGTTCAGATTCTAAAACAAAAAAGAGATTTTTAAATCTAAGTCTATTTTCAATGATCTTCCATACTTAAGAAAGGGGTTTTTTTTAATAGCAAAGGACATTAACAAACATGAAGGAAATTGTGTATGTTTTCTTATTCAGTATAGTTTCTTCAACCAGTTGATTATCTTTGTGGGTTTCTATTTCAGAAAGCTAGCATGGGCACTGCCTTTTTGCCAGGAACTTATAAAGGCCAAGACCAGAGCAGTAATTATATTTATACCAGGTTTCTCTTTCTTGCAGAAAAGAGCTGACTAGGCCAAACCTAAATGCATGCCGAAGACCTAATTTATTCTTTTTGACCTGAACAACCTTTGAATTTTACCTGCTGGAAGGAGTTTGGGTCAAATGCAGTTCTCATTATCTTGACTTGGATTCTGAAAAACAGAACCCCTCTCTCCATGAGGCTTTACAGACTCAGGGTTAGTGCCAAACGACTAAGTTATTTCAAAAGGAATGTGAGGTCATAATAGAACCACAACTGACCATCAGAACCACAATTGACCATAAGAACAGAAAAGTGTGAAATAATCCAAATTCCACAACAAGCAAAATAAATTAGGTAGGAGAGGATAACAGAGGTGAGAGAGAAAATCCTCCTTCTGAATAAAACTATTCTCAGTCTTTGGCATGAAAAAGAAAGAAGGGGAAACACTATTTCAGGTCTTAACATGATTACTAAGTCACAACATGCAACTATCAGAAGAAAGTACTTTCACAGAAATAATCACAGCAATTTTATACTTTGGAAAGCATTGCATAGTAGTGAGAATAAAGTTCCCCAGAAACAATACAAACTGGCCTTACATGTATTCGTAATAACTCAAACTTATGCTGAGCAGATTATCATAATTAGAAACAACAAAAAAGTACCTGCCACCATTGTCCTTTTTGATGTGTCAGTACACACCTTTTTTTTTTTTTACACACACAGTGAATCCATGTTACTTTAGTGCAATAAAGACAACATTCCTCATTTTTAGTATAAGTGAGAGGGTAATTTTTCAAGTATTTACTTCAGAAAACAAAGCAAGAAAAGAAAGTCAGTCACAGGTCCAATAATACAAAATCCCACATACCACCCAGAAGAATCTCTGTTCATACATATGAGTGGTTCTCCTTAAAAAAGAAAATTAATTAAATTCTACTTACTTTTTAATCAATGGTTTTCCCTTCTGATGACACACAAAACTCAATACAATGGACTTAGAATTAGTTCTCAAGAAGCTCCATTTAAAAATTAAGTTTTGAACAAATTACATGGATAAAAATATCTTTTACATCATTGCTTTTACACATGAGAAATGGAAATTAGAAGTAGTTGGAAACAAAAGTGAAACTGACCGGTCTAGTTTCTTTGTCCACTCTGAGTGAAATGCAGAGGGTAGACAAACACAAAATGGAGAAAAAAACTCAATTAGAAATTTAGAAACCTTATTTTGTTACTAGCTTATTAGAAGCAAAGTTTGGTATCGAATCAGGTGACGACATTCAGCTTCATCTTGAATGCTAAAAGAGCACCAATTCTTATCTTAAATATATTCTTGATTTATATCTATTCTTTCTGTTAGGTGTGTAGGGCATGAAGTAGAAAGGCAGGTAAAAATGTAAAAAATATTACAAAAAATACAGATAAACCCAGTGAAATATTACAAGACAAACGAAACTGAATCTTCAGAAGTGTGACAGGAAACAGGAAAAATAGAGGTAAAATACAGTCTTCAATTGCTTACCATATAATAACCTGGCAAGAGCTTCTGAAGAAACTCAGCCTCTTTGTGTTGAACTGTTTTGATGATGAATTCGTCACCACTAGTTACAAAAAACAAGGACCCACTGGCACCTGGGTTGGATAATTCAATTAAAGGTTCACTGCAGATTGAGTACTGGAAGAGACAAAAATTGTTTTTCACTGCCAATGCATGCATTACCCAAACACAAGTTTAATAGGAAGAACTGCAAGTTCAAATAGGCACAAGAGAATCACGTAGCAACACTACTGCTGCTGAACAGCAAGCTGGTTCACAGAAATTTGGCTAAGGTTTGGCAGGTCACTCTGCCCAGGACATGCTGCACAATCATGGAAGAGCAGGTGGCAGCTGAGCATACGATCCCTCTTCATGTCCCACTGCAACTGGTGAACTTTCCTTTGGAGTGAAGCCAGTGGTTGAGGTGGAAGTAGTTGATCCCCATGCTGTCAGCACAGCAAATTCCTGAGTCAAAAACTTTGAGAAGATAATTTCATTGCAACTGTTTGCTTTTCATATCCATTTTTGAAGGAAACAGGTACAAGATGGTAGAAAAATAAACTGGGAGTAGAGGTTTCTCATTATAGACAAATAGGCCAATCCTATCCTGTGAAACTGGTATTGAAAGAAGTCTACCCACCAAATACTGCTATATAAAGGGCCCAGCTAGTTTTCACTGGACACCTCTGAAAGTCAAACCAAAACCAAAAAGTAAGAAAATCCCCAAGAGCCTGACAACTGAGTATTTATTAGCAAGAAGTTTCCCTGCAAAATGACAGCGCTCCATGAGGTTTCCAGTGACAATTTAATTCTACCTGCTGTTCAAATGTATTTACGCTTGTTATGCAGCCTGACTCCTACAGTGCATTACCACTCATCCTCCTTGGAAAAGGTGAAGCTTTAAATCTTTGAGCTTTGTCACTTCAAATTAACGGTGTAAACTCACATATGCTTGCTGTAATTTCTACTCTTATTTTACTTCTGATGCCCTTAAGCCACAGCTGGACAATCATTTACTACTACCCACATACCACTCGTGCGTTTTGCTGTGCCAAGAGAAAAAGGAATCTGCAACAAGTTGTCTTTACTGGGAATTTCCCTCAGGGCATAGCCTTTTTGTACTTAAACTGGCTGTCACAAATCTTACTCATTGCATGCAGTCTTTCTATAAGCTTTGACTTCTGCTACTGCAAAGGCTTCCTTAGATGGAAAAGAAGTTGCAGGTGATAACAGCTTTACTCTAGGAAGCACAGTCTTTTTAGCAGCTGGCAACACAGCCCACATACTTCATCTTTTGCCAAGTCCATAAAAAGAGATAAGATAAATAACACATTACATAATGACATTACTGTCACACATTATGTCCTTGTCTCTAAATTGGAGAGGCATAGATTCGATAAATGGATCACTCAGTGGATAAGGAATTGGTCATACTCTAAGAGTTGCGGTCAATGGAAGGAAGAAATTCCTCACTCTGAGAATGGTGAGGCACTGGAATATGTGGCCTAGAGAAATTATGGATGCCCCATCCCCAGAAGTGTTCAATACCAGGCTGGATGGGGCATAGAGCCACCTGGTCTAGTGGAAGGTGTCCCTGCCCACGGCAGCAAAGTTGGAACTCAATTATCTTTAAGCCTCTTCCAATCTAAACCATTCTATGACTCTATGATTTATAAAATTCCCAAACAACTTTATTTCCTTGCTACTACCATTTATAATTCAAATTAATTATCTTTTTTTATATATAACTATGGTCATGAGGACTAGTAATACAAAATCCATACATAGCACTAAAGAATTAAAATAAGACACCCACATTAAGACACCCACATTCAACCTAAGTAAAAGCAAAAACAGCTAAGTTTTGCTTTCAGGCTTATTGTCCATATAGGAAAAAAAATCCATTATAACATACTTGAACACAACAGAAACAATATATTTAGTAGTATATTAAGTAATGTTTCAGCACCATTTAATCAATTTTTCTTTTTTATTTGCCCAAGCCCTTTCAAATTCTTTTGCTTTTAAAGAAGCCATTATCAATAATGGAACAAAAAAATTCTAAAACTCATTCAAAAAAGTGCACAATAAAACTCTGACATGTAAAGTTGCTAATTTGTACCAGGACTCTGATTTCTTGGGTGACCCTCCAGGAAACAAACTGGATATGGGGCAAACATCTAGAAAACAATCCAGATTTGCATTCACACTACCTGTCCAAAAGCAGAACTACAGGAGAAATAAAATAGTGGATACTTGTCCTAGCACTGTACAAAGTGGTTCCAGCAAGCAAAGCCTGCTTTTACTATGTCAGCAAATTTGTAATTTTTTTTCTCATGTAAACCACTGAACACTGTGAAAGACTAAGTCTTCAATTTATGAAATAGAACAAAGGAGATATCAGAAAATGCTTCATTTTTAGTCTGCCATTTTTAGTCTCAAAGCTAGACAGGAACATTTGCAGACATCACTCGTAATGAAGTGCATAAGTAACACATATAACACAGAACTACTTAATTAGAACTGAATTGACAAAAGTCCTGAAATGACTGATTATAACTTCTCTAGAAGAATTTTCTGAATGGCATGGATGTTGCTTTAGTCAATTAACAAAGCAGGTTTTTTACACTAATCGTCTCAAAGACAAAGAATTAAAATTTCTGTAAACATTAAAAATATTCACTAGTTATATACCCCTCCACACACAAAATTTCTTACTGAGTCAGGCACCCTTTAAGAATCTTTTTCTGCCACAATGAAACTAGCATGCTTTATAATAATTTGTAACTCAAAGGAAAACTGCAGGCTCTTACCAAATAGTCATCAGGCTTGATACCAAAAAGTTCTCTGAAATAGCGGAAGGCAAGAGGTGCATATGTCTTAAATCTGAAGTCAGGGTAATGATGAGCAGGGGTAAGATTGCTCCCTTCACTGAAAACAAAAACAAAAATAAACCAAACCAAATTACTGAGCAATTACTAGCAGCTACTTTTACTGTGAAACTGCCTAACTTGACTGTTTGCTGCTGAGGAAAGAGCATAAATGCAGATAAACCCCTGTATCACCATTAATCACTGTAATAGAAATGACTGCGAGAGACAGTGCCAGCAAATTCCTTTTTCTTGCCTTAAAGGAAATTATTTTCACCACCTGTATGCATTTGCATAAAGATCATGTTTAAACATGAACAGGACAAAGTCTGCACTTCAGAAGTCCAGGGCAGAGACTGACACTCCCAAGTACTGAAAACTCTTGTGTCATGGTCTCTGTGCTCAAGATGGCTCTGACCACAGTGTCTCCCACCAGCCCTTCTCTGTTTGTAAGCAGCAGATCCAGCAGGGCAGCTCCCCTGGTAGGCTCACTTCCCAGCTGTGTTGGGAAGTTACCTTCACACACTCCAGGAATCTCCTAGACTGCCTCCTCTCCACTGTGTTGAATTTCCAGCAGACATCTGGCAGGTTAAAATTTCCAGCAGACATCTGGCAGGTTAAAATTCATTCCCATGATTTCACGACAATCATGAAACATCAGCCAGCTGATCATAGAATACTTCATCCACCTCCTCATCCTGGTTGGGTGGTCTATATCAGACTCCCACCAGGATACCTGCCTTTTTGGCTTTCCCCCTCATTGTCACCCATAGGCACTCAACCTTCTCATCACTATCCTTGAGCTCTGTACAGTCAAAACACTTCCTAATGTACAGAGCCGCCTCACCACCTCTCCTTCCTTGCCTGTCCCTTCTGAAGGGCTTGTAGCCATCCAGTGCAGCACTCTGGTCATCCCACCATGTTCCTGTGGTGGTGAATATGTCATAGCTTTCCTGTTACACTATGGCTTCTAGCTCCTTCTGTTTGTTACCTGTACTCTTTAGCTCTTTTCCTTTTTTTATATTTATCATCTCATTGTATTTTTAGGCTGATTTACAAAAGTCTTGAGACGAACACTATATTTAAGCTAAAGGAAAACATCAGCAGCAAAATGCTGCTAGATTTCAAAAAAACCCCAAACCTGCTCTTGGATTCATTTATGATGGAAACCTCTAGAGAGGGCTTTTAAGAAGAGGAGTGAAGTTCTACACTATGATTTCAAAACAAACAAGAACACCTTTCAGACAGAGTTTTGATAATGAAATCAGCCAGATAGAAACTTTCTACCACAGTTCTGAGTATTAAAAAGCAGGCCTTTATTACAGCTTGCTGGTCACTCGGGGCACCCTTCCTCCTTTTGATGGCCCTAAGCATCGAGTGAACAGAGTTTTTATCGTACACACCGATTACTTATTCTTTCGCTATCCCTACTTACTTGACTTTATTTGACATAATCACTCCCCTTACCAGAAGTCCTTATGTGATTCTTTGGGGTCTGTCTTCAATGTCCAGTGTCATTTCTATGTGGCTGTTCCTTGACCCCTGCTTTTGAGTAAGCGCAATATCGTTGTTTTGCATAACTTCTACTCTGTCAGCCTTGCAGAGCTGAGCTGATTTCCTGCTTGTGTTTAGCATGACTTCTGTTTGCCTAAGTTACATCCTTAATCTATTTCTCCAAAGTTGTGCTGTTGTGTTCTACTGTCCTTGATAAGAGTAAAATGCTGTTCTGTTCTACTGTCCTTATCAGTTTGGCCCATCTCTAAATGGCTTGATAAATAGATAAATACAAAATCCAAGACTTGACACAGTAGCTGAAGTCAGCTTTTCCAGAACTTCTCTACTCACGTACGCTAATTAAATTATTCAGAAATGTGGAATATTGCCATTATGCTTGGCAAAAAGAATATCCAAAGGACACTAAAAAAGGCTACAAATTCACGCAGATATGAAAAGCAATAAATGTTAAGCAACATTCCTGAAAAAGACTAAATAAGAGGTTTCATCCTGTACAATTAATACTTGTTACATGGACTTGCCACCTTTCATTAACAATAGTTTGATGACGGAAGCCTATCCAACCCACCTAGCAGCCCCTGCATGCACTGCCAAACCCCCACAAAACCAAACTGTTTCTGTGACAGCAGGTGAACAATCTTTCTCAGGCTCCAGAAATGTGTAAGACTTCAGACTCTTGAATAAGAGACATAAGGAGGAAAAAAAACAGATTTCTGTCGTGAATTCACACATAAAAAGATGGTTGTGGATGACCAACCATACATACAAAGACAATAGAATACTGCTGCTTCTTGGAGTGCTAAACCCTACAGGTAATAGTGAAGGTTACCTAGTCCTAATGAACTCCTCTGATCACTTTATGTCTACTGCAGTACAATTCCAAGGTATCAAAATCAAATCCATATATCCTTTATTGTTCCATTATAGAGCCAAAAGATGGATGTCAGTAGTATACAAGCTGAAGATGGTAGTTTTTCTTTACAGTTAAGATATGCTCATTCATGCCCATTCATAAGGCCTTTCAGCTGCTCAGAACACTGCCAGATTTGTCTGACATTAAGTTTTTTAGAGCTGGTTGTAACTCATTGAATTTTTGTGCAATATGAGGATGCCCCAGTGGTCATACAGCTACACTGGGAACCTGGGGTCATACTTGTAAATGAATTTAGTTGTCATAAGATGGAAAAAAGAACAGAACAGAGTGTTTTCTACTGAAGTATCACGTAATTGTCAGGGAATATAAAGCATCTAAACTTTTTTATAGAGTTCTACCTTTCAGTACTAAATACTTATATAAATCTGTTTCCTCCAGGCATAACTCAAAAGCTTCTCCTGTGAAAGCATATCAGCAAATAGATGACATGTCCTTACTATACCAGAACATGTACTGTCACTTCACTAAGGTGAGATGAAGGTAGGAGGTTTGCCATGACAGTAGCACTGCTCTGAGCCATTTGATAAGTGCATGTGGAGTAAAATGACCAATGCTGGCTCAGCAGGTGCACAGTAATGCATAGCAAGGGGAGATTTATTGTAAAACAGAACAATTATTTTGGAACAGCTTCTACACAGAGGGCAATTCCATGTATTTAGAGCATATCAGATTAATTTTTTACAGATGTAACAGTCAATTTCACTATGCAGATGAATTTCTTTATTCTTTATAAAATCATCTTTAAGTAATACCTTATATTTAAGGTCTGCAGAGTATTTTATCATACCCTACTGTTTCTGTTAATCATATTAATTCGTTTCTGCTTCACTACCTAATAGAATAGTTTACTGACCCCAACAGTAAGCTCTTCTGTAACTTATGAAGCAAGCTTGACACGAATTTAAGATTTCTTGTTAGTACTCTGGAAAATAGTTTCTAAGGTTTTCTTGATGTTATTTTTAATAGAAAAAGCACCCTCACTTCCAGTAATATCCTACAGTAATGGAAACTTCAAATTTCTTATCAATTTGAAGTTCATATGACAAATATGAATGGAGTATGGCCTTGCTCTCGCTGGAAAATGACAAACTCCACTGTAGAGAATGCTTTATGTAAGTACATCCCTACCCTATTTAGAATTATTCACATTCCACTCTATTAGCTATTGAAAGAATGTACTCTGCGGTTTCTCTCCACATTTCCTTGATGCATTTTACAGTTTTGCTTTCGTGGGATTAAAGTGTATGTGCAAAGCACTACATATAATGATTTTTAATCAGTCTAGGCAGTTTCATGGGGATGATTATGTCTTTGAAGTTGAACAAGAAAAATGCCCATGATCTATTGACAAAAAATTAAATCTGCAAAATGGTGCTTTGGACATAACAGAAAGGGGGTAACCATATAATTTCCCTCTCAGCTAGTTTACCAGGTCTACCAGAAAAACAAAGATAAAGACTTTTAAAATGAGCTCTGATTCTGGCAATCTTGAGGAATTCAAGAGTTTTAATATGAGCTGTGACAATAAAATACAGGCTTTGGAAAGATTAGGGAACAATTGTAACTTATGAGGTATTTCAATAACCTTAGCTGTTAGACCACACAAAAGAAAAAGATTTGTAGGCAGACTAAGGAAGAGAGACTAAGCTTCAAATGCAAGTTTGGTTTAATACTTAAATTGTAAATTTTTTTTTTTTTAAATCAAGCACACCTAGAAATGACAGTATGTGCATCTTAGCCTGTCACTTTGTAAATGCTGAGAGTGGATTAAAAGCATAGGTGGTGCAATATCAAACTAAAAGTGAACTAAAACGAATTACATTTTTAATAGTGAACCCCATGGCTTGCAAAAATTTGCTAAACAAGACATCCAGATACGTTTCTTGGCAGCTTTTCTTTCTTGTGGCCTCACCCTGGTAGGATGTACTCAGGAGATATCACACCTATCTGAAGGGACAGAGAGAGCTAGCTGCATATCTTGGTAGCAAGCCTTCATTCTGAGGATTGCTAAAAGGCTCTGATGGAGCTGTTAACAAAAGAATTAAGTCTGTAGTTGTGACCCCATGTGTAACTTTCTCATGTGTATTGTAAAAAACCTGAAGAGGAGGAACACCTCAGTTCTTTCAGTGAAAGCAACTCTTTTTCAGATCGCAAAAATCAAAATAAAATGTCTGAACTTAAATGCTCCCAACATTAAAAACTAAAATGATCTAATTTCAGTTTCATTGCTGTTGGATACAGCTGCTTTTTAAAAATTCATCAAAATGTGTTTCATCTCTAAAAACTGTATCAAACAAACACACGCTGCAGGTCAGGTAGTGCTTTGGTATACTCCTTTCCTGTGTCTAATTTCAGGAAAATATAATTTCCCATGTGATGGAAGTACGTATCATGGTTATCTGTACAAATAGGTGTGTCTGTGTTTTTTTCATACTGTGGGATAAAGTCCAGCAGTAATACCCTTTTTTCTCACATTTTCCTAAACTTTCAGTCTCCAAACGCTATCCTAAGCAGTTCCCTGCAAAGCAGCTTTGAAATACAACTAGGAATAGTAAGCAACTTTAAAACAAGCCAAGCCAATCATATCTATGTAACAGCTGAATACAGAAGCATTTACTTACGATGACAAAGATATGACTATTTCATAACCAACTGGAAATGCTATTAAAATACAGGATCTCAGAGTACTTGAAAAGTAGTTTAAGTATGTTTACATAACCATATAACTATCCAGGTAATCAGAGGTTTACCAATAATTTGTTGGTAACAGAAGTAGCTGAGTCCAGTAATTCATAACAGGTTCTTAGCTTTTGTTGCCAAAGTATCCCCATTTCTAATAATTGTTTTTCATCCTCCTCTCTGTGCTATCACTCAACTCACAAACCGTAAAAACCTTGTCAGAACATGAGTTCTGTGCATCTCTGCAACCGAAGTATCAAAGAAGAGCAGCAGCATATCAGAATATTCAGGTCACTTTATCGGCCTTGTGAAACCACCCACTGGAAACACATATCATGGTCTAAGTTACACGACTCTTGTTAGTGTGAACATTTAAATACTAGTCACACTGAACCCACAGAGCATTCTATACTACAAATACACTCCTTAGTCCATCAGCTAACCTGTGATACAGATTTGGTACAAAGATATTTCCAAGGGTAAGTATCATTTTTCCTCAATCAGTCCTCAAAAACATACTAGAAAGCAGTAAACTTCAGTTTTGGATGTAGGGTACAACCCAGACTGGCCATATGTAAAAGTTTTTCCTTTCTTAGTACTTTTTGATTACTTATTTGAGCAGTTATTCAAATGCTATCACAATACAATGGTAGGCTTTTGACATTAAAGAGCAGAAAGTACTGAATAATCTTTCATTAGCGTCACAAGAAAGCAATTTGTAAATGAACCAGTTCAGTACACAAACTGTAGCTGCAGAGTGCTTACAGGTCATCGGCATCTAACACTTCCCAGCTCAATTAGAAACCACAGCAACTGTTCTCAATATGCAGGGTCTAGACCCTGCAATAAAAGTGTATTAGCAAGGGAAGTACATAAGATTGACTAACGAGTTGCTGCAAAAAAGGTCAAACTCAATAGCTGTGCTTAGAAGCAGCCTCCATCTAAGACAACAAAAAAATGCAGGCTGAAACAAACCATCTTGCTTAAAACACTCTGCATTTCTGAAGCTTCATAGCCAATATTAGCTGATAAAATGGAGCAGCTTCTGTTTGGCTTCTCAGTCATCACCACAGAAAATGCACCTCCTTCTATGTCTGCTGGAAGAGCTTAACAAGCTGCCTAAACTGCCAGTTTACAAAGAGCTGCACATCCCCGTGGCCCAGTGACCAGCTTGAGCCACCACTATCTGCCAGAGCTAGGCTTACAGATGAGCAACGAGCTGTTCTAACCACGGCCATCTCACCGGGAGCCAGTGCCACAGCCCAGACAAAGGGCTGACAAAATATTGCTGCAGCCACATTGTACTAACTACTAACTAGAAGCAAATTGTGCCACTGGGAACTGGTTCCAGCCAAGGAAGACAGGGGCACAAACATGCCCCACACAGCTCAGTCATAGGACAGAGCATAGAGAGCACATGCAGGATGAACTTTCCCACTGAACCCTCCACCCACTGTTGTAGCAGTACCAACACTGCAGTAAGCACCTCTGTTGCTGGATTTCCAAAGCAGAGTTGAAAAGCCAGAAAAGAGGTTACTTGGAGTGGTTTCCCTTCATTCAGTGGAGAAATATTCTATTTCACTCTGTAGGGTGGAGACTTCAGACACTATCTTCAGAATCATGTGGCTCAGTGCAGGGTTCATTTTGTTTCTCCATCCTAGGAACATATTTGCATAGTACCAATTTAACTCTATCTGGAAGGTGGTTCTCAATGAGCTCCATTATAGCAGCTTCCAGTAATACCTCATTTTCCAAAAATAACATGTTGTATGAACTCCTGGGGAGCTTGAAGAGAAAGGGATGAAAGGCCCTCCACCATTACAATGTGCAAATGAAGGCAAGCACCTTTGCAATTCAAATCCACCCACTGTACAGAGACACCTGTACTTCACTCAAAGTCACTTCCAGAAATAAACACCTAAATTAATCTGGGCTAAACTATGACCAATTTAACACAGTTACAAAGTAACTCTGGACCAGGAGTAACCTGCAATCCAGGGAGTTACTCCTGATTTACATCAGTAGTTCCTACAATATGCAGAGCAGTTACGTTCAGATCTGACCTAACCACTTTTTCCCCTGGCATTTTTCTCCCATCTTAATGAATCCTGAACACTTCAGTATGACTAGTGAAGCAGAGACACAGGCTGAGGGTTATTTCAGGGTCTGAGAGGTATGCAGAGACTATTTATCCTCTTCAACCAATAAAATTCATAAACAAGTGTTGACTATTTCCCCCTAATTATAGAAGGGCAGATATAACACTCTTCTGCTCACCGCTGCAAAGGCTGCATTGCATTGCATTTCTACTACCTTAGGTCTATCTTACCACTGCCACCATAACTGTGCTCCTGCTGCTATCAAAGCAGGTGGTGCCTATGACTGAAAAACAGTCTTCTCACCTCACTGCCAGAAACAGGTGAGACAAGGAAAACATGGGAGGAAGGTGGAGCAGGACACCATGCGAAGAGGCAGGCTGCTGTGAAGTTGCCACAATGAAGGGAAAGTTCAGCTGATAACCAGTTTGAAGTTGCAGATGCATTATTTGTGCCCAAAGCAAGTGGAAAAATACTGCACCTTGCTGGGTAAGCACCTGTTTCAGCACCACTCTTGCTGCACTCTTAGGTTCTCCTTCAGCTGCAAACTTCTGCAGAAAGTTTACCCACCCTCAGCTTGCTCCAGGGTACCCCCAGGTAGAGGTCAACCCACTTCACCTGCTGGTGTAACTAATTTCCACTAACTGCTTTCAGCCCAGACCAATCCAAAGGGAACAAAAAAAAAAGTCATTACAGTAATTACTTTTAACAGTGCTGCCATCACATGTAGGGTACCCCCCTAGGAAAAAATGAAGAGCAGCTGAGGTGCACCTTGGGAGTGCAGCCCTAGCTGTAAAGAATGTGTAACCTTTGCTTTTAACTTCCAACATGGGTAATGAAGCTCCCTATTCACATGACTCAGGACCAAACCACATAATGCCATCATGAAACAGCATCCCAATACTCTCAACCAGCAAGAAAGAATCATGTATTAATTTTGTGCAATCCTAAAGTATTACAATTTATGCACAGTAATACACTTCTGGTTGAATATATTTTAGATAAATAAAAGTGCATGTTACATTGAGACATAGCAGGATTTGAAATTTCTGTGCATCAGCATAAGAAATCAAGTGTCGTGGTTTGAAGAGATTGCTACAGATAGTCAACATTGTCAACAAGTGCTCTTTATGGAGACGCTCTTTGTTACAGTCAAGATGACTCACTATGCTATATACTGCTTACTACCTAGCTATGCAAAAAAAATCACAAACCCCAAAACTACACTGCTTTGGCCATTACTTTCATTTGTCTAATTTTACCCAAAATATTTGGTTTTTATAGGACACTGTCTGGAAAGATTTAGCGCCACTCTTGCTGCACTGTTAGGTTCTCCTTCAGCTGCAAACTTCTGCAAAAAGTTTACTCAACCTCATGTTGCTCTTACTAAAGCTTTTCTATTCAATTTTACACTAGTGCAGTCAGTCTCTTCCTTCTGCCTTTTGATTTTGCTTCAGGCCAGAAGGGATGTCTCCCAGCTCTTCCTTTAATACCAATACAAAAAAAAGGAAATCCCATTTCTGTGTGTACATACACGTGAGTCTCACAGCAAAGAAGGCACATACAATGCCATGGACTACAAATTGTTTTATTTTACTTGTTGCTTTAAAACTAAGTTTAAAAAGAGAAGAGATGCTCTTTCTCAAACCATGCTATGTAATAAAACAGTTTTAGCACGTAGGTTCCATTTAGTTTCCATGAACAAAACTGATATAGCAAACATACCATCCAGTGATGGAAGCCTCCATCACTGTCATAGGCAGACATTTTTCTCACCAATAAAAACTTTTTTGCATTATGTGCAAATTTCTTACCTGTATGTTGGATTTTTTAAACAAAATTTTGTGATTACAGTGTATATGAAAACACATGCATATAGTTAACTTCTCTATATCCACCTAATCTACAAGAGAAAGACTACTGATCTGTGCACAAACCCTATGATTAACACCAAAACAAGGATATGAATACTCTCAACTCCTAGGAACTAGAGAATGTAATGTAAAAGCTTCATTTCACAAAAGAATTTTTTTTTTCTATAGGATATCCCAGTTCAATGAAAACCAGGAGTCAAATCAAGGAAATTTACATTTATACCAAAATTTAAAATTACAAAATTTAAATTTACCAAAATTTAAAGAGCCTGCAAATACTTTGTACATTGTTAATCTAACTTGGTTTAGTGACACCAGTAAATACTAAGGATTATAAATTATTCGGAACACCTTATGAAGTAGCATTCAAACTGCACGTGAACAAAACTTGGAAAAACGGATAGAAATCATCCCAAATGCAGGAAATAATACATATATAGCATATACTTACTGAAATGACTGTACTTATCAATTCTGAGAACCTAGACAACACTCAACAGAGTAAGTCATCCTGGTTGTGAAATACGTTTCTCCTAAACCTTCTTCATCTCTTGCTGGCATACATAACTCAGAAAGGGTACATGACACTGTACTTATCTTCTGAACATTAAAAATCAGTATGACCTTGATTTCCCTTATCAGCATAACTGTATTGCTACAATTTCTATACCATCAACTTGGCAGTGATACAAGCTGAGGTAGCAAAGCAGTAAAGCTGCACAACCTGTAATCAGCATAGCCTGTAGGAGCTGAGTGTTCTCACAGACTGGAGTCCTGGATAGAATTTTATAGTGTAAATAAAATGCAGTGTTGTAGTATAAATTATTATATTATACTTCAAATGGCAGGACTTGAATTTCCATAAATTTTTAAACATTCTCAACAATATATCAAGTATTATTTTTAGAAAATAAACACAACTAAACAAATGTAAATGTTGGATCCACAAATCACTTGAAATTCTAATTGACAATTCCTCTAATTGAAAGTGTAAAAATTACTTTCCCTCTCTACAAATGGTAAGTCTCAAATCTTCAGATGAACTGTGACCTTTCCAGTTCTCTCCCTACCTTCATTTTCAATGACAACATGAAGACCAGATAATTTTCAAGTTTCATGTGTTATACTTACTCTAACACAATTTTGTTAGAACTGGAGAACAAACCTGGTTCAAAATATCTAGTTAAGAGTTTAATTATTAAATTCTACTGAAGAAAAATTGAATATGCTTGTTCTTACCTTGGTAGGAAGACACTTTCTACTACATAGAAGTCTTGCATAAGAACATCTCTGTCTGGTTTTGATGTAAGGTTTCCTACCGTGTATCCTATTCCCAGCTGGATAGCACCTTTAATAGCTGAGGATGCAGTCTGTGCAGAAAGTAAGAATTCAAGCATGAGTTTGCTAAAAGCAGACTTCTGTTCTTTATCAGTAATATTACAGCTAAACTCTTTGAACATTTTTCTAATAACACCCTGTCATCTTTACATCCTAGACCCCAGTGAAATAACTGCTTTTTAATTAAAATATTTAAAAGAATCACTATTGTAGCAAAATCCACAAAAAATCAATTCTCTGGTTTTACAAACTGAAACTTTTCAAATTGCTCAAATAACTTAGACATGGGGCTCTAACTCAGTATACAACCACAGAATAGCAGGTTGGAAGGGACCTCAGGAGGTTCAACTTTTCTTTACAATAGCATGATTTAGACAAGGCAGCCAAGCACCCTGTCAAGCCAAATCTCAAAAATGCCCCATGTTGGGGAATCCACCAATTCTGTGGAGATTATTCCACTGGCTGATTCTTTTCACTGTGAAATATTTCCACTTGAGTTCAAGTGGAATATCCCCAGGAGTAACTTTAACCCATTGTCCCTCATATTTTCCATGTGACCCCTTGTAAGAATAGAGTCTCTATGTTCTTTGTGGCCACCCTTTAAATACTGGAATATGGTGGTAAGGTTTCCCTCAACCTTCTTTTCTCAAGGTTGAACAAACCCAACTCTCTCAGCCTCTCCTCACACATCAGGCTTCCGAGCCCTTTGATGATCTCTGTGGCCCTTCTTTGGATCCTTTTCAGCCTGTCCGTACTATTTTTTGTATAGTGGGGACCAAAACTGACGACAGTATTCCAGGTGTGGCCAGACAAACGCTGACAAGAATGGGACAATCTCTGCTGATGATGCCCTTGTGGATGCAGCCCCGGATCTCACCGGGTTCCTTTGCTGCAGCAGCACCCTGCTCACTCATACTGAGCTTGTCGCTCACTGGGACTCCCAGGTTGCTTTCCACAGAGCTGCTTCCCAGACTTGTGCTCCCAGCCTGTGCTGCGCTCCTGGATTTGCTTTCCCAGTGTAAGACCTTATACTTGTCCTTGTTGAACTTCGTAAGGTTCTTCTTTGCCTGCTTTCCAGCCTACACACGTTTTCCTGCAGGTTGGCTCTTCCTTCCAAAGTGTCCACTTGATTCCTGAGTGATTTTAAGTGCTCTGGATGACCACTTATGAAGACATGAAACAGCGCTGGCCCCAACACCAGTCCTGGGGGTCCCACTTGTGCCAGGCTGCCAGCTGGAAAAGGAGGCATTTACCCCCACTCTGGGTGCTTTCTGTGGGTCAGTTCCCCACCCCCTGCACGGGCAGCTTGTCCAGGCTGTTACACAACAGCTTCACCAGGAGCCGGGAGGTGGTGAGAGACCATAGAGAAAGCCTTGCAGAAACACAGGCAGACAGTGTCCATGGCCTGCCCCACATCAGCCAAGCAGGTTACTTTGCTGTAGAAGGCAATCAGGTTTGTCAAGCACAATGTGACCTTGTGAACCCATACTGGCATTTCCCAATCACGTGCTTCATCTGACTTGTGATGGCTCCCAGGAGGATTCTTTCCATAACAGTTTCCTCTGCCTTAGTACTAACCTTCAGAATGCACAGCCAGACCCCAAACTCCACACTGTGATCACTGCAGCCAAAGCCACCACTGAGCGAGATACTACAAAGCTGGTTTCCTTGGTTAGTGAGCAGCAAGTCCAGCTGTGCCTCATTCCTGGTTAACACGTCTAACATTTGTAGGAGGAAGCAGTCCATCCTGCATTCCAGGAACTTGATAGATTTTGTGACCTGCTGTATTGCTCTACCAAGAATGTCTGGATAGTTGAAGTCTGTAAGACCCAGGATCTGTTATCTAACGGTTGCTTAAGTGACCCTGCTTAAGTGCTTCTTTGCCCTGATTGTCTTGGTTTGGAGGTTGGTAGCAGATGCCTAGTCTAAGATCCCCCTTGGAGATCTCCCTTCTGATCTTGGCCCAGATAGGGCTTCCATAGTCACTGTAGTTGACTTCTGTAAGTTCATGATTCACTTTAACCCAGAGCACAACTCCTCCTCCTCTACTTTCCTGCCTGTCTTCACAAAACCCATACCCATTTTTTGTGACCCTCTTGAGACATTTCCAATCTAATGGGACATTCAAATTGCTTTAGGAGTGTGAAGCAGCACGCATTACATTCTGAAAAAAACCAGTCACATATTCCAGCTGATTGTACATGCATGCCAAGGCATCACAATGCAATCTTATGGCTTAAATGCTGATTGTAGATGCAAATGTATTTATTACATTCTGCCTAACAGTCAGTGCAAGAGGTGCATTGATTGTGGGGAATCCAGAGAAAAACGAAAGTGATAGGGAAAGCAAAATCTCTCCATAAAAATCTACCCTCATGAAGTGTAATGACTAAATTCAATGGTCAGAGCTTGCAGGACAGAGAAGGCTTCAAAATGACAGCATGAAATTGTGATACCATATATATGTAAATTGAGACTATCTCTGAAACTTTCCCATGCTGAATAGACAATCGTGCTGCATGGATTAAAAAAATTGCACAACTGAGTCAAAAATCAGAAACTAGTAAAAAAAGGAATTTTTAAGAAAAGATGGAAGGGGTGAACAAAGAAAAGCATTGGGGAGGGAAAGAAGTCTATAAGGAAGGGAGTATCTTCCCTTGCATGACCACCAGTTTGAAGACAATGGTTGGTCCCTGTTTTTAGGTTTTTTCTCCTACCCATCAGACAAGCAAGAGACTAACAGTGGAAGCAAAGGACACCAGAAGTTTCATGATCAGAACCACTTTAGCACTAGAACAGAACCATTTCAGGAGTGGAAATGACATAAGAAGTGGTTCAAGTACACAAAGCTACTCTTGTAATAGTTCTTGGAACAGCATACACTAGACAGGCTGCTTATTTTTAGAAAAGAAAAGACAGAGATGTGTAGCTCTTAAATAATTAAGACTGCACACCAAGCAGAACTTATACTGGCATAGCAGTTTAGAACCACCAATTTGGTGGGAACAAACAACTCTCCATTCTGAAAGTGCTACTTTGACTACTAAAAAGATTTGGCTTTGTGTCATAAGAAGAGTCACATTTTTCTTTCCTTGAAAGGCTTCTATTCATGAATGATTAATGCCCAACAAAAGCTGTAATTATGTAACTTTGATCAAACCAATACACATACAAATAGTTTCTGCTTCATTGCTGGATGCCCATCTTGTTCACTGCCACAGCAAGTGACTATATCTGAAAGAACAGCAGATAGTACAGTACAAGAGGACACGCTGTTCCAAACAAACCCTAACAAAACCCACCAAACTTCAAAAAAAAACCCAAGAAAAGTAACCTGGCAATGTGTTTTCAAAAGGAAACCCCTGGATCATCTTTCAAGCTCATAAAAATATCTGTAGTACTTTTTTCAAATTCAAAAGAAGACCTACAGACTTACAGTCTCTGGAGGGCAGAATGTAAGACACAGACCTTTCCTACAAGGTTACCTTCTTGTTAATTTCCTCTCCTATTCAAGAGTGTCATTAGTAACCACCCGTCATTTCTGCAGCAATCACAGCAGTTGGTTTAGCAGAAAAGTAATGTTATGAAATAATGCAGAATACTTTAACAACTGCTTTGAAACAAATTGATAACTACTACAGTGTGCTGAAGGCAACTGCTGGCCCAAAGTCAGCTCTTTGTCAATCACCACTAACACCAAAGGCTGGTCACCCAGTATCCCCTTAGCAACTGATAAGTATTTGTTTTCACAATCCATAAAATAAAAACAAAACAAGCCTTGGAATTTGTCTTTAAAACATCACTTGTCTTAATTTTTTTATATTATTATTATTAATATAATTAAAATCATTAAATCCAAGTAAAAGATAAAAAAGCTCCTTCTCAAGCCTTAGGGAAAATGTTCTTGAAACATCCATTTTATTCCTACAAAAATGTATTTGCTGGAAATTTCAAATGCAACTGGAAAAATGCAAGCCTCTTGTGAATTTTTCCTTAATTGGGCACCTCTTTCAATGCCCATGAAGGCAGCAAAATCTAGTTTCAAACCTAAGCCCCTTATTTACTTCAATTTGTCTTGAATACTCTCTTGCTGTACAGCAAACAATAAAATTCAGCAACCTTCTGTGCCATGGGTTTTTTCAAGTCTTTTAGAAACTAAAATAAATTTTTCTTCCTATTAGCCTCATGAAGAGGTTCAGAAAATGGCCCTGAGGCCATTTATCAGCTGTAATTGTAAAACTGACAGTGCACAACGACAGTACAGTGACTCCCAGATAATTTAACCTATTATCAACCTTCTGAAGCTCAAGAAATATTACGGGATGAGAATAACCAGCAGGATAAACAAGCTGATGTATTTTAGGTTATGAAAGTGATTGAATTTGTAGCAAATGGTGCACACTATGACAGTTGTCTTTGTTACATAAAGGGCATAACAAAGTAAAACTTCTCTCATCCTCCTTTTGCTGTTTAGGATATTACTGTCTACTGCACAAGTGCTTTGATGATTTTATCCATGCATAAAAAACTTAAACTGTCTTCATTTTGAAGAAACATACCTTTGCCTCTTTTTGTCAATAATAACTATATATTTTTTCTATATTTGTCATATGGCTTTGCTAAAAGAGCCTCTAGATACGAAAAATCATATACAGACTCATAAAGCTTAACAGCAGTATACAATATAGAACACAGACAGATGTATGGAATATTTGTATCACTGATAAATATTCTAGCACTTAATGCACTGTTCTCTTAAATTGCTTTCTCTGCAGGTGAGTCTTCTACTTGCTCTACATTACTTTAAGCTGAAATCCTTTTGCAGAGTAGCAAAATAAATGAGAACTTAAATTCTCTCAAATTGGGTCTTAAGTTTGCACATGATCCCACAAATAGACTAAGCAGGATTTAGACATTGTTTTTCTTACAAATAATCACTTTCAGGTAGCCTTGTAAAACTGAAATTTGTTATTTTCATAAAATAAAGGTCTTAATCAGACACACAATGCATATAAAGGCAGCTCACATTCAGATAACAAAACAAAAAATCAACTAACTGGAACTATCTAACAACTGTGCAAGTTAGGGACAAGACTACTGAAAGGACTGAAAAAGTATGTCCTTTAAAGTAAAAGAAAAAAAAAATCCAAGGATGGCAAAAATATGGATACTGTAATTTTAGGAAGTATATTATAAATTGGCCAATAATTATTTCTGTTAGAGTGTGAAGGTTGTAAATAACTGGCAAACCTAACAAACCACTAATGTGTCAGTAAATGTACCGAGTACATGATACACAAAGATTTTAGATATGGTGAATGAATTTATTCTTTTAAACAAGTGCCCTTGTAATTTCTTGGTAATTGTATGAGACTATTAATAACAAATCATTTAACAAACCAGGAGCAGATTGGAGCTGAGCAGGAGGACACAGGCTTCACCTAATTTAATAAAAGTTCCTCTCTACTGCCATTCACAGTTATTTTTCCGTTCGTCTTTCAGCTCTCAATTGGTCTTTGCTAAATCTACATGCATTTCCCACAACATGCTCATGAAATGTAACTCTAACATTCTTGGCTTCTTGAAAAGTAGACATCCCAGGGACACCCTTTAGGACTTCATGAATGTGAACTTTGTCCTTGTTTTTGTGTTCTCCCCGTTTATAACTCATTTTATTGCAGCTGAAGTTTGACCTATGAACTTTCTGGGGCAAAGATGGTGATTTTTCCAGAAGACATCTGGTTTATTGCAGGTGCCATAAAGTGATGAAGAGAAATTAACTCTGCCTCAGAAATTCTACCTCATTATCACTCTGGAAGGCAGAATGATTGCTTTCTTTCACCTTCTCTACTACTGTCATTCAAACAGGTTTTAAAATCTGCCTAATGAAATGGCAGAGACATCTAGCTACCACAGTTCTTTGTAACAGATGGGGAGAAACAGACATCTGAACAGAAGCCTCCACTGGTTAACACAGCTTTGCAACCATGCATCCCACAAAGTAGTTGCCACTAGTTCATTTCTCTCTACTACTGTATGTGGAGGAATCTGCTTTCATCACCCTCACTATCCCACTCTTCTCCTTGGTGGGACAATGAACTGGACTGGGGTAGAATAGCTGCCTGACTTCAGGCAAAATTCTCAGTAAAATACGTAAATACATTTTTAAAAGAAGAAAAATATTCATAGGTCTCACTTGATCAAAATTGTTGAAGCCACATGGCTTATGCCAGATCTGAATTTTCTACTACAAGTAGGGATTTTTCTTCAGTTTTACTAGTTATGGTAAGTACCAGGCACCCACCGTTTATCTTTTCGAGACTTCTGAGAAGATATGACCTGCCATAAATTGTGTAAACGCTTAAGCCAAACCATCTGAGGAGAATGCCTGTTGAAAAACAACACATCTTCTTCAAGCAATATTTAAAGAGAGCTCGCTTAGAATATTAGGAAATTGCAATTAGATTCAAGATGTACATGTGGTTATTGCCTTTTGCTTCTCCACTAGATCTGTCTTGTCTTGTCAGTGCCTGCTGTGCTTACAGTCTCACTGAACGAACACTTCTCACAGCTGCTTCTGCTGAAGCTTCTGGATGGAGGTGGCTACCCCATCTCAGTATGCTTTCTGCAGCTGCCACATAATAAATCGTAAATAGGGATATAAAAACAGAGTTACCAGAAATTCCCATTAAAATAACTAATCTTACTGTTCCTCCACAGCTTGTAACCATGGCTCACTACAGCCACAGTACCCCTTCAATCTTTCTTCAATTCACACTGTTCTTCTCTAGCAAATGTTTGCCCACCTTCTGCAGGTCACGCTTCATGAAGGTGGACTACTGCCCAACATGTGTGATTGTTCCAGTTCAACTGCAATCAGAATGATTTTCTGATCCAAGCTGAATCTGATCTCCTTTCATTTTCCAAAATTAGATTCAGGTGACTCCATGGCTTTCAATCAATTTTTCCTCCATCTCAAAACATTTATGCTGAAGCTTCAGTAGTAGCCATGAACCCAAGTACTCTGTTCTATCTTTGAGGAAAAGAATTTGAGACCTCTGAGCTTGGAAGGAGCGATAGCTCCAGGTAAAGTCACTAAAGACAGTCATTTCAGTATCTTTGTAGATGCAAAAATCTGCCATTGAGGTCCCAGTGCAGCAAAACCTCCAGTATTAAAGTTTCAGTGTCCACAAGAAAAAGTACTGAACTTGCAGGCATTAGATGCAGGGCATAAGTCAATGCCAAAAGTGACGGAGCAATGCTGCTTGCACGTTTGCAAGCTCTAACAATAGGTAGCTGGCTTCCTTTATCCAGGTAAATTTCTCTTGCCCCTGGCAAAGTGACTCACACTTACGATATCCAGATATCCAGTTTTGAACAGGTTACATAAAGTCCTTGTAATACGCTAAACAGAAGAGCTGCAAGGTATGCAATGACAAGAAACAAACTCTAATTATACACTTGTGTGGCAGCCTTCAGACTAAATGTAGAGATTGTGGCAATCCAGTAACAGCGCACATTTACATCTATTTCATTTTCTGGTGTGATTTTTTTCTACACTTCCAGTGTGCTTTGACAGACCTGTCTGTACCTCATTCTTGCCACCATCCTATTATTAAGCATCAGGATGCTACTGAAATCTGATTTGACAGGAAGTAGATTCAGGGACTGTGTGATTGATGACATTGCAGTGCAAAAACTGCATGTGTGTCAGCAACTTCTCACAACAAAGTCTGCAAAATAGGAAGAAAACAAAAAAAAGCGACAAGTGCACAATTCAGATATCTGTGACAAGACTGTGATGAATATCCAAGAGAAACTATAGTCTGGTGACTGGATTTTTGCAAGCATGCAATGGAACAAATAACTAGTCTCTCTTATGTTCCTTACCCTGTTTCTCTCTGAAAAAACACTCACAACAACAAAAAAAAAACCCACAAACCCAACCAAACAAAAAACCCAAAGCAAAAGAAACACAAAACCAACCCAAGCTAACCAACAAAAAAACCTCCGCCCTTAAAGAACTGGCCACAGTCTGTACAATTTCTTTGATCTCAGTGTTATTTTAATCCTCTACCTTAGAAGCTGCATGGAACATGTATCTGTGAAGTGTCTCTTCCATTAACTAAGTTCTTTGATCTGGGTGACTGAACTACTTAATTGTTCATATTCACACTGTGACTTAACAAGTTCTCAAAATTTACAGATAGACAGAAAACCTGTAAGTAGTTTCAGATTATAATGTTTGTAGCAAATGCATGCATCTGAACAGCTCAGCAGCCCCACCTTAAATAACACCATTTTAAAGGGAAAAACACCCTGGTTTTCAAAAGGGAAAAAAAAAAAACAACAAAAAAAAAACCAAAATGAAGAAAAACCAAAACCAATAAACAGAAAGTTGTGTTCCCTCTTCTCTCAAGACTTTGACTAGATAATAACAGACAATTAAAAGCCAGAAGAGCATTTATGTCAGAATGCAGCAGCAGAAAAACTGAAAGCTAAGAGTAGAATGAAGAAGCATGATTCATAATAGAAATCATGCTCTGTCTTGGAGCAGTTATGCATTTCAGAGTCTGAAAGGATAAGGTATCAATGTTCATGCAAGACCATTACCAAGGCTGTAGTAATGTAAGAAATTTCTTGGAACTTCAAGGTATTTACATTCATACAGCTGGTAAGTCAGCTGGCTACTGTTGGAAATTGAAGAACAGGAGACTTAATTAAGTCAGATAATGATGTTAGCTACCTCTATTTTAGCTGAGATGAACAAAATAATAAAGAAAATCCGGCAAAAATCTAAAGTTACAGAAATGAAACTGATAGCCTTACAGACTACTTATTCTGGAAAGCTTTATCATGGATGAAGTCAGAGACACCATCCTGGAGAAAGTTTGTTTTCACCTAACTCAGGTTAACTTAAAGCAGTGAAAAACAGTCATTACTACAGAAGTTTGTAATATATGGATAGCATTTATAACTAATTGACATAGATTCAGGAACATAAAGAACATATTGCACTGCAAAAATTCTAGAATTCAGAAATAAACTTTTCCACTATAAACAAAACTCCTTTTTTTCCCCACGATGAAGAGAGAAATAATCTCCTTGGGAATTCTGCCAATTTTGCCAAGGCCAAATATGTTAAAGAACAAAAAGCCACAGCACAAGCCAAGGTATACTGACCTCTGCTTTTCTAAGCTGAGAGGTACAAGTTTCTACACCTTAATTATATTTAAAAAAAAAAAAGTGGAAGTGAAGTCTCTAAACAATGAGAAGAGGTTAGCAAGCACAGTCTGACTTCAGCACTAAATGAGTGCCTCGCCCAAGTGTTTCCACTGTGGTGAAAGGCAGCAGTAGATTGGAGCAGAAACTGCCCAAGTAGCTGAAAAAGCATCAGCTGAGGAAAAAAGCTCTTCCCCAGCCCAGACTTCTGGAGAAAGCGGCACAGGAAGTCACAGGAAGAACTGGAAGTATTTTTCAACCAAAGAAATGTAACAATACATGACTGGAGAACTGTAAATGCAACACCTGCAGGCAGTTAAAGACAGACAGGTTCTGACTGCAAACATGCCTTCTACAGAGCAAGGTCGCTCTGTGTAAGTTACCTAAAAACATGGAATTAAATGAGGAATGACAGGAAATGCCTCTGATGAACACAGGTCCTACCAGGCTTACCCTGCAACCCACTTCCTGACACATACTATTGAATCCTCTGAACTTCCACAAAAGAAGAAAAATGTATATGGAATACCTGAAGAAGGTGAGGATCACAGAATCACAGAGTGGTTTAGATTGGAAGGGATCACCAGTGGGGCATCTGGACCAACCCTCCCTGCTCAAGCAGAGTCTTCAACATTTAACAGAAAGTGCAAGATTTCTAAGGAATTTGGCTTAAGAAAAGAGAGATATTGTTAAAAGTGAGTCATCAGGAAAATATATGCTACTGGTGAGCTCTGCATGGATAAACTGTGAGGTCAAAAGTTATTAATATTTTATTAAAATTACTATTAAAAGGAGGAGTATGATGATAATATTTGGTAATGATACTAAACTAGTACAGGCATATGCAACACAGGATCTTGAACATAAAACAACTGAAGGTGTAATTACATGGAAAGGAAATAAATTGGCATAAGATACATCAACTGGCAGTTCAGGGACAGAACTTGGAGATGATAGTCACTGCGATCTGTCAGTGTCATGTGGCTGTGAATCCCAGGTCTTGTCAGAAGTACTTCCACTAGATACACAGTAAAATTTGTGCCACAGTGAGAAGACTTTACATGGCATTGGTTGTGAACTTATAGTTGAAAAGGAACAGAGAGGAGTATGTGGGATGACCAGGGGGAATGGAAGCTTACCTACAGCTACTACTAGTCTAGTCTAGCAACATAAACCAGCAGAAGTATTCACTTCAGGCACTGAACAGTTCTTCCTTTCTCTTACTAATTGTCAAGAGAAATTTAAATTTCTATATTTTAAAGTTGTGACCTGGGAAATTTAAACTAACCTGTATTTAAAATAAACATTATTTCCTTTCATTTCGGAGAAAATTATCTGGAATGCTAAGGCCACCCAGTACTGGAAATGTAACTGCCAGGAAAAGGGGTGAAAAAAGAAATAGCTTATTTATCTCCTTGACTTTACCAGCAGTACTGCCAGCAACATCCAGAAATTAAAAACCCTAATCACTATATGTACTGCAGAAGCATGTGGAACTCTGTGCTAGATTACAGAAATTAATTTAAAAACATAATTACCATTTCTCTGAGGTGATCTGTCAAAAAAATGATCAAATTCAGTAGCTAACAATTTGATTGTGTAAATATGCATAGAAAAATTTGGATTTATAGCTCCACTTAGTTATCAAAATTGTTAGTGCACCTAAATAATGCTGGTCACAGACAATCAGTGCCAGGAAAACAAACCCCAAACCACACTCAGCAAGATCTAAATGGATCGTCAATGCACGCTCCTACGTTAAATATGTCCGCTCTTAAGAATTTCTTTTTTAAAAAATATTTAGCACACAAATAGTGGTCTGCTTGGCAAAGCACTAGAAAGGTGCTTTGCTTTTAGGGGTTTGTAGTCTAGACACATCGTGTAGACATTCAAAGCATTTGGAAACTTACTAAATTTCTCATAACAGTGTTTAAGCCCAGAGATGCATCTGTTGCTAAGAGCAAAGAATTTCTATCTATTTCTAGCAAGATGGTGTACTTTAAAGCTGGACCAAACAAGCTTTAAATAGTCAGCTCTGCAGTGGATAGAAATACCTTATGATTTCACAGGCAGGATAAAGGATTTTTAAAAACCCCACGGAATATATTTTGTTTGTTCTTGGTTTTAGTCAGTTCCGAAATATATTCACTTACAGCAGGTCTGAATTACCAGCGTGAAGGGAAAAACATACAATAAAAAGGTTGAAAGTTTTTTTTACCTTTTTATACGTTTTCTCTTCATTTGGCTTTCCAGCAGTAACATCTCCATTTTCAGTAATAGATGACATCTAACAACAGAACCTTAAGTTATAAAGAAGGTATTTGCTTTACAAAAGTAATTGTTTAGAAAAATAATAGAATTTTTTATCCATTTTTGCTAAATTCAAACTCTTCAGAAGACAGGAAGCTACCAAGTCAGTGACATACCTAGGATATTCCTGTAAGTATTCTCAGCACAGACTAAAAGGACAGCACTGGCCCAGGAATATGTCCAGCATATGACTGATTCTACATGATTCTGCTTCTTTTGCCCACACCAGTATGCAGTGAAATCTTGCTCCTCAGCCTGCTGCATGAGATGTTGTTGAACGGGCAAAACTATGAAGCTTGTGAGCCAGGTAGTCAGTGGCATCTCTCAGAAGTCTAAGGTCCTTGGTTGCATTGATATGCTGTATCTCCTTAAAGTAGCAAGGAGATCACAGAATCACACAGAATCACAGAATATTCTGAATTGGAAGGGACCCACAAAGATCACTGAGTCCAACTCTTGAGTGAATGGCCCATATGGGGATTGAAGCCACAGCACGGGCATTGATAGCATCATGCTCTAACTATTTGACATTGCATCTTATCACAGCTGTAAAGCCATGCTAGACCAAGAATAAACCACTAAGCTAGAAATCACCTTGGTCAGACACTCTGAGTGTGTCTGCCAAAGTAAACAAAACAGAAAGCTACGATGATGTGGTTCAAAATCATTGTAGATTTTACCAACATTTTCACGATGGAATTATACTTACCCTTACGGACAACACGACAGGTCATCTGGAGCTGAGAGCGAAGATCAAGCCGTTCATTGGTGGTGTTAATATTTTCCACGACCTATTATAAGAAAAATCTGTCATCGCTATGCCTTAACAAATTTATATCGCAGAATAGCTGCAGATTTCCTTTCACTACTATTCTTCAGCCCAAGCAAACATTCAGCTACAAGTGAGACTTTTCAAGAATCATGTAAAATGACTTGTTTACTATAATTAGAACATACTATACTTAGAACATACTACAACTTGGTTAATATACTTAGAAATTAGCAGTATTACACTGGAGGGAACCAGTGCAGAGTGATTTCCTTTTGCTCTAGATATTTCATCCCTGTATATACCTGTATAAGCAACTCTACAATAAAACGTTTATGTAGAGCAGTACACATACATGCTCTGGAGTGTTGTGTAATTACATGTGTTATTAATCTTACAGCCTTCTAATCTCCAATCACTTATTCTTATAAGCTGTGATGGTTTGGAGGTCAGCACATTGAAAAGTCATAGATAACAAACAAAAAAACCCTCATGATAACTCAAATGAGAAAAAAGCCCTCATTTTGTCTTTAAGCAGTACAAATAGCACCTTGTACATAACTAAAAATTGGTTTTAAAAAAGTATTCTCAGGCCTCATTCACTCAAATTAATTTTCCATGAATCTGAAGAGTATACGTAATACCACCAAGAAACCTTTTAGTAAAAGGCTTCTCAGTCAGCACTTTCCTTTTTTCAGAGAAGCACCTGAGCAAAACAAAAAAAGGCGGGGTGAACACAACAAATAGAAACTTGGCTTTTCTGAGAACAAAACAATGCCTCCTTAGAAAAACACACTTCTTACTTTACAGACCAGTATTTTCCTAGTGCAGCTAACTGCATTCTTCATTGTAGCCTCCATGTAACTAATATATTTAGTCAGTAATTCCTTCATTTGGATGTGCATTAGCAGTATCCTACACATCGAACTCCTACTTAAAGGCAATGACTTCATTTTGATAGCTTTTAAAATTGTGTGTAGTTCATCTCACTCACCTATATTCACACATTTAATAATAACATTCATCCATGCTTGCAACTCTGTAAATACACAAACAAAGGCATCGAGAACTTGCTAAAACAGGTTTTGTAGGAAAAGAAAAGTCATTTTAATCACTAGTAGAATATTTTTAAAATAAGTAATCCCTGGGTTAAAACACCAATCCTCACCCAAGCTGTTGTTTTCCACACACCTCCGAAGACTTGGTACAATATGATGTTCTACTACACACCAGACTTTCTAAAATATGAGCACACATAGTCAGCAAAAGCCAAACATGAATGCAACATGGGAGCTTTCTTTCAGTAAATTAGCTGAAGAAAGCACACATGCTAGACATTGGAGAAAACCCTGGTTTTTTCTCAGCATAGACAGACAAATTAGTCAAGAACACTTCATTCATGTGAAAATGTTATGCTGACAATGATAGGAAAACAGACAATGAGAGGCCAAGTTCAGTAGCTACCACGTATAAAAACTCATATACCATAAAGAATGTAAATTTTTCCTGTATGTGTCAGTTTATTTCCTAAAGGCATCTAGAATAGAATTATTTTGCTTCTAATCTTTTGAGAAACAGAACACACGGCTCTATCTTAACTGTGGTTGTGGTGAACAACTTTCAAAAATCTTTGCTGTGACAACCATCTCTTGTTCCATGCTAACAATTTTTTGCAAAGCAAGTATTACTTTGTGTACTTTCTCGCTGCCCTAGAGCTACTGAAGCCATACATGGTGCCTTCTCACATGCTTTATAATATGCAGAGCAACAGCTACTGTCTCAGTTCTGATGAGGTTTAACAGTTCAAAGACAGGTCACAGCTTACAGTCTTGGACTCACTTCCAGGCTAAGCTACAACTATTTATTTTTTTTTTGTTACCATAGCAGGAAACTACTTTAACTAAAGCATTGAGTCTCTGTATGTACCTGACAAAGGAAAAGCTCACAATAAAGTAAGGCACAGGGTAGGGGTGGGTAGAAGAGGAAAACATTTAGTTTGAAAAATATTGTAGTGTGCTGACTTTGGCTGGGATAAAGTTAATTGTCTTCACAGTAGCTAGTATGGGGCTATGTTTTAGATTTGTGCAGGAAACAGTGTTGCTAATTCAGGGATGTTTTCTGCTCTTGCACAGCGCTTACACAGCATCAGGGCCTTTTCTGCTCCTTGCTGCACCCTGCCAGGGAGTGGGCTGGGAATGCAGAAGGAGCTGGGAGGGGACACAGCTGACCAAAGGGATATCCCAGACCATATAGCATCATGCTCAGCATATAGAGCTGGGGGAAGAAGGAAGGGAGGATGGTCAAAGTGACCGTGTTTTCCTTCCCAAGTCTCCACTAGGTGTGACAGGGCCCTGCTTTCCTGGGAATGCCTGAACACCTTCCTGCCCATGGGAAATGGTGAATGAATTCCTTGTTTTACTTTGCCTGCATGCACAGCTTCTGATTTACCTATTAAACAGTCTTTATCTCAACCCGAGTTTTCTCACTTTTACCCTACTGATTCTATCCCCCATTTCATCGGGGGTAGTGAGTGAGCCAGTGTGTGGGGGCTCAGTGGCTGGCTGGGCTTAAACCATGAGTTAAAGGTGGCTATAAAGATCTCCTCTTTAGCTTCTTAGATGCTATCTTTCCTGACAACAAAAAAAGAGAAACATTCAAATGTAGCAGGAATTTGAAGAGTATTTTTCCCGGATACTCTAGAAAAGTCAACATTTTGGTCACAAATCTTATGTGCAGCAAAAACTACTGTGACATGTACAGTTCTTGAAACACAAGTTTACAGACTTCAGTTCCAGTCTTCTGCTCTGAACACCTCCTAGTCCTAAATGCACACTTTAAAAAAAAGCACATCTATTCAATGTATGCTCCACACCAAAAAAAAAAAAAAAAAAAAAAAAAAAAAAAAAAAAAAAAAAAACAGTTCAAAGACAGGTCACAGCTTACAGTCTTGGACTCACTTCCAGGCTAAGCTACAACTATTTATTTTTTTTTTGTTACCATAGCAGGAAACTACTTTAACTAAAGCATTGAGTCTCTGTATGTACCTGACAAAGGAAAAGCTCACAATAAAGTAAGGCACAGGGTAGGGGTGGGTAGAAGAGGAAAACATTTAGTTTGAAAAATATTGTAGTGTGCTGACTTTGGCTGGGATAAAGTTAATTGTCTTCACAGTAGCTAGTATGGGGCTATGTTTTAGATTTGTGCAGGAAACAGTGTTGCTAATTCAGGGATGTTTTCTGCTCTTGCACAGCGCTTACACAGCATCAGGGCCTTTTCTGCTCCTTGCTGCACCCTGCCAGGGAGTGGGCTGGGAATGCAGAAGGAGCTGGGAGGGGACACAGCTGACCAAAGGGATATCCCAGACCATATAGCATCATGCTCAGCATATAGAGCTGGGGGAAGAAGGAAGGGAGGATGGTCAAAGTGACCGTGTTTTCCTTCCCAAGTCTCCACTAGGTGTGACAGGGCCCTGCTTTCCTGGGAATGCCTGAACACCTTCCTGCCCATGGGAAATGGTGAATGAATTCCTTGTTTTACTTTGCCTGCATGCACAGCTTCTGATTTACCTATTAAACAGTCTTTATCTCAACCCGAGTTTTCTCACTTTTACCCTACTGATTCTATCCCCCATTTCATCGGGGGTAGTGAGTGAGCCAGTGTGTGGGGGCTCAGTGGCTGGCTGGGCTTAAACCATGAGTTAAAGGTGGCTATAAAGATCTCCTCTTTAGCTTCTTAGATGCTATCTTTCCTGACAACAAAAAAAGAGAAACATTCAAATGTAGCAGGAATTTGAAGAGTATTTTTCCCGGATACTCTAGAAAAGTCAACATTTTGGTCACAAATCTTATGTGCAGCAAAAACTACTGTGACATGTACAGTTCTTGAAACACAAGTTTACAGACTTCAGTTCCAGTCTTCTGCTCTGAACACCTCCTAGTCCTAAATGCACACTTTAAAAAAAAGCACATCTATTTAATGTATGCTCCACACCAAAAAAAAAAAAAAAAAAAAAAAAAAAAAAAAAAAAAAAAAAAAAAAAAAAAAAAAAAAAAAAAAAAAAAAAAAAAAAAAAAAAAAAAAAAAAAAAAAAAAAAAAAAAAAAAAAAAAAAAAAAAAAAAAAAAAAAAAAAAAAAAAAAAAAAAAAAAGTGTTTCGCAGTTTAGCTTCTCACACAAGAATCATAGAACCATGCTTCTTAACTAACACCACGCTGGGGAAGAGTGCCATATGAATTTTCCCCTAGAGCTATAGAGCTACAGGGACACCTTTTTAATTTCTCTGATCAGCCAGAAGCCCATGATGCCAATGCCATCCTGCCCACCACATAGCCAGAATTTTAAAAACTGAGATGACAGCAAATGCAAACTTCCTACCCAGCTTTTAGTTCTTGTTCTTGAATTTTTAATTCCATGTTCCTTATAGAGCCAAAATTTATCATTTACTAACAGCATAAGGTATTCATTTTGCCAGATTAAAAATAACCATCAGTTTTTACACAACCTCGGCTGCTGAGGTCCAGCTCACATCAACAGGTACTGGTACTTACATCTGAATGGTCTCTCAGCTCAATTTCAAATAAGCTTTATAATTCCCAACAACTTCAGTGAAAGCCAACATCCATGAAAAATGCTTTGCTAGGTTCCTACAGGCCTATGCATTAGTTCATTCAAGCAAAAATCAGTTCTGCCTTCTTTCCATCACCATGAAAATAATTTTTTTGAAGAATGCATTTCTTAGCATATTTCGATCATTTTCTTAAACAAATACTTTTTTCAAAGCCCTGATAAAGCATGCTGTTGAGGAATCACATTCCAAATAAAAGCCATGTAGCTTTTCACTACATGTGCCGCCTTGTTCTGATTGACAGTTAAAATTGAAATGCTGCCCCTAGCTTTTAAAACAGACATATCCCTGGGTGTACTGCTGTCAGGCTTCTGCAGTGAAGTTAGTACAATTGAAAAGTGAAACCTCACTCATAAGAAAACATATTCATAACTTGTCACAGGCGTTATCTATAATTTTAAATATGAGGAGTAAAAGACAAAACAAAAATAAATGAAACTTTAAATTTTCTAGTGGGCATATGTTGGGGTTTTAGGCATAGGGCCAATACTAGAAATTAAGGTGCACAAGAAACAATTATGCATGTGTAAGATTAATAATATACAAATAAAATAGACAGTATGGTGCCAATTTTTCAGTCTGAAACACACAAATGCATTTTCAGGAAACACTTAGAGGATTTTTTTTTGGCAAGTGAATGCATTGGGATGAAATACACAATTTTGGAATTAATCCAGAAACTTGGTTCTCATCGTTCTGTGCATTTCAGATTACCTATTCATTTAGCTGTTTTCTAATCCTTGAACGGTTCTCTTCCACCAGGAGGACCACAAAACCCCTAGAAGGTGGCAGGTGACTTTTCAGAAAAGCACGAAGAGTCTTATATTAAATTCATACCAATGATACTAACTCAGCACCAGACAAAAAAAGACTATCAGAATAGTAATTTTATCTGTCTTAAGTAACTGGGAGTTTACAAACCAAGACTGCATTCTTTCTTGATCATGGCAATTTGTCAGCACAACATGTAAGGATGTTGACAAGAATTTTTAGTTCTACAAAAAGCGTTTATAGTGAGTTCCATTAAAAAGAGTCATCAGGTTAAATTCCTTGGTAGCCCCTGTCTCCTCTCTGTTACTACTTTAAAGCAGCATCTTCTAATACAACTAAGAAAACCACAGTCATTTTATTACTGCAAAATTCACTTTTACTGGTGAGATTTGTCCAAACATATTTTCCATACGGAAGTTGAGAGAGTAGCTTTTAAAGTCAGTTCTTCAACTCACTAAAAGGACTTGCAGATCTATAAGGCAGCATTCTTCCACCAAACCACGCTGGGGATAGTCATTGTCAGACACTGCCAGATTTCAACTCTAGTGTGAAACTGGAGATCTTTGTTACACAAAATTTTGCCAGAAGGGGCAAAACTTCTAAGCTGAAAGTGCTCTACAGTGGAAGAAATCCATGAACATACATGCATTAATGAAAAGCTACTCTTTTCATACTTGTTCTCTTGTGTTTTCCCCCCAGGCTCAAGTACCCAGAAACCATTTACGGTATTCTTGGAGCTACCTGAAAGCAGATCCAAGATCAAAAGGCACTATTAAAGCTAACTCCCCAACTTCTTTGAAATGATAAAGACTTGAGATCATACCTTCTTAGGCACTGAACAAACTTCTCTTGCAGATGATGCATTTATAAAGTCTCCCTCTTGTCTGGATTCTCTGCCAACTAATACAATATGCACATCAGCACTGGATTTACAAACTAGATATTGTCTTATCTTGTTTATTATTCCATGAAACTTGCTAGTACTCTGGAGCACTGTCAAATATAATTGACAAATTCAGGTCAACCAAAACCGTCAATAGTTTTTCCCTACTCTCTTCAGTAGAATTTGAATAGTAGGATTATTTATCCGATTATTTGTAAATGAAGGGGTTTGGGACACAAAAAACATCCTCTGACACACATACAAATTGCCTACACACATCTTATTTCCACACAAAATCCAATTAAAGATACCAGCATACTATCAACACTATTTTCGGAAAGCTCAGGAGGCAGATCACTTGTTAGCTTCAGGTGAATAGTGAGGCATATATTGATTTTATTACATTTTAGCTTCTCAAAAGAGCTTTTCTCCATGCTTTAAAACAATGCTGACTATAATTTTCATGGTTTAATTGCCTTCGTTCTGAGTTTACCAGACAATGAAGAGTTGTGTTTACAAACCTGCAAGCATTGCTAGGCAGAGTGCCAATAAGCAGATCTAAAGAAGTGAAAGGAAGCATAATTTTGTGCACAGAGTGGTAAAAGGAACAACACATCAAAGATCCTACAGCTTTCTCAACAGTCACCACAAGTTAACTCCCTCTCAAAAAACATTATGTCTTTTAATGTCAGAGCGCATTTTTTATGTATTGAGGTAATGCATGTCACCACTCAGTTACAAGAAAATATACATATACAATTCAGGTCTCTATTTTTCTTTCTTTACTCCTAATTTTTTTTTTTTTTTAAATAATTTCCCAAACGCTAGTTTGTGGAATAGATTCGCTTTGTACCAGAAGGACATGCAGACTTCTAAGATCAAACTTTTATGCCCCTATACCTTAGACATCTGAGGAGTAAAAGAAAACACATATTTTTAAACCAATATATCCTGAAAATGAAGTAAATGTTTACATGGTGCAATGGACTCAACAATCATTAAAAAGTCACGAAAAGCTTCAAGTCTGAAAAAATCTGGATTTTCAATCTGAGAGCATTTAACCCACCCAACCCCTGTAATGCCTGTCAGCCTATTAAACCTCTACTGTCAACTGCTGTGACTTCCACTCTTCATAGAAGTACTGAAGGATCTCTTACGTCTTTCCAGGCAGCACTGTAAAAGTAGAGCAAACTCCTTCCTGCATCATAAATGCCATTGATTTATAGAAAAAAAAAAAAAGTAATTAAAAGAAAAAGTAAAAAAGTAATTTAAAAAAAATCTGTCTTTTCTATCTGCCAGAAAAAGTAATTAAAAAAAAAAAAATCTGTCCTTTCTGTCTATCTGGCAGAAAAAAAAAAAAGTCATATGAATTTAAAGGAGAAGGAGGGAAAAAGTAAAGAAAACCCCCAAACAATTAGGTCTGTTGCCTTGTCAAGTTCTCCCCACCCACAACTGCTTATGGAGGTTTTAAGGGTGACTGAAAGTAAAATCTTCGGGGTAAAATTTGTGATAGTACTGTTGTTGTACTTGTGAAAACTGCTAATTAGTGCTAGAATGAACAATTTCAGAGTGAACAGCTAAAAAAAGCAGATCAGAAATTGTATAGCCTGTGATGCCTAACAAGAAAAGCCAACCAACCAAAAAAAACCCAAAACAAAATTTAAAAAAAAAGTCTGCTCATGTAGTCCAGTTTCAAGCCCTGATTAATCTATGTGATTTCTTTCTTATTTTGCCTCAAAAATAATAAGATGAAAATCAGAAGTAGTATGCAACGTGATGAAATTCACAAATTAAAAAAGGGAAGAAAAATCTCATCTTTCTCCTGGTCTTTGTAACACCATCAGGCCAGCACAAATGCTGCAGAGAAAGCAGCAAGCAAAAACCAACACAAAACTGCCATTTAGACTGTTCATCTACTCTAAGTCATGTCAGCTGTTCACACCACCTTTATTTACCTAGCTTTAATAACACACATTAGTTTCAGTGCCCTGCCAGATCTTTTAGTCTCTCAGCAACTAATCTGAGTACAATGCTGAGATTCTGATACTGTTTGATTTCTACAGTTGCCCTCCCTCACTTCCTTCCCCCAATTTCAGGAATATGGCACTGTACTTGGATGTCTTTTAAAAACATCATAATAGGAGTAGTATTTTTGTTTTGTTTTGTTTGCTGGCTGGATTTGAAAAGCAATTTATCTTATTCATAGTATACAAAACATATGTTCATACTGTAATGCTTTGATTTACTGCAAGAAAGCTCAGATCATCTATCTTCCTCCTTTAGCTTTCAGAAGGGAAAAAACTGAAAATGTAGAACTTCAGAAAATACCACCTCCATCAAAGTTTACAAATACCCAGAATACATCTGATTACCTACAAGATTTGACAACCTACTAGAGTCCCTTCCTCTTCCATTTAAAGTGGTACTCCTTGTGCGTTAACCTGTTCTTCAAGGTGAAGCCACAACATCACAAACTACAGCTACAAATAATAACCTTCATTTAAAAAATAACCTGCTGTGATTCTTTCAGATGGAAACTTTCTTACAACAATGCAAACAAAACTAAAACTTCATTGAAGGAATCAAAGTGTAGAAGTCCTTGGAAACACAGCATGCTGTGCTCCTTCAACAAGGCACAGAGATTTTCATTTGTAACTTCTGTACCGTGTGAATTCTGTGTGTCACAGTAAATTGCAAGGAAGAGGTGGGTTGGGTTTTGCGCCCTCCATGAATTTCCAAATTCAGAGCTTCATTCCAAGGGCCTTAAATCTATCTCACTCCTCTACTCCCTACTAGCCTACTTAACATTTACTGTCAACTACTGTGTCTTCTGCTTTCCCCACAAGCACCTAAGCATGTCTTACGTCTTTCCAAACACCATCTGCAAAAGCAGAGCAAACTTTCTACTGCGTACTAGATGGTGTTGATGTATTAATAACTAAGGGACTTTTCCGAATCAGTGAGCACAGATCAGCAATCAGAAAGAACAAACATTTGATCTCTGACATAATTGACGTCACATTGTGTATCTTGCAGAAACTGTTAACAGGCTCTCCTTTTACTAAGTGAAATGGCCCAATTAACTTCTCATTACTTTGTAACAGTCTGAAAGCATACACAGTAGAAAGGCACATTTGTACATAGCCAGAGAAGACTTCCCAACTGCAGCTTACGTTTTCTCAATTCTGATTTCATGTGCCAGTAACAGCAGTTTTTAGAAGACTAGCAGTCTTTCTAAAAAGCCATCTGGAATTACAAATTCTTAAAAACTGTCAAGATGCGGTTTTCTTTGAAACAACTGAAAGAAGGAAACATCTGCATGCTATACACAGCTGTATGCAATATAAGTTAAGGTAGTACCACAGTGAAGGGCACAGGTAGAAGATTTGGCAGAGCCCAGAATCAGAGTTCTGCTCCTTTATTTTGGCAGCTTTGATATGGCAATGGACTATTGTTACTAACACATACCAGACACTGCACTTTGAGATAAAACCACCACATAATGCATGCTGACCAATAAAATACTGCAGCATGCTGAGACAAATGGTTGATAAGAAAGGCAAATGGCATAAGGAGAAGGAAAATTCTTCTACATTTATCTTTGAGGGCACATGCAAAATAGAGTGAGAGGGATTACGTAACATTGTGGCCATGATTTTTTGAATGGAAAGCAAGGCAAGCTGCTTCACTCATATAAGCATCAGGTAAGATCCACACAGAATGAAATCTCATGTATGGCAAAAAGGGGATCAGTGAAAATGCCAAGTTTCTAAAGAAATTACACAAACAGAAATGCAAACAATCTCACTTTGCTGGGTGGGTAATATATATAAAAGAGGAATTTGGTCAAACCAAAAGCTTCAGTAATCTGAAACTCAAGAAATAGTCATTTAAGAAAAATAGGTCAAATGGACCTTGGAGTAGACTAAGTGTAAAAAGAATAGACTGAACACACAAGATAAAAAGCAGAAAAGCACAGGACAAGTTACTTTGATAACAAAACGTGTTTGTAACAACAAGAATTTCACAATACTGGTACTGCTCTACTTTGAAACCTTTATCTTTTCACTCATCCACATTTTTCCACCTCAACAAGAGGTCAACCACACTCAAAACTGCTATGCAAACACAACCTTACAACAGAGGCGATAATAAAAAATGGTAATAGGACTTCTTTGCTTTAAAGAAGATTGGGATTTTTGGGTGGACAACACACAAAAGCTGTGGTTAAAATAATTTGCATGCACTAAAATAGATGGCATAATTTGCTCATCAGTTCTATACAGGCAACTTGTAAATGAAACACTACTGGGAATTATTTAGTCCATTTGCATATTAGCATGTAAATATTCACAACAAAGTTTGCAGAAAGGATATGCCATGGAAACACTGAGCTAAATGCATGAGTGGGTTATTATGATCTTCAAGTTCTCTATGCTTTCCTACCCCAGGTCCTGTGAGTATAATTTTTGTACATATAGCTTTTAATGAATGCTAGCTAAGCTAAGCTGTTCAACAGTCAGATTAGCTAAGAAATTCAAGTACTTTAAAATCCCATTTTTGTCACCATTTGAGGGCCATTCCATACAGCTGCAAGCAGACAGTTGAAGAGTGGAAGAGATTACCTTGGAGGATGTGACAGGTAATATTTGAGATTCTTTTGACAGATTGGACAACTGTTTAAAAAGCAGTTGGTAATATCTTGGAGGAGGGGAAAGATGTGGTTACTGCCACGACTCCTCCTGGTTTCCATTGTATCACTATGTATTACTAAGACTGGATATCTGCAACAATTTCAGCCGGTCCAGGCTGGTGCTGCTGTGGTCCTGCCTTCCAAGCATGCATTTGCTACCATCATTGTTATGCACCAGTGCTACTCCTACCCCATGAGAACTCACCTAGACAACTAAACTAACAAAAAAAGGAACCTACCAAAGAATATTAACCACAGTGGAACTCCTAACAAGTTGCTTTGATATGGTCACCCCTAAGATCAAAAAGAAGCTTGGGCGGGAAGGAGGAAGGTAAACAAAACTGTTAGACCCTTGTTCCATGATGCCTCAGTTGTTTCAGTCACTCACATACTTTTGTATAACCTCAAAGTCCACTAGTGATAATACCAGGAAACAAGACTGAGAGAGATGGAAAGAAGCATTACCAGCAGTGCCCAATGGGCAACAGGACCTGAACTGAGCGCAACATTGAGCTTGAGGGAAATAGGAAGTTAGGTTCCCAAATGTATATTTATACAGCAACTTGTTTGCCAGGTGCCAACTTGTGTGAAAAATAAGGTCCCTCAAGAATTGGTATAGAAGAATGATGTAAGCCCCAAATTCAAAAGTTGTGTATAAATTCAAGATGAGAGAATCTAAGTTACTCTACTGAATAATAAAATCTGTTACAACCAATTAACCCCACACACACTATTTTCCTTCAGGAAAGCTAAAACTGCAGTTAGTAGAAGTTTTCCTTCAACCCCTACGACTTATTTTTGGTTAGCATTTAATAGAAAGCTCACTTTACTCTTGAAAAGTATTTGAAAAGTCTGTCTTGTACCGGCCTCAGCAGAGAACACATCCTACATCACCAAAATTCCTTTGATTAAATTAAGAGCTCTCAGTTTGCTATAGAGCAGAAGTTCCTCAGATACCTTTCAGAAATCACTCACAAAGCTGTAGAAAAGGAAAGTATTATCCCATTTTATGAAATGCCCTATAAAGGACAAAAGCTGGAGTCTTCTTGGTTTAAAGGAGCTTTCTAATGTGTTTCTTTTTAAGCTACAGAGAAAGCTTCAAGGGAGAAAAGAATAACTTCAGAAGCTGTGTAGGACAAAAACTCAAAAAAAATGGTTTATACAATAACATGAAATTCTGAAACCAATTCAGTAAAGAACTGCTTAGCATGTAAGGAAGTAGTGCTGTTTGCCAGAGCTCCTGTCATCAAACCAGGAGAGACATTTTACAGCCACTAGAGTAGAACTGCAATATGGGAACCTAAAGAACTGTCAGAAATTTTTATAAAGTTATTCTGTTCTCTGACTGGAATGTGACTGCTTAAATGTAAAGGTTACTACTGCCCGTATAAGGAACCATATACTTCTGTTCTTCAAGTCAAGTCTTGGATAGACAGAGCAGAATGAGCAAGTGACTACTTTTTTTCCCCAACAGTATGCTTTGGCACTCATCTCAATTACGAGCATAGTTGCACTGTACAAATATACAAATCCAAACCACAACAACACACATATCTACCTTACTGACATCAAGCAACATGAGGTGTGTCTTGGTAAGAGACATGTACAGTTGTTTTAAGGTATGGACACCTAGTCACAGAATTTTTAAATGGCAATAAAAATGTTTTCAAATAAACCTTTATAAGTAGTTATTTCCAGCCAAATGATACAAGCAAATTGTTTTCCAACAGTCTTTCACTTGCCAAACCAAATTGAAAAACCTGTCCCTGAACGGTTCTGGCAGCAAGAAAGTAAAATGAAGTCATTACTAGATGTTTTTGCCAGTTCTGAAACACTCTGTCATTCTTCAGATGTTGTTTATACTCTGTCATTCCTCACATACTCCACATAAAGCTGCACCACTATGAACAGTTTTGTATTAAAAAATGCAAGTTAATAAACAGTATAGAAGCTCCACCACAGTCTTCCTTCCCAGGAACTTGTTAGCAAATGGCTAGCTGGATTTCTTTAAATAACCTAGCTGGAAATATTATGGGCAAGTTCAGAATCTTAAGCTATCACTATAAGTAAAGAACACATCTGCACATTAGCCTTTTCAATTAAAAAGTGCCCACGAACATGCGAACAGAACTTATAACAAAAATAAGACAGTTTACCACCAGCAACAAGAGTAAGGAGTGGGTGATCACTTTGTAGGAGAGCCATACACAGCCTGACAACAGAACGTGTGAGCTCTTCCAAGGAAAAGGAGTGTGAGCTTTCCCACAAATTAAAAGGTCTCTGAATTCTTGAGAGGTTTGAACAAGAATCTCCTTCCTTCACACAAAAGCCCTTTGAAACAATATCTCCACCTCTCAATGCATCATTATAACTGGGTTGGAAGCATCATTATAAGCAGGTTAGAAAAGGCATCCAGTATTATCTGCAAGTCAGTTAATAGCCCACACATCATAGTTTTCAAAAGGTAAAAATACAGCTTTCAGCATTTAGAAAGAAAAAACCCACACCACTAATCACAGTTTTTGCTCAATGCATACTGTTTTATGAATCATTAACTAGAGAAAAAACAAGATTCTGACAAGATGAAACATGGCTATGAATATTATAAAGATTCCATAGACTGAAGTGAAAGAACCCCAACAATTCAGTCAATGCGTTCTCCCAGGAACAGTGTGTTCTTACAGTGTAAGGTGTACAATGCAATAGCCTATTTTGTGATATTCCTTACCTGGCATTAATCAGCTGGAACTGATCTGGAATCTGATTAAATAAATTAAATACCTTTTTCAGCCTACGATTTTACTGGCTACTGGGTGGGGGTTCTTTAGTCTGAGATGACAAAGATCACTGGATGCTCAACAGCACATACTTTTAAAGGTATTTACAGAAAATTGCATTTCAAAGTTGCTGTTAACAGTGTGTAGTCCTTGAACCTCTCTGTTTTCTACCGTTCTATAGGCAGCCTGATGATTAGCTATGTAAGAGAAAAGCAATATTCATTAAAATTTCATTCTAGCCAGCTATGCTTTTACTTTATAGAAATAAACTGGTCTTCAGTTTTGCTTGCAATATGGCAGCATTATAAAAGCTGTAGCCCAGCACTAGTAATTAAGGACTGCCAAATAAAGGGCAAGAATACAGCGAGACAAGAGCTAGCCAGACAACCCTGCCTGTTTACCCTTCATCATCATTCTAGCAGCAAGGATGGCCACAGAACAGACAGATGGTCCCTTCATTGCAGGAGCAGGTGCAGCAGGTTGTCACAAAAATGGTGATGGTGGCGTGAATAATTTTCTTGCAGAGCACTGTATTACTCAAATGCTTGTAAAAGGCAACCATTAGCTTAAGAAGACATTTAGTTTTAGATCAACTAAAAACCTTTACTGAGATTTACCAGCTCTGGCTGGTGTGTTTGTGTGTCTGTGTGCGAGTTAGTGTGTGTACATGGAAAAGTGACAGAGAGGAAGGCTAGACACTAAGATGCCTCACAATGCCAGACTGAAGGTCTAATCGCACTAAAAAAGCTGCTGTTAACAAGCAATGACTAATACTGGTCAGGCATAAAAGCTGAAAAAAACTGGACATTATCCATACAAAGCAAATGGTTTTCAGTAAAAAGCACTGGTTTAGAGATACAGGTCTGAGCTTGCAGTTTTGCACGAGAGGATGAGGGAGTTGCTAGGTGATGGCAAAGTGAGGCGTGACAGAAAGAAGACACACAGACTTAACACAGCAGTGGGTGGCAAATCTATCTCCCCTCACAGGGGTTAGGCAGTAATCAAGCAATGTTTTTCTGGCAGATGTTTCACTTGGGAGTTTCTCCAAATCATAGCAAAAATGATGTGGTTTTCAAATTAATCTAAGTAGAAAAATTAATTTTATAACTAATCTTGATTCCTTGTTCTACCAAAAAACATTGGTAGGAGTTTACAGTAGCTGTCTGTTTTGGTACACCCCCCTCTGAACAACCTCTTGCATCAAGAGATGCAGCAGGTCACAAACTTGGGTTTGGAGGGATCTCCTTCCATACCATGGAGTTAAAGGCAGCACAGTACTCTGCATAACAAACACAGCTCCCAAGAACTGACATGTATCAGAGTGGGTGGACAGAAGAGGACTCTCTAGGGGCATTTAGTACCTGCACAGCATGCATCCCTGTGAGGGTGTGTACCTTTCTTGGCTCAGAAATCAGCCAAGGTTCCTGAAACTCTGACTCTGTCTCTCACTTTGCAAATTTCCTTTGCACTGTTTATGTCCTCACAGCAAGAAGAAAACTAAATCTAGCTAAAAAGCATACTTTCTTTGACTTTGAAGACTTTTATGCATAAAATGGACAGGAAGGGTGCAAGTGAACACAGTGAGCAATCTGGGATGGGAAACAAAGTAAAAATAAAAACAGGCAAGAAGGGAAGGGAGAGACTCAACAAGAGATTGTGCACAATTGAACTGGGAAGAAAGGAGGAATGGGAAAATGGGAAGCAGTAGTGGATGAAGAGCAAGGGAACCAAAGGAGAAGAAAAATACATGTTCACAGGAAACACATAGGAAATTATTCCTGCTTTGGTTTGCTAAAAACAGGCCTTCGGTGCCATTAAACTTGAATGGTCAAAAGGATACTCGGGGGAAGATAAAAAATACATTTAAAAAGTCAATAAAGAGCTGATAGCTATATTATAAGGAAGAAAGCAAAGAAATCAAACTTTTTTCCTTTCTTTAATTAAGAAAAAAAAAACAAGCAAAAAACCTCAAGCATATTTTAATGCATCTCTGTGAGGAATACATCAAATACAGCAATATTTGCAGATGGATCAATCTCAACTATTAACTATACGCATAGCTCTGGCTAAAACAGAAGCAACAATACATGCTGAAAAATTCAGGAAGATATTAAACACGCTTCTACTACAGTACATGCTGTCAAAATTGGGAAACATCCTCCAGCATGGTTATTCCAAATATATTGATCTTTAGTAAACATGTTGGTAAAGCATATTTTAAAATCCTGTCAGGAAACTAAGACTGAATTACTGTTCACATTTGTGATGACCCTCCAAATGGTGTTTTTCCATGCAAAACAGACACATCTGGAAGTCTAGGTGCACACTGATCTATAGCAAAAAGTTACATTTGCATATTCTCTGTTTGGATAATTTGCTGGTTACAAAAGGACCGTCTGAACTAAGGGAAGCAGTCAAAGAAGCAAGAAGTTAACCTCCACTTTGCAAAAGTTCTGTGTTACACTGTTCTTGCAAATTGGACAAAGGCATAAATTTCAATTTCTTTCTTGCCTCTGTTATCAGGGTCCAAAATTAGCCTCATGGGGATGAGAAGCCCAGTCACAATAAAGAAGGTTTGAATAAGTGCGGTCATCTCTGCAATACCTTTTTTTTACTTTTATAACAGAGAGCGTTTACCACAGGCACCTAGTCTTCATGCACCCTTTCTTTTCCTCTGTCATCATACCATGCAAAAGAGATCACAGATTAAAGGGACCAGAAAATGCAAAAGTTTTATGCATACGGTTTTTCTTCCAAGTCACATACAAGCTTAACTATAGGCCCTGAGATATAAACACAGGCTATCACTACTGTGATTTACATCTCATGGCCACAATTCCAGCAAGGAGCATTCATGTGTGAATTTTAGTATAGCAGTTTATAGCACCATAGAATGGCTCGGGTTGGAAGGGATCTTAAAGATCATGTTGTTCAACCCCACTGGCATGGAACTAGGCCAGGTTACTCAGAGGCCCATCCAGCTTGACCTTGAACACTTCCAGGGATGTGACATTCACAAATTCTCTGGGCAACCAGTTCCAGTGTCCCATCATCCCCACAGTAAAGAATTTCCTCCTAATATCTAATCTATCTTCTCCCAGTTTAAAGCCATTACCCTTTGCCCTTGTCACTATGTGGCCTTGTCAAAAACCCCTTGCCAGCTTTCTTGTAGGCCTCCTTTAGGTACTGGAAGATGCAATAAGGTCTCCCTGGAGCCTTCTCTTCTCAAGGCTGAACAACACCAACTCTCTCAGCCTGTCTTCACAGGAGAGGTGCTCCAGACCTCTGATCATCTTTCTAGGTATCTTGCACTGGATGTGTTCATAGCAGTCTGGATAGGGAAATTGATGTCCTTCTACTTTTGCACTGACAAAAGTTGTATTTGTATACAAACAAAATACTTCATATGAAAGTATTTCTATCACTGAAACAGCTTTGTATTCTCCCACTCTTATATTAATCTACAGTAGCAGAACTAATCTGTGTATGCTTTATTAAAGCAGAGAAGGAGTCCACCTCTTGTAGTTTTTCACAGCCCTCAGTCACGTGCTGTCTGTTGCAAGGCCCAAACATGAAGCACCACACTCAACATGCAGTGCCTGAGGCCTCTGTTCCTTATCCCACAGAAAAGGAGACACCATACAGGGGCCAGATTTTTTCTCTCAGTGCCTCATCCTGAACATGACGACATAATTCCTAGCTATGAATATGTCATTCATCAGGTTTGTTCCTTTGTGAGCTCAGAGTAATCAGTAAAAAATTATTTTTTAACATTCTTTCCTCTTCAACATCTGGACTATCTTTGTGATTTCAATGACCTGAAGTTCTGCTTGACATTTTCTTGCTTAATCTCTAAATTTCCCCGTTAACTACACTAATGCTCTCAGGGTAACTTGAAACATTTGTTTTTCCCATTTTGCAGCTTGTTGTTATATAATTCTTACCAGGAATATACATATTTAATAATAAGGGAAAAAATACAGCATGATTTCCCCCCCACGCCAACACCCTGTGTCAAAATAAATTTATTAATATTTTTGAACATGAAGACATTCCATAAATACATTCCAAGTAGGCTTTTTGCAGAACACACCGTTTTATCAGTGTTAAACTTGAGATACAAGTCCAAGAGCTGCCTTTGCAGCTCATTAAATCAATGCTATTTTGACAGTATGCTGCAGTATGTGTGCTCCTATATGAGAAAGCTTCACCACCACTTTCTCGCACTCTTACTTTGTCGCTGCACACTTCTCCCAATATAGCTTCCTGCTATCACTTGGCACCTTGCACCACTATTTCCACTGGCCTGTAATATTTTCAAAAATGCAATGATAATGCCAAGACTGACTAAGCTAATGACAAAAGGGCCACATCCACTCCCCTGAGGTGTGTTTCTGGACAACATTTATAAAATAACTAGAAACAACTTTCAGTATCACAAGAAATGGCTCAAAAATAAGAGAAGCAAGTTGTTTCTGAAGAAATGTGGTTTTTTTACTTTCTGCATTATTATGACCTTAGTAAAACTGCTTTGATGCTTGGTAGCTTGCAGAACCTGCTCCTGGGGGTTTTTTAATATTAAAAAAAAAAAAAAAAAAAAGGGGGAAGTACTTGTGTCACAAATTGGACAAAATCCCCACCTCTACTGCAGTAGCTTTGGAAGTAACCTCATGGAACAGGAACAGCAAAACTAATCCTAAGGAAACAATAGCATACCACTTTGTTAGTAAATGCACGTCTACGTTTTGTTGCATTAGTTATTAAGAACACAGTAAAGTAGTACAAATCCAGTGTCTTCTAGTCTGACAAAATTCAGTCCCCATTATTATTTGTAAAAGCTGCTTTTATTATATATTTACATATACTTAAATAAAGGTAGTATCTATTCTCATATATATGATGCCTCTCTTATCCCCATTTTAGAGCATAAATAGTGAAAGCCCAAAGTGTTTCACATCTCACACAGGAGCCAGGCTACACAGATCTCTGTAAATGTCATCCCAAACAAGTATATTATCCAAATCCCAAGAGAATAAGGAAAACACGAAGATAAACACAAGAAGTAGGAGAGGTAGGTTCCCCACTCCAGAAAATTACCTTGCTAGATAAAATACAGGCAAGTGAGTTATTGGTGCATCTTGATGCAGTGCAGAAAAGCCAGGGAAAAAAATGTGTGATTGTGCAACAGACTAGCAAATGAGCAGTTTTTCATCCATCATCCTCAACCTGATACTCTCTCTGCTCTCTAAGATTTTCCACTGCCAAAACTTTTTATTGTCAAACGACATGCATAAGTTACCAATGGCGCACAACCCTACAACAGGCACTTCGTCTCTGATGAATGACATTTAAGGAAACTCCCTGAGAAAGAAAACCAGAGCTATCTCATATGAAACTTTTTAAAAACTATTTTGTCTTGAAATAGTAGTTTTTGTAGCTGCATTTAGCACAGGCTTAAAACAAAGTCCTGGAGTTCAGAAATAATGTATTTGAAAAAAGAGAAGGCCCCAGAGGCTGTATCTGCAATATGCTGTAGCTCCAGACAGGACTACCTGTACCATGTTTTATGAGAGTCCAGCAATAAGAACAGAGGAGATATATTTTAAAAACTTAAAAAAGCAACTTCGTTTCTTACAATCCTGTATAAAAACAGTGTATTTTGGAGTTTTAACTGCACTTATTACAACTGCTTCTTGAAACACCATGATGGACAAGAATCTTTATTTTTCCTGATTTTGGTTGTCAGGATTAACCATTGCAAAGATCTGGAGTACAGCTTTGCCCTCCTTTCCTGATAACTAAGAAAAATCTGCTTATTGGTTTCATGCCAGCACAGCAAAGCTCTGTTAATGCTTCAACAGTGCAACTGGAAAAAGCGTTTTTCAATTTCAGTGTCTGAGTTGCACAGAAAGTACATTAGGAATTCTAACTTGCTAACGAGAAGCTTTCTTGGGTTACAACTTCAAGGAGGAACTATGCACCTTACCAAACATCTAGATTTCCTTCTAGCAGTGGGACAAGTAGCAAGAGACAAAACCATTCATGTAGTTGAAGCACAGACACTTACAGGCCAAGCAACACATAAAGTTTATACATTCAATACTATAGAATCTACTACTTTTCATTGCATGTTTTTAAGACATTTTCAATTAGCAAAAATTGCTGCCAATTACTGGCATTCTCAGGCCCATATTGCTACACAAAAGAAAAAAAATTCTTGCCAGTAGGATGTACAGGAGCTGCAGTGCCAACCACATTGGAATGAGAATTTCTCTTCCCAGTGAAACTCGGATATGTAGGGATACAGTTTGCCACTGTACACAGATTTTTAAAGACAACCACATGATGATTTTTCATGTTAACTCAGCAGAACACAGCACAGTTGAGATTATTTTATCTCATGTATACAAATTCCCAGGATATCTAAGAATAATATTCCTTGTAAGTTGGCTTTTGCTACTGTCGCCACTCACTTTTGCTCTCTGCTATCAGTGCAACAAAGTTAAAACTGTAGCAAATGGCATACTTCTTCCCCCTCTACATTTAATACCCACTGCACACATCTAAAATGATGGTTCACTGTCTGAGCATTAAGTTCACTAAAATATTTGCTTTCCCTGTAGAGGGCCTTATTCTCTTGAAGATAATGTAAATGAACAGATGGAAGTATCATGAATGACCTTGTAACTTCCCAACTGCTGACTTTGCTAATTATTCCCTTAATACCAGGTCTGATTCTCACTTACGTGAATACAGTGTTGCATGTCAAGAGAACACATGCGGCAGAATAGAATATATTCCAATATTTCATAGGTACAAATAAAGCCACCTAAAAGAATATATGGCATGAAATACATGCTGGTCAAGGCCCAGTAGATAGCATAGACATTTTACAAGTGAAATCTGACTCTGTGTGCTGCTGGAGTCTCTTAGGAAGCCTACAGCACAAGCAGGTTCAAAGCCTGCATTTGCTTACCCTGCACAGAGACAGCAAACAGGCTCTGCTGTCCTGCAACACAGTGACAAACCACAGGAAACGCACAGAATGGACATGGGCCTCATCATAGGATGTTACTCCTTCCTGTACTCACCACACTGTGTTTCTCTTCCTCTGTTAGCCCTTAAACAGAGGGAGGTAGGTGGCATGTGCATGCTCCTACAACTTGCTTGTTTAGTCCTTGAGAGTCTCTCACATAAAAGGCTGGACTTTTGGAACCCTCACTTCTGCCAGAAGGAAGTGCACCAGTGTGTCTTACGGGGTTAGCTCTGATTTTTATCTCATATCCCAGGTTTTAAGGGACAGCTTGCTGCAGAGGATTGACAATCTAAGTGCAAGCTTTTAATAAAAAGCAAAAACGTATATAGCCCAGACCTTACATACTGCGCTTCATGAAATGTTTTTACCTCAGCTGCACCTTGCTGAACTACTCATTTCCACACAGCAGCTAGCTTCAATTCTTCAATAAAATTCAAAGTTGCATTTTGTGCTCTATAAAAATTGTATTTGAAAATTTACATTTAATTTTAATGGTGAAGACACTGTGTCCAGCAAATCTCATAAAAGCTTTAAGAAAACCACTGAAGATTTTATTCTTCATCCTTCCAAGTCTGGGGATGCTCCTGCAAATCCCAGCCTCCAGTACATTAAAGACATACTATCATTCTTGTTTTGTAAATTCATACTATACAGTGTTTCTCAGAGTTTGCAAAGCCCATTTTAAATACCACTAACAGCTGATAGGTGGAAGCGAAAAATTGACAGAATCTATGTTTATACTGAACATTTCTGATGTCCCACAGAATGACTCTGAACATCCATCTCCCTGTATCAATAGCTGCTGCCCATTTCAATTAGCCAAAACACCTAAGTCAAACTGTTTGCTTCCAGCCTCTTCAGCCGCACCTTTTCTGCTGTTAAATGCAGAAGTCCCCACTGTGTGAAATGCACTCTGCGTGAAAAGATAAACAATACTAAGAGCACTGCAAGCAAACACCCAAGTATTTCATGTGGTTGCTACTGGAACAAAATTTAAACCCAAGCAGTTACTAAATTCCAGTCAGGCATTTGTCACTGGGATCCCTAGAGATTACTGCAAATGCAAAAATTAAGTCTCTTTTTTTAACTAAGCCTAATTATTTACTCTGTCAAACTACTTCACAAAACCACGTATTTCTAGCATACTTCATGTCATTTGTGATGCTTTAGAACAATATTACACTGTTGCAAACGCTGAGAAAAACGTTTACATTTCAACAAACAAGTCAAACCCCTGAAAGAAACTTTGTCCCTGTAATTACACCTCAAGTTTGAAGTTAAACTCTTTCTGCTTTGAAGGTCTATGTAAAAATCATGAAATTGTTCAGTAGCAGCCAACAAAAATACCCTGAAGTATTTTTTTTTCAACTCTACCTTTATGAGCCACACTTCTCGTCATGGACTTTACCACCATTTATTCACAGGTAAACTACATTCTTCTATTAATGTAGTGCTGTGACAAAAAAAAAAGAAAACCAACCAACCAAAAAATACCCACAAAAAAACCCCCCAAAAGCCTCCAAATGAACAAACAAAACAAAATAAAAAACAAAAATCCCCCAAACAGAACAAAAATAACCCACAGCCAAAAAAATAACCACCACCACCACCCTCCCCCCCCAAAAAACCCCAACAACTCAAAGCCAAGCAAAGTACTTATAAATTACTTCCTATCACAATCTGATATTATACATCTAGCTTCATCTGAAATTGTCACTGGCATTTTAACCTCATGTTTAACCATACTAAACAGATGATGTACTAGTGTGCTTTCATACTTCCCATAGGTAATGGTGCTGTCCTGACACTGCACATTAAGTCAGAAATATACTGAACATCAAGGCTGAGGGAATTTCAGATCACATTTGTTACCTACATAAATTCAACTCAAAGTTCTATAATACATCTATGAACAACATATGAATAGACCAGATAATTTCAGATGAAAATAAACTGAATATGATTATTTTAGATTTAAGCACTTCCTTGAATCCCTAATAACCACAGGAAAGTCCCCGAGTTTTGAAAAGAGCTATGAGCAGCTTGATACTGCTGTGTCCCTGTGACTTCCAAGGTCTTTCTGACCACAAAGTCAGCCTGGCACAGGGATGCTGCCACGAACAAGTAAAATTCAGCTCTAGTAAGAGCTGCAATAATGCCATACATGGAAAAAGTTTAAAAGATGTCTTATCTTAATTACTATGGCTTATATTTCTGAAATAAATCACTCCATTGTTTTTGGCAGCCAGTCTCAGGGTGACAGAAAAAGCCCAACGCAAATCCAAACATTAGTATCTTTTAAAAGGCAAATGTACAACCTAAATTGGATTATGACAATATATGCTATTATTTTAAAAAAATTAAGTCAAGCAAATTAGCTACCAATACCAATTAGTACTGATGGAGGTTCTTCTCCTACAATTCACACTGTCTTAATTTAATAAAAAAGATGTTTGCTTCCTAGTAATTTTTTTTGTTCAAAGAGAACTTCTAATTACTCAAATACAATATGATGTGAGAAGAATGAAACACGCAAACCTACACTCCTTTTTATAGTATCACATCACAACCAAAGAGATCAGACAGTCCTTCAATCGTAGGTGACTTTCAATACTCTTTTTTAAGTTTAACATACACCCAAACCAGACAGAGACTATGGATGTGCATCAGTTCCTTATGGTACCACATTACATGTCCCCCAGATACCCAATTCCTCACCATCAGTCACCTGATTCAACACTGCATTTTTGCCTGCCTTCTGCCTGGGGCACATCTGCCCAGACCACCGTGCACAAAGCTGATTTAGAGCACTGGCAAGACTGCCATTGGGAAAACTGCTAGTGAAGGCCAGAGGGGTCCTTGCCCACATAACAGAAATGCAGGCAAGTATGGAAAAGCTAACCCGGTAGAAGACCCATTTCAGCCTTTGCACCAGGGCACACAACTATGCCCAGCAGGCATAGTTTCCCTTGTTTGTCCAAGAAATATCTAGATTCAGATCTCACCACTTCAGCTCCTACAAGTCTCAGAGGGACAGTGTGGATGAGAATAAGCCTGAACAGCCAACTAAAAAGGAACACAAATAGTGGGACCACACAAAAGGGTTTTCATCAGGTTTCAAATTTCTGTTGTCACAGATTGTCACTTCATACCAAGCTTGGAACTGTGATCCAAGTGGTGATGCCTAAAATCACAAGCCAAACAATATTAAGGTGATAAAAAGTGGTTACCTTTAATGAAGGTCCTTCATGGTGCTAATATGGCAAAATGCACATGCCATACAGGACCCTGACAACTTTGTAAGTTTAACAAATTAGCATACTTAACAGAACCAATCCAATTTGAGGAACACTTAATTAAGTAATCCCTCCTTTGATTCCAGGAAGGTTAGCTGATTGTTCTAAAATCTAAGTGAAGGGGTAGGACATTACTACAGTCAGTTAAGGAGCTATATAACTATATCATTGTAGTCTACAGAGCTATGAATATATGGAAAATGTATAAAAAACAAAAATCTTCTTGGCATCAGTGGTAAGATGCAAAGGGCAATTTTGAATTACAGATAGTCTGTGCAATGTATATGCACAAAGTGCAAGGAGTCAAGATGAAGGCAACTGCACTTAGTGCATATGTACCTGGCTGCTTACTAGTTAATAATTGACCCCCCCACATATGGTCAAACAACTGTTAAAGAGTTATCACCTTTACATCACAGGTAAATAAATTCAAGCACCAAAAAATATTAAGTAGGACATACCTATGATGCACAGCTGCTTTGGGGCTGCACCAAAGTCATGGTTTGATCACAAATGTGCTTAAACTACAGCAGTCTTTCTTGAGCAAGTTCAAAGAAGAGTCCCACAGAACACAATTACTCTAAGAATCCTTATACAACATTTCCCCTGGAGAAACTATGGCAAAGAGGGTACTGCTCTCAGATGATCGTTTGATATGTCAATCCTCCACCATGTAGAGTTCCTGTCACTTCTGTGACATAAAGCACACAAAACAGAAGCTGGGTAGGTACAAACACTTATCAAAAAGTATGATAAGACTTATGAAAATAAACTCAGAAGTCAGTAACATGCAAGGCATGTTCTGTTTGGGCTTTAGTACAATGGACTTCAGACTCCAAAGAAATACAGCTAAGTCTAGATGCTGGACCCCCCAAAGACCAAGCATATCATGGCTCTTGCATCTGTTTTAAAGAACATTTTTAATTATTCATATAGTAAGAAAATACTGTTAATGTACATTGCTGGAACACAGAGATAGCAATCTCCTTTCTTGGTGTTGCACTATACTATCAGCCTTCCCAGAGCAAGCAGAGTGTCTTTTAAAATTAGGACTGAGACAACCACATGCCACAGATTCCCCTTTAGAAACAAGCCTATAAAGAAAAGTCAGAATACTAATCAGCAAAGCAATAATTTAGTGACTTACTGGGTTGCTACTGAAAAGAGGAAGTGAATTGATCAGTTCAGCTGCTAGCAGAACGCAATAATCTCAAGCTGGGAAACAGTAACTCTGAAGAGTACTTTCAAATATGTTTCTTCTTTTATCCTGAAGCTTTGTATGCTCACTTCTGTTAATAACAGCACAACAGGAAGGCCTGTGCTCGTATAATTATAACAATAATAACAACCTGGTCTGCTGAGGTAAGAAGGAAAAAATGAAGGAAATACTGCCCTCATTGCAGGCTCTATGGGGCTGTAGATGACCCAAAGTATTCATTTGCTGCTCAATACCTCCAGTTTTGCTGTTGTGCCATAGAGAGGTAGTCAAATAACACAGACAGTCCTAGATGGGGTCTGTCTGTTTGCAGTAATACTTCAGATTCCAGCATAAGTGTATGAAAAACACAACAAAAGTCACACCTACACAGACACCAGCACACGACAAAACCTGGTATGCTCTGTAGCAGGATAGAAACTTAGAGAAAGAGAAGAAGCAACCTTGTAAACACTAAACAAAGGCCTGGGACAACCTTCCAAAACACCCAGTCCTGCTAGACATTCATATGTTTCTCGGCTATTTTGCATGAGAACACCACAGTACACTGAATCTGCTCTTTCATATGCAGACAATTAAAATATTTCTCCATGGGCAGGTCAAAAATTAGTTGACCATGTTCTACATAGTTACAGACAGAGAGCTTGGGACTGAGCAGAGATGACAGTTTACAATACTCCAAGACTTAATTAAAGCTTTGCAGGCTAACAAGTAGGACACTCCTCTTACTGTTGGAATTTCTTTTTTTTATTTTTTAAAAAACTTAAGCATAAGACTTTGAATAAAAAATATATTTCAGATAAGAAGCAGTACAGGAACAATCTTAACCTAAATATTTATGAACTACTCATTCCTTAGACCTGGCTCTGAAAATATATTTATATATTTTTAAAAACCCACTTCAACAGTGAACATTGTAGAAGGTATTCCTATATAAATAAAAAGCAATTTGCCATTCACACTGTCAATTAAGACCTTCTTCTCATTGGATGGATTGTTTATTGAAGAGGTCCTTCTCATTATCAACACTAACAGCTTCACTGTTTTGTCTAGTTGTATCAGAATTTTAGATCTCTTAAAATTACACAGGTATTTGTGCTTCAATTTTAGGTACTTTTATTATCACATACTTCGATTCCATTATTTGCACACCATGTAATAATATTCCATGGGTGATTTTCTGCCCAGAAAACAGACGCCTCTTTAACAATGCCATCTCTGCTTTCCACATACACTAAGAATCACCACACTGACAGGCCTGAAGATTAAAGCAGTCTCAGAAGCACCACATCTCTGTAGGCAATCAGCACCACAAATTTCAGCAGAAGTCTAACAACCACAGAAGAAGTGACCAGAAAGACCACAACCCTTACTCATCCACATTCCCAGTAGTTTCAAACTATTTCTAGTGGAAAGACCAGCAAAGCCTCTAAGCAAAGGAAGTTTCCAATTTAGATTTCTATTGCCCCTGAGAAATACATAATAATGTTCTTTCCATTGCAGTACTTAAGCTACTACAGCAATCTATGAAAAGCTGGCAAAAAAGTTTATAGTGTAAACAAAAACTGATAACATTAAGCATACAAGTATCATTATTTAACAAGATGGCTTGTTACATCATCATGTTTGTACTAAAAACAAAACCAGAAACTGTGGACTCCCATGAGAAGGTTTACTGTTTTCTAGCCAGAAAGCTCTTCACAATACTTCCTTTGTTTTCATGTTGAACAAAGTGACTAAACTTGGTGGACATCTCTCTTCCCTCCCAGGAGCTTCCATTACCACTCGGAATGTGAAAGTTTCTATTCCTCAAAGTTAAGTGGGGTGTAAAGGGCTAAAGTACAGTCCCTCAAAGGCTTCTCTGTGTGCCTGCCTTCATGCACTGTCACATACCCTACACAGTTATCCATACTGACTTCCACACCACTCAAAAGCAAGCAAAGACACAAGTTCTGGCAGAAGCTGGGAACTCAATTTTGTGATAAGGGTGTGCTCCTTCATGCAAGGTAAGCCACACGAGCCTTTTTCTTTGCAGGCTACCTGTTTATCCACAGAAGCACCACTGAATTGCTCTGCAGCCTGGTGACCAGGAGCTGGGTTGGCTGAGTAAGAGGCAATCTCCACACCAGACCACCTCTGGTCAGTGAAGAAACTCACATAATATCACAAAAAAATACAGAGGAGATCCCAATCAGCACCTGCAGGTGTGGGTCTGCTGATTAGGCATGGCACAATGAAGAAAGTAAAGGTATAGTGATCTTTACCTTGACTCATATACCAAAACAGTACACTGCATGGCAACCTCTTTAACAGCCTAGAAGATAAATTTTCACCCCTTTATCCTCAGATAAATCTCTTCTAATATGGTCAGCAAACATACTGGAGAAAAAAGGCTGAATAGGACTATACATTTTCTTAGCAATATTTTGTTAGAATTATGCATACAAAAATATTTATATATTCAGACAAATTGGTACGCAAGTCCTCTCAAATCTGTAAGGCCCTAGAGCAAGGGAAACAGACACTAAAGACAAAGGACCGTGACACAGCTGACTCATCCCAATACAGAATTCTGAACGTCAAATTTGACACTGAAGTAACTAAGTAACACAGTGATCCAAAAAACTTAACTCAGACAGCACTACTGAAAATAAAGTTCTTATCTGAGATAGTTTTGATTCTGCAGTGCTCTCTGCCAGACTAAACACGGCCGTGGCCTCAATGGCCACTGCATTACTCTTGTCAAAAAGCCCTGACTCTTCATGAACTGAAAAAAAAAATCAGCTTAAGATTTGGGTAAGAAACAGCAGTTTGTAATCCAAGAGCAAATCCAAGAGGAATCACTTACTGGCTCACATGGTCCAGTGGCTAATGGCAGGAGACTTCACAAGATTTTACATAACTAAATGGCAATGCCGTCCCAGCTCTGGGAAACTTTTCTGCACATGCAAGTCAGCAAGAGCTGCAGACACAGACCAGAGGCCAGCAAAGGCTACCAGCTCCATTACAGAGCTGGGACTATCATCAGGTTGCCACTGGTATCTCCCTGTTCCCCAGCTGCTGCTGTTGGAAATAGCTATGCTGAGACCTGGAAAGTGACAGGTACACCCCTGCTATGATTAATCACAGAATGGTTTGGATTGAAAGTGATCTTAAAGATCATCTAGTTCCAACCCTGCTAGCCACAGGCAGGGACACCTTCCATCAGACCAGGCTGCTCAATGCCCCATCCAACCTGGCCTTGAATACTTTCAGGGACAGAGCATCCACAATTTCTCTGCACAACCTGTTCCAGTGTCTCATCGCCTCCACAGTAAAGAATTTATTTGTAATATCTAATCTAAACCTACCCTCTTTCAGTTTAAAGACATTCCCCATTGTCCTATCACTAAAGGGCTTCATAAAGAGTCCCTCACCAGCTTTCTTGCAGGTCCCCTTTAGGTATTGGAGGTCTGCTCGAAGGTCTTCCCAGAACCTTCTCTTTTTCAGGCTGAACGTCCCCAACTTGTTCAACTTGTCTTTATAGGAGAGTTGTTCCAGCCCCCACATCATCCTCACAGCCTTCCTCTGGACTCATTCCAGCATGTCCATATCCTTCCTGTGCTGGTGACCCCAGAGCTGGATGCAGTGTTCCAGGTAGGGTCTCACCAGAGCAGAGCAGAGGGGCAGAATCCCCTCTCTCGCCCTGCTGCCCGCGCTGCTTTGGATGCGGCTCAGGATGTGGTTGGGTCTCTGGGCTGCAAGTGCACATGGCCAGGTCATGTTCAGCTTCTCATCCACCAGCAACCCCAAGCCTTTCTCCTCAGGGCTGCTCTTGATCCATTCTCCTCCCAGCCTGTATTTGTGCTTGAAATCACCACAATCCCCATGCAGGACCTTGCGCTTGGACTTGTTGACCTACATGAGATTTACATGAGGTTCTCAAGACTGTCACAGTCACAGTCCCTCTGGATAGCTTCCTTTCCCTCCAGCATGTGGACCACACCACACAGCTTGGTGCTGTCAGCATTCTTGCTGGGGGTACACTCCATGCCATGGTCCCTGTCACCAAAAAAGCTGTTAAACAGCACCGGTCCCAATACCAGCCCCTGAGGACACCACTCGTCATTGCTCTCCACTTGGACATTAAGATATTGACCACAGCTCTTTGAGTGTGACCATCCAGCCAATTCCTTATCCAACAAGTGGTCCATGTGTCAAATCCATGTCTCTTCAGTTTAGAGATAAAGAACAGTGGCAAATGTTTTGTGTAAGTCCAGGTAGGTGCTGTCAGTTGCTCTTAACCACCAATTCCATAACCGTGTTATAGAAGGCCATTAAATTTTTCAGGCACAGTTTGCCCTTAGTGAAGCCATGTTGGCTGGCATGAAACACATTCTTATTTTCAATGTGACTGAGCATAGTTTCCAGGAGGATCTATGCCCTGATTTTGCTGGGCAGAGAGGTGAGACTGGCTGACCTGTAGTTCCCCTGTAGTTAAGCTATCATCTAGCTGCATGGATGTATCCTCTGGCATTTAGCTGATTTGCACTGGTACTCAGGCCAAGAACTTCTTGTGAAAACAAACTCACCAGGAGAAAAAAAGCAAATTACTTTCCCAGATAGTGAAGAATGGGAATCTCTGTGTACAGCCCAAGGAGAACCCAGTCCATTCACTCCCTTGGCAGGCACTGATCTGACCATGGGCTTTGGTACAGAGTAGTAAAAGTAGCTAATACTGCTAGAAATTGCAACAAGAAACAAAAAAGCCCAGATGAGCACAGAAAGTGAGATTCAGGCGGGGACAAGGCAACAGCTGTTAAAACCAAACAACAAGTTTCTCTCTCGACTAGACCAAATGAACATTGACACCAATCTCATCTACTCAATCATCTTCTCAAGAGAAGAGAAGCTAACAGGTCTCAGTCTATGAATTCCACTTCTCTTATGCCCATCCACTGCTGTTTACACCCTCCCCTCCACAGCACAACCCCACAAGTGCAGGTTGAACCTGCAAATTGCCCCAGTTAAAGAGCCAGTTGAAAGACAGCTGCCCTTCACACTGATTTCTTTTGTTCTTGCAAAGCTATTTTTAATTCAGATCAGTTCAGTGATCTGATTTATCACAAAGCCTTACCAACAGTTGTGCAACCACAGCCAAAAAAGTGGCAAACTGCCATAACAGTTGTAGCATTTTTAGTCAGCTTTGTTTGGTGCCGAAGGCAACATCTCATTCAACTGCACTGCTCACCAAGCTGTATTCTTAAATGGCAGCAGTTTCCTTCAGTTCAAATGGCACAGTTACACTTCTGGAGTTGCTAACAAGAGTTAACTACTGTCAACTGCTGCAAATGACACCAATATTTCTACTATTGAATAGTATTGATTTTAAGAATTTGTGCAATCAAAGGATCTTTGTATTTGTGTTCATTATGCTTATATTATATTATATATATATATGCTTATGTATATAATATAATTGTGATCATAAACTAAAAACTCCATCAAAGGACATCAAGACAGACTTTCCAATTTATATTTTCCCTTGCCAAAATACTGCCAACTGCTAAGTTTGCACAGAGATAAAAGGAGCCAAGTGGAACCTGACTGCAGAAGCCTGATACTTTTTTTCATAGGATGAATTTTATAATTCGTAGTGAACTAGTCTCCTTTAGGAGAGGAGAAAAATCATCTTACCAACACTGGGTCTTGACCTGCAGTCGCACACTTCTTATACAGCACTGAATGAATCTTTCAGCCTCTGTGCCTCAGCTCCAGGGTGTGTAACATGTGTCTTCCCTGGTCTCAAAGAGACATTTTAAAAGGTACATCACTGTCTACAGATTTTCAAATACTGCAGTAACAAGGATCCAAACAAAAAACCAAAGGGGGTGGCCAGGTGGCATGCAGTCACAAAACACATGAATCTCGAGCTAAAAGAGCTAGCAACAAAAATGAGCACAATTAATAAAATGGTCATCATCATCTGCTTTACTAGATAGAAGCATCCTATGACTATGCAAATGCACAGCACCACAAAAAATTTTCCAAGTAACTTAGTTTTTGATTATGATGCAGATCATAGCTGTGACACACTGAAGAAACTACTGCAAGCTTACTGATACTTTAAGTTTCTAAAAATCTCATCTTTCAAAATATAAAACACAAGCACATCTAGACAATAGTGAAAATATACAAGGCCTGTGCAACACCTGCAACTTCCCCCTACTTCACTGATGACAAATAAAAGAGACCAGTTTTACTACAAGGAGGATATAAAAATAAAATGGTAAATTGTACCTTGCAACAGGTTGATACGGTTTTCTAGTCACAACTGGAGAAGGAGGAGGGAACGTAAAAAAATGGACTTTCCAGCTCACTGAAGGAGGACTTCAAGTTTCTTGCTCACACATGAGTAAAACAGCTCTTTTGGGACTGTACAAATGTGAAGAATAAAAAAAGACACATGACCACATAACCAAAAAAAAATGACTAATAAGACACTTGATCTATTTAGAGAAAATAAAATTCAGAGTATCAGTGGTGTGAGCCCGTAACAAGTAGTGACAGTACAAAACAGATTCAAATACAAATTACTCTTAGAGAAGGAATGATCCAAACTGTACCTAACACTGAATGGCAGGATGTCCAGCAGAGAAGACATGAAGACCATGTTGCCAATCCCTACTTACTACTGCAGGCAAAGACTTAATTTAAAAAAGCATTCCACTGCAGTTAACTTTTGTAAAGCTTGCTATTAAGCAATATGGGGGTTTAATCAATAAAACATATACCCAACTGCTCATTGACATGCTCCTAAATGCACATTTTATTTTGTCTGATCACTGACGTTTGCTTTTTAGCTTTTACAATATATAAATTTCAAATATGGCATCACATAATTACCAGCAGTAGAATCATAGAATCATTTAGGTTGGAAAAGACACTTCAGGTGACCGAGTCCAGCTGTTAACCTGACTGTGCCAGGTCCACCACTGAGCCATGTCTACATCTTTTGAACGCATCCAGGCATGATGACTCAACTATTCTCCTGGGCACTCTTCTCCAATGTCTGACCACCCTTCCAGTGAAGAAATTTTTCCTAGTATGTCATCTAAACCTCCCTTAGCACAGGCTTAAGGCCTTTTCCTCTTGCCCTCTTGCTTGTTACCTGGGAGAATTGAATGACTCCCACTTGGCTACATCCTCCTTTCAGCCTCCTTTGCACTCCCAATCCTCCTTTTTTCCAGGCTGAACACCCCCAGCTCCCCCAGCTGCTCCTCACAGGACTTGTGTTCCAGATCCTCCACCAGCTCTGTTGCCCCTCTCTGGACATGCTCCAGCACCTCAATGTCTGTCCTGCAATGAGGGGCCCAGAACTGAGCACAGCACTTGAGGTGTGGCCTCACCAGTGCCAAGGACAGGGGGACAATCCCTGCCCTAGTCCTGCTGGCCACACTGTTGCTGATACAGGCCAGGATGCCACTGACCTTGCCCGCATGGGCACCTGCTGGCTCATGTTCAGCTGTTGTTGACTAGCACCCCCAGGCCCTTTTCTGTTGGACCCCTTTCCAGCCACTCTGCCCCAGCCTGTAGCACTTGATAGAGCTAATTGTAACCCAGGTGCAGGACCTGGTACTTGGCATGTTGAACCTCACACCACTGGCCTTGCCCATCGATCCAGCCTGTCCAAATACCTCTGCAGAGCCTTTCTACCCTCAAGCAGATCAACACTCCTGCCCAACTCAGTGTTTCCGCAAACTTACTGAGGGTATGCTCAATCCTCTCATCCAGATCATCAATAAAAATCTTAAAAAGAACTGGCATCATTACTGAGCCCTGGGAAACATCTCCTGTGACCAGTCACTGGTTGGATGTAACTCCATTTACCACCACTCTCTGAGCCTGGCCATCAAGCTAGTTGTTTTAACCAACAGAGAGAGAGCAATGCCATGGGCTACCAGCTTCTCCAGGAGAATGCTGTGGGAGACAGTATCAAATGCTTCAGTAAAGACCAGGTAGCCTACACCCACAGCCTTTCACTCATCCACTGAGCAGGTCACCTTCTCATAGGAGGTGATCAAGTAACCAAAGCAATGGCACTGCAACATCAACAAGTATACATTCTTCAGTCACTGCATAAGACAAATCTTAAGGCAAGCTCTCAGCAATCGCCAGCACAGCACTCCACTGTGCAGGGTGCTGAAAAGTGCACGGAAGCTGTGCCAGCTCTTATCTATCCTTAAAACCAAATGTGAGCTGGGGGGAAAGCAGGAGTCAGTGCCTTACAACCAGCTGCCCAAGGAAAGGTTGCTGCCAGTTTCTACTCTAAAGTAGCCAAGAATACCAACACACCTAATGCACCTTGGTTACACAGAACATAAACACACAGATTAGGCACAGTAGGTTCAAGACTGGAAGAATCAGTAAGCATATTTTCAACAGTACATGGAGCACATTACATGACCACAGAGAAAGTAGCTTTTCTAGTTTCTAGCCCATTCTGCTGGTGTCAAAAGTGAAAAAGAAACTCTTTAGCTCCCTACGGGCTAGATAAGAAGGAGAGAACACCATTCCACAAACACACCCTATTATAGTAAAACGTGAGCAAATGCTTAGGCACGTGTTTCAATTCTCCCAATATCAAGAACATTCAAATACATAACTAAAGACAGCCTCTAACTAGCACCCAGTGAACTTGGAGAAGGAAACTTCCTGCTGCTTCTAATGGTTTAAGGATCAATTCCTAGACTTAGAATATGATTTTCACCTCCCTGTTTTATCTAATTGTGGGAAGGGAAGAATGCATGAAAGAGATGTAATACAGTAAAATAAAAATAATTAAGAGGAACATTTTTACAATCCTGCTTCATTTTCTCCCAATAAATTAATTATTAGACACTGATCTCTAGGAGCAAAAGACATTTGAATAATTATGTTCAATTTTGGTTTTTCTGAATCAGTTTTGAAATGGCTATAAGGAAAAAACCCAACAGATTAGGGATAGGAAAAAATATTTGGGTGGAGAAAGAGATGTGACAAATTAAGTATTATTTATGTTCTGGAAGAGTCGGAGTAACAACTATGTTAGGCATTCATCAGAACAAGCACTCTCTGCTTTGAAGATGGAAGAATTTTGAGACACAATTTAATGAACCTCATTACAAACATCTCCACCGTAATAAACCATGAGAGAAACATCCTATAAATTTACATTGCTACATAAAAAAGCCCAGTGGGTGCTACACTATACATTCACAAATTTCAGAACCACCAATGCTCCTTATGTTAGGTTCATTTTAAGAAGAATTTCTGTGGGTTTAACTTTTATCTCGCACTCCCCCCCCCCCCCCCCCCCCACCTTACATTCTCCAAATGTTAGTGCCAAACCATCTGCATAAATACACCACTATCTAACGAAACGGAAGGAACAAACCCTCTGTTTCTTCACTTTAAGCAATATCCTTTCAGAAGCAACACGAAACAAGTGTATTTACATTTCCTTAGGGAGAGATAACAACATCAACACCAAGTTTTCCTAACGCAACAGCATGTACCATAGCTTAGCTTTTAAGAGGCAGCAATAAAGAGAAAAGGCGGGGGCAGAGGATAATCCAGAAACCTCTTATCACCTAAGCAGGTATTGGAAAGATTGCTACTTCACCGAAGTTATGGTACTAACAGATAAGTTTACTATTTAAAGACTTTCCTGCTGTCTGACTCTATTCGGCAAAATCAGCGTCTTGGGCAGAAATGTCTCACAGTGCAGCCGCTCTCCCTGCAGCGCCCAGCCGGACCTCCATAGGGATGGGCTGCGCGCACCTGGAAAAGCCCGTTCAGCCGCAGCAGAGTTCAATCCCGGAATAGCCAGCGCCTCAGGCATGCAGGAATCTACCTCCCACCATTCCCCCACATGTTGTTGGATGCTCTTTTTCCTTAAAATGCTGCGATCCCACAACTAAGAGACTTAAAAGTCCGTGAAAGTTGACAGAAAAATCTCCCCCCTCCCGAAACGAAGATATACAGACAGAAAGACAGACAGACACAGACACACACATGCACATAGCACAGGAACGAGACACGTTTTCCACCAGTCCTTCAGGCCTCGGGTGCCGGCGGGGCTCCCAGCGGGGACAGGCACCCCCCGCTCCCGGCGCGGCTCAGCACTTGACCCAGCCCAGC
>NW_008237273.1:1708322-1729965 GCF_000691975.1 Corvus brachyrhynchos
GGAAGAGTGACGGCGCCTGTTGACCCGTTTGTGACGGAGGGGCTCTGGCTCCGCTGCTCACACCGAGAAATTTCTTCCTAACTAAATTTCCTCTCTTTCAGTTTGTACCCATTACTCTTTCTCTTATCACTGCTCTTTGTCTTCCCGACAGACAGTTCTTCTCCGGCTTCCCTGTAGACCCCCTTCAGATACTGGAAGGTTGCTATGAGATCTCCATGCAACCCTTCTCTTCTGCAGGCTGAACAGCTCCAAATTTCTCAGCCTGTCTTAGCCCCTGTTCTCAGTCCCTGTGCAGGGCTGAGCCTATTGGCCTGGACCAGAGGGTCACCTTCCTTGCCTCTCATTTTGTTTCTCTTCATTCATCACATATGAGCTCCGAGTTCTGTTTCTCACATAAAACTACTTTAGGGCTGGCCACCAGCAGACATGTGCACCCTGGGCAGGACCACACGAGAATAGCCACTGGCAGCGTTCACCTAGTCATTCCCATCCATGCTGAGAAGGCAAAAAATCCAGGTTGTTAATTCCCCCAACACGTACTTTCCATGTTTAAGTTTTTCAGGCCTCAGGGAAAAATTTAGGGGGAAGAATTGAGAAGGAGGACAGTGAGGAAGGCTATAAATCAGTGTAAATGAATGTGGAAAGGAAGCTGTGAAAACAAATGTGCAAAGATTTCCTTCTGAAGAAAATGGGAGGTTGCTGGGACTTCATCTGCAACACTGCTGCACGCAAGAGAATATCTCTCCTACAGGGCCCTGGGCTCTTCTCAGGGAGCAGATTGCTGTGGCTGTATCCCTGCTGTGTGAAGCAAGGCTGCACAGTTGACTGCCTGTTTGCTGCTTGAGAATGGTTAAGAACCCTAAGCAGCTGCTCAAGACCTTTTTGTTCCTGGTAGAACAGACTACTCCCAAGCTACACAACGTGCGTGCATAATAGCTCTGCATTTATAGCTGTAATTGCTGATATTGGACAGGCTGACTCATGCACATTGAATTCCAAGTGCAGAAGGAACTATTGTATGCCTGCATGTGTTAAAGAGAAGAAATAACATAGCTTTTCAATGTTCTGGTTCCATTTCTCTTCTGTTTTGTTCAAGGTCCTTACTTGACTCTTTTTTATCCTCCATGGTGTTTATAAAACAACATTGTCACATGTTTACTCAAACCTATGTGCAATAGTCACACCACTTAAAGACAGTGGCTGCCCTAGGTCAGAGCTGCAAGAGAGATTCCTGGTAAACTAGCTTCATCCACTGATGCTTCAGTTTCTGCTTTTCACAGCAGTAGGAGTACAGTGGCTCATATACACTGCAGTCAGATGTGCCATCTGGCTCAGCTCTGAATCTTTAGAGTGGATGGCATTTTTTTAATGTATTCAAAATCTGCAGCTTTAACTAGCTTCTGGTTATATGAGTATTTTCGAGATAGAAAAATGAAAGATGAGAATAATCTAATACTATCTGTTCTTCTCAAAATTTCCTTTCAGATTTTTAAAGTGAATTGCTTCATGTCATATTTCACCTCAATGGGCAAGACTAAACTGTCTTACAGAGCTATTACAAAGGAAGTTTTAAGAACTGCAGATAGCGGTGACTTTGGTTATATGTGATGAACAGGCAATACCAAGTCCCAGGCTCTGTCCCAAGAGTGGGCAGAACTCCTGACTACTCTACTTTCAAAAAAGCATCCTAAAGCAAAAAAAAAGTGTCTTCTTTCTTCTTTGTGCTGAACCAAACTGATACCTGAATGCTTTTATTGCACTCTTGCATATACTCTGTCACAGTGCTATATGATGTAAGTAAACTCTCAAGGAATGAAAAGTTATGAATCTCAATTACCATGTTTTTCTCCTCACACTGCCAGGGTCTACTCATAGCTCTCTGGGGTCTTCCAGCTACATGCAGGTATATGAAAACCAGACAGCTAGGACACAAGTTGCCTCTAGTTGTGATGTTAGATTTCTAGTTACAATCTAATTTTCTTCAATTATAATTTTGGTAGATTGTCCTTGTCATGATTTATCTCCAGCTGGCAACCAAGCGCCACACAGCCACTCAGTCACTCCCCCTTGGAGTGGGAAGGGGGACAGAACCGGAAAAATAAAAGTAAGAAAATTCATGAGCTGAGATAAGGACAGTTTAATAGGTAAAGCAAAAGCTGTGCACACAAGCAAAGCAAGGCAAGAAATTCACTCGTTTCCCATGGGCAGGCAAGTGTTAAGCCATCCCAGAAAAACAGGGCTCCATCAGGTGTAACATTGACTTGGGAGGACAAACACCATCACACTCAATATGCCAGGTCCTTCCTCCTTCTTCCCCCAGCTTTATATGCCAAGCATGACACCATGGTATATCGAATCCCTTGGGTCCGTGGTCCCAACTGTGTCCCCTCCAACTTCTTGTGCACCTTGTTGGTGGGGTCCCTTGAGGAGCAAGTAAGGCCTTGATGCCATCTAAACACTGCTCAGCAGTAACAAAAGCATCCCCCATTTATCAACACTTGTTCCCAGCACAAATCTAGCTACTGTAAAGAACAGTAACCCTTCCCCAGCCAAAATTCCATGCCAAGTTCCATGTTTTGCTGCTTATACCATAAGAGCTAGTGAGGTAACTGCAGAAATTCTGGAGCTTTGGGAGTAGTCGAATGTATTTTTCTTCTTTGTATAATCACTGTTTGATGGGGTAGATGATGATGTTTAGAGAGGACATTTATGACATCCTGTAGCAATGTTTTTATTCCACAAAGTATCTGAGATGGGAGAAGTACTATTATTTACTTTTATAAATGGGTGACTGAAGACATGTATTGACAATACACTGAAGTCTGTTTTAAGACTCATAATTCCAGATCAAAAATGCTGTGGCAGAGTGATGATCTGGTATAAATACCTTTTCTTGGTTGAGACCCTTTCAGACAATTTATGGGAATTAGCTTTATGCTGACAAGATTTTTACCTTTTTTACCCGCACATCTTACATTCTTGATAGTGTGGGAAGATGTGTAATTGTATGTCATGCCTAAGTCAGAACAAATTTATGCTGCCAGGAGAGCCAGTGGTGCACAGCCCTGGGATGAATTTTGATGAAACCATCAGTAGTTGCAGCTGGATCATTTTGCCAATGCAGAATATTTAACATTTTTCTTGTGTCTTCACTTTGTCAAAACTTTTGCATAAGGATGGCAGTACAGAGTGCTCAGTCACTGCAGGATACTAGAGTTCTAGTTATCTCTACCAGAGGAGTGAGATGAGATAATCCAAGTAATTTTTTTGTCTTAAAATCCATGAACCAGTGCACGTCTGAGCTACTAAGTGTGGAATTTCAGAGTACAGAGTCCAGCATATGCACAGATAATATTTTAGGCCCACATTAGTAATTTTGTTTTCACTTTCCTTTGGTTTTACATATCTGGTAAGCATGGACCAATTTTTGAAGGAAAGTTGGAAAGTTACACATAGGAAGATCTACTTTCTTCAGCCTTAAAAGAAAAAAAAATCAGAAAGGATTTCTAGAAATTTTCAAATGCAGTAAGAGTTGCCAGTTAGAGTCTTCTGAGTAGCAATGGGTAATGAAACCTTTTGCATCAAAAGCCTCTCTCCAGAATATGACTTATGCAGGAGGTAAAACTTAATGTGCTGTTTCAAGATAGACAATGTGAATTTGGAGAGAATTTTTTTCCCTATAAATGTATGGAACTATGAAGAGTTCTATTTCTTCTCTTAATTAAAATAAGCAATTTTCTTTACTATGCTCCTCTCTCACCATGAGCAAGGAAGATTATATTAAAAACCAGAACCAGACTGTTTTCTACATCTACTGATTTGATCAGCTTATGAAAATAATAAAAGGATATATATTAAAATAATATTGAGCATGCTCATTAAGGATACATTTTACAGGGAATTAAAATTTATTGGTTTCTTATATTTGTCTTAATATCCAAGGACATTTTCTCCTTTCTGTCTAGTAATTACAGATTTATATTTTTACATACTATCAAGGAGTTGCGAGCTATGTTATATCAGAATGTCAACACTAAGCCTGAGTTTTTTTGTTTGCTGAAAACAAAGGCAGGACACAAGGCCTTAAAAAGGCCTGAATGATTTAAGAAAATGCAGCTTATTTGATTTGGATTACCTGGATTTCTGATGACTGCTTTCAGATGATCATGAATCTTTGGTATCTAAGATCTGATTGCTTTTGTCGTCCTACCCTCTCCCCCTTTTCTTTTTAATTTACTTTTTTTTTACTCCACAAGCAATGTAGATAACTGAGCAGAACTAGGCACTCAGTTTTGCTCTAGAAGCTCTTCATACTCGTGGGCCACAGTCATTTAGACAATCTTTGTCTACAAGCTGACAAGTCTATCATCCTGTTCTCTTCCTTTTGAACAAAATTATCATCCTTGTACTGCTGACATTATTATTCTAAACAGAACAGGTGTGCTTTTCTGAAACCCATGCAGGATGGGAAACTTCTTCCTCTCTGAACCACCTTCTTCAGCTTTCAGTCCAGCTAAGATTACAAATGGATTCAGTATTTCTGGATTCCTCACCCATGACTCCATCATTTTAGCCACCTGCATATCCCCGCATTTTTGCTACTTAATGAACAGTTCTGCAATCAGCTGTATTTTTCCAATTGTTCTTTTAACTGTGAGGCTGCAAAGCAAGCTAACAGCTTGCAGACAGGACTTCCAGTGTGAGTGTTGCCATTATTTCCTGTTTTCTTGAAGAAAATTACATCATCTAAGACAGGCCCACAAAGGAAATTCTATGTAAGACAAAAGACGTTTTAAAAACTTTCAGAAGGTGAAAGAGAGAGAAGCATCTGGACGAGTTAAAATTCCAGCACTGCCAAACAGAAAGTATGCAAAGTTCTGGCAGTTAATTGGTTGCATTTTGGCACATTTTCACTTGAAAACTGAGCAGTGTTGAACTCTTCTAGCTGTCAAAAACTAGATTACATTGATTCTGTTTCCTAGTTTAGGGCATGCACCTGAAGTGATCTAATCTCTAGGAATTCCCATGGAATAACAGTAATGGAGAAATTCTAAACCAGTCTTTCCTTTCCTGCTAATTTTATTGCTTAGCAGATATAGATGCAATCTGGTTCAGAGAAGGGGAAGAAATAAGTAAAATGTTAGAGTAAATGTTTCTGAATGTTTTATTGACTAGTCTTCTAGTTCCATACTCTTTAAAATAACAGTGTAATGACTGTAGAAACATCATTTTAGATAGAAGGATGATATGAACTCACCTTTTTAAAAAACATCAGATTTAAAGTGAGATTGCATTTATAAAGATTTTACATGTTCACTAATTATACAGTCATTAATTCAGAATAAGTTGTGTTATTTGGAGTATAAGAATTCTACTTCATATCCAAAGTAATCTGGAAAATGAAATTTAGAGTATATGTTTGCATCTTTAAGTTCTACAAAAGGTATAATGACACAACACAAACAAACAAATAAAAACAGGTATTGGCCTGTAGCATGCACCCTGAAGACTTTGTCTGGTTTTTGTGGCTTTCTCCTTCTCAAAGCTGTGTTTTCTCTTTGAGACACTGAATTGAAGTACACTTTGGTCTGAGCGCATGCTTCAAGTTTCTCCGAAAATAAAATATAAAACTCCCAGTTTACCACCTGGCAGAGCAAGACTGTCTTTCAGGGAAATCTAATGCCACTGCAACATCTTCCATGTAGAGACATACTTTCTCCCATGCTTGGGATTCTGCCCCCTCTGATACTGAATTACTTGCTTCTACTCTCTCAGGGCTACTTCATGTTTTTCTATTTGAAGAGTATTTTATCCTTAGATTAAAGTGTGTAGATACAAAAATACAGCTAGCAAGAATTTCTCTTGCTTCTTTCCAGTCCCGTGGGATACTTTTCTCTCTCACAGAAGGTATTAGCAGAGTTCTATAGACTATGAACACCTGCGACCTTGCAGAGCTTTGTTCATGGTACAGTAGAAAAATATTTTGACAATGGATGTTTTAGGATTTTAGCCAATCACCCCCAAGGGGTGGCTGATCCTTTGACCAATTAGACTATGAAGAAAAAAAGTCTATAAAGGAGTTTGTAGAATAATTAAATAGATCAATCCTGCTGCACAATTCCTGCCTGTTGGATCTCTTCTCTCCTACCTACCACTGCAGGATACCATAATAAAAGTGTACTCAGGATTCATGTCAGAGAACTTAACCATGAGATGCAGTGCGTTTTCAATAGGTGTTGGTAACATCTTACTGATAAAATCCTGCTCTTGAGGTGTACATGGGTGTAAAGCTGTACTCACATATATAGCAGAGGGGAAGAAGATTCCATTTCTAAGAGTATTCAGAAGTGGATTGCTCAGGGACCAGTAAGATCTCTTACTATTTCAGAACACAAAATTTCTTTTGCAATTACATGCAAGTTCTGAATTATTGAATTATTTCAGAAATATTTTCAAAGTGTGGGTCTCTATCAGTTAGTACCAGGACTAGAAAATATTGCTTTATTCCCTAGCTAAACAGAAGTTCTATATCATGAGACATATCCTCTTCTGGATAGAGGTAGAGACCAAGCCCACATGGATTTTTTCTTCCAGACACATTCCTTTATAACTGCACAGAAACAGGGTTGCAGTGTATTTCTCTTTCTATTGTTATATCATATTGGAGAGGTAGGTACATTGTATTCCTGTGCTAAGGTTACCTCCTGTCTCTGTGGCACAGCACAGTGCTGTGCAAATACCCTGAAGGGAACTCAGGTACCAGATACAATAGAGTCACAGAGACGACTTAACTGGCCAGAGAAAGGGTGATCCTACACAGGTAGGGCTCCAAATGCAGTGTCTTCCAGTGCTCTCTGTAAATCATGATAATTAGGCATACTGTACTTGCTAACACTGCATGAGATGCTGCATTAGGCTTTGTGAGCAATCAAGCAAATGTTCTGTAGTTAACAAGCTACTGCTTCTGTTAGTAAAATGTGTTAGTAATTGTTTCCAGTCACAAAAGAAAGAAAATAATAATAACGATAGCAGAACAAACAAAACCAGAGGTACACGAAACAAATTTGTAAGAGTTCAGAATTCCTTTTCTTTGTCTGACTAAAATCCAGCATATTCAGGAGAATTTGTTTCAGAGTGTCTGAATCTTCTTTTGACTCCATCTATTGAAACTGTATATCTGGAAAACCTTTAATAACTGAGACAACTATAATGATGCTTCAAAAGTTTTTGCTACTGTTCTATTACTTGGTGATCTCTGTGCATTCAGAACTTGATGTCTGAACAGAAGACTGTCAAAGGTAATGGGGCAAAGATGCTGAAAATGGGTCTCTATACAAAAGTCTTCAAAGAACTAAGGATAAAATTTTGAATATATGTTCCTGATTTGCTCACATGACATAATTGCTAGCTTTTATCATATTTCTGATTGGGATGTCTCCTGGAAACACTGGAATATGATTATGTTAGAATGTTAGATTATGTTTAGATTTTGTCAGAAGAATTTTTTATCTTTAGCCCATTTGTTTTGCTGTAGATAATGGTATCATTTTTGACTGAACAGTTCTGCTGAGCTTTTCTGTGTTATCACTGTTTCTTGGTATTCAGATGTTATTTATGAACAACTTTTAGAGAAAAGAAATATTGAAATGCAGATAAAGGTTCAAATCTTGTTTCTTTTACAGTCATGACTGCAATTCATCTCTCTGTAGCATAAAATTGAAGATGAATTTGAAGAAGTGGCTAGGAAAAATTAATAGTGAATAGGTCTGCATGTCTAAAAATTGGATGCCCTTCACCTAAAATCACCTGGCTATTAAGAAACCTGCTCCATTTATTAAAAAAAAAATTACTCTAGGCTCACATTCTTAGTGCTCTTACTTTCCAAACTTCATTTGAGTTCTTCATACATTTAAAGAAAACCTGTCTTCATTCGGAGTGAATTATACCATCACGAGAAAAGAGCAACCAAGACAGCAAGAGACAAAAGATTTTTAAGAAATCTGTAAGGAACAAAACCCCTGTTTCTTTGACCAGTAGGTATGTTCAAGGTGTTAGACTTTCTTCAGCTAGACAGAACTAAAATAATAGTGCGTTCTCACTTGCTACTGGCTTAGTTATAGTAGGTAATGTCTTTTTGCTAACATTTTCACCTTCCAAATCAGTATATCCTGTAAGTACGTGTAAATTCTCAGCCAAATGAGAATTAAGGTATCCATGCATACCTCAGAGCCAGGTTATTTTTACTGCAGAAACTCTTTTCTAACAAAGTGACTAACTGTCATTGAGTTCTGTTAGCAAAGAAAGGGCCATTTTCTGCTTTGTACTAACATATGATGACTTTCAGTCATCTAGAAGGTTGATTTCCCATTTGTTTATACCGCCCCCCTAACTCGCTGTGGACTTCTCAGAGAAATAGGCACTAGCCCCAGGCATGGGACTGCAGGAATACATCATACAATATTTATGATCGTTTAGGACGAATATGATTGTCATTATGATAAAACAGCCAATATTATTAACTATAGTAATGCTGCATAATCAATATCAATCCAAATTTTGCTCCTGAGCTGCTACTACTTTGCTAAAGCCTGAATTCACAAAAGAGCTTTTCTACATGACTAGTTCCAAAAATACTTTTTTTGGTGGGGTAAAGTCAGATTCCTATAGTGCATAAGCATGGGGAGAAGGACACTTGAATTCTAGATTATATGTAAGTACAGGTCTCATAGCTGTCTCACTTTCTTTGATAAATAACCAAAATCTTGAATATATTACCTGTGTTGAGTGAGTTTGAGATAGTATTGGGCTTTTCATCATATGTGCCAGTAGACTCTTAAAGTTTCTCTCTTAAACTGTAAGTGCTTTTATGAAATAGAAAATGGATTAATCTTTGTAATTGTTGCAAACAGAAGAAAAGTCTTTAAAAACTAAAACCACACTACCACTCCCACATACAGAATACTGAAGAATTCATTATCAGTATTGAAATACTTCAGAAGATGTACATAAAACCTTTAAAAACTTATATCACTGGGTTTTTTCCGTACTTATCATAAATATTTCAGGTTTTGCAATTATTTACGTTTTTATTCTTTTTCTATTCTTAATGCTCATTAATTTTTCAGCTGATTCTAGTATTCTCCAAAGTTTTCCTTGAGTGCTGTTTTTAATGGTAAACAGTTACAAGGTATTTCAGGTTTTGTTTTGACTTGTAGAAATAGTCTCTCAAAGTTAAATGTTATGGATTCATGTACCTTTTGCCTTTCCACAGAGCCACAGAATGGGTCATGTTGGAAGGGACCACAGGGAGATGGCTGGTCTGACTTCCCTGCTCAAGCAGGGTCATCCTAGAGCACATGGCACAGGATTGTGTCCAGGCAGTTCTGGAATATCTCCACTGCAGGAGACTCCACAACCTCTCTGGTCAACCTGTTCCACTTTTCTTCTGCAAAATATTCAGTTCTCTGTTAGGTTAAAGCTGTGCAAGTTTATTTATTTCACTTAATAAACCATGTTCACTATGTGGGTAGAGCAGTGATCAATGACTAAGTGGGAAATATCCAAGGACCTCTTCATGGTGACTCTCTTCTTTGAACTTTGTACTTGGAAACAGTTCCTGTCAGCATTTCACTTTCTCTCTCAAAGTGATATAAATAAGCAGAAGCCCAAATGCATATTACTTTCACTATTGAAAAGGGTTTGTCAGCTTCCACTTAAGAAAAGATCTACAAAACCTGTCTAAAAATTTCTGCTGCTAAATGCTTGGCACTGTGTAAAATATGAATTCATGCAAAAAGAGAACTTCCTTGCTTGGTCAGCTGCAAAGTCAAGTAGCAGTGATGCAGCATGCCTGTTTTTCCCAGACACAAGGAGACCCTGCAGTGAAACATAACCCAAAGCTCAACACTGTGCAGCTTTCCATACATAGGATTGCTGAATCTGTAGTATCATATATATGTGTGTGTGTATAAAAAGATCTCAAAATTGTTTGTTTATTTGTTTGGGTTGTAGGTCATCATCTTCCTCTGATTTGGTGTTCATGAAAACAGGACAATGAATCCAAACTGATCATTTAAACTTCTGGGATGTACTTAACCTTAGGTTTGATTCATCAGCATTGTTGATCATGTCCCCAGATCTGTAGAGAACTTTTGAGGTGTTTATCTTTCTAATAATGAGAAACATTAGATAGAGCAGTAGCAGCTAACATACCTAACAACAGATGTGTTCCTCTTGTGGTGTTCTAATTAATAATTTGCATATCCAACTGTCCCAGGTGAAATCCCTAGAAGAACTGATGACTTTAAATGAAGTCTTTAAGTCTGTAAGTGATTATCAGTTTGTTAGCTGAAAGATACTTGCTAGGCAATGAAAAACAGGATGTGGTGTTGATGGGGGGGATGTTCTGAAGTTGTAAGTTAGTTCACCTCTTTCAGATCAGTTCTCCTATAGACAGAAATTCCAAATTTACTTCCCCTGAAATTGCTAACCATTTAAACACTAAGTCTGGTTTGTTTGGTTTTTTCAGAGATGGGATGACACATTTTCCTCTCAGTTCTGTAGTTCCAAAGGCAACAGGAATCTAGTCTTATTTGTCATCTACAAATTTGCTGCAGTGTATTTCAGACCATCAGTTTCTTAGGAGATATTTTCAGATTATGTCAAATTGTCATTAAAATTTATGTTTCTTACGGTATATGCCCATGTTGCTATGATGGTTTCATGTTTGGCAGTCAATAAGCTGATATTCATTCCTATAAAATGAAAAGGTCAAAAATAAGCTATATAAACTATCTGTTATCATGCAATTTCTCCCACTGTGAATCTAGGTAGTAAATATTAAACTTGTTAGTATTCCCCCCCCCGCCCCGGAAAAAAAAACCCCAGCCATGTTTAGGAAGTTTGTTTGATGAAGTCTAGTCATTCCTTGGTGTAAGTAAATTAAATGATAGTCCATTAGCACAGGAAGTCAATAAAATTTTACTGTAAACACTCAACTGAAGATTAAAAAAATACTCAGGATCAGAATGTTGGTACAACCTTTTTTCTTTATGATCATTTTGCGTATCAAAAGTAATTGCTGAAGTAAGCAGCATCTTAAGTGCTTTGGATTGTTTCCTTGACCTCTTTATTAGTTTTTGGTGGGCAGCAAGCTGTCCATGAACCAGCAGTGTGTCCTGGTGGCCAAGAAGGCCAGTGGTGTCCTGGGGTGCATTAGGAAGAGCACTGCCAGCAGGTGGAGGGAGGTGATGCTGCCCCTGTACTCAGCCCTGGTGAGGCACATCTGCAGTGCTGTGTCCAGTTCTGGGCTCCTCAGGACCAGAGGGACACAGACCTGCTGGAGCAGGTCCAGTGGAGAGTGACAAAGATGATGAAGGGGCTGGAGCATCTCTCTTAGGAGAAAAGGCTGTGGGAGCTGGGCCTGTTCAGCTTTGAGCAGAGATGGCTGAGAGGGGACCTCATGAGTGTCTGTGATTGTCTGAAGGGAGGGTGTCAGTGGATGGATCCAGGCTCTGCTCGGTGGTGCCGAGCAATAGCACGAAAGGTCACGGGCACAAACTGATGCACAGGAAGTTCCACCTGAACATGAGGAGGAAATTCTTTACTGTGCAGCTGACCAAGCACTGGAACAGAGAGGTTGTAGAGCCTCCCTCACTGGGAGAACTTCAAGAACTGCCTGGACACAATCCTGTGCCATGTGCTCTGGGATGAGCCTGCTTGAGCAGGGAGGTTGGACCAGATGACCCCCTGTGGTTCCTTCCAACCTGACCCATTCTGTGATTTTATTTTCACAATCACTGTGAAATTACTATAATAATTTGTAAAATCCCCTTTTTCAAACCATGTTTGAATTGCATCACCATGTTAAATGAAAACATTATTTTATCATACCCACAGTGCAATCTGACACATTTGAGTCAGCAGTTTGGTGGGTAGAATGCTTTTGGTGACAGCTCCCATTTGGCATACTGACAAATTCATTGAGAGTCTGGCTCAATAAAATCAGTGTGTTTCAAGTTTTTTTAGCAGATGTCTAAGGGATTATGACTGGAGCAATCTTATGTGCAACAGCATTTACTGCAATACAGAAATAACTTTTAAAAATAAAGATCTGGAGGGATTGAAAAGTTTATTTTTCTCCTGGTGGATTTTTCAGGCCACTAAGAATTTGATCCTTCCATTGTTAAAACTGATAGCAAAATCTTCAATTATTTTGGTGGGATCAAACCCAAAAGAACATGTAGTTCTGTGAAAATACCAAACCCATAATATAAATATAGCAAGTATAAGTTATGATAATTTTGATCTGGATTTTTTTGTTAGTAGCTGAGTATGTTGCCCAAGGGGTTTTTTGTCTCTTTAAGGCAAACTAGAGACTCAAATGTAAAATCAAACATATATCCTTATTACAATTTTTTATTATTTTATTTTTCACTGCTGAAAGTCTTGAATGAAGAAATAAGAGCATTGATTACTCTAATTTATACATTCATTTTCCTCCATCCCCCAATCCTCTTCTGTGATGATATTTGTTATCAAATAACACTGAGAGCTAAACTTACAAGATTGCTGTTTAATCCTTCAGCAAGTTTCCATTCAATGACATTTCAGAAAAAAATGGTGAATCTAAATTGTTATTATTTGATGTCTGGAACTAAATGTACCTACTGGCTTTACACAGCCAGAAGTAGAATTTTCTATTTATTCAGGTAAAAATGACATGCTAAGTAGTCAGAGTACTGTGTACCCGTATACCCCTGCCACAGAGGTATCATCCTGGAGGATTTAATTCTTCTGAGTAGTGAATTGATCATTTAAACTGAACAAAGGACTAGGAGTTGTCATTCAGCATCATAATAAGAAGAATCAGAATAAGCACAACTAGCATCCAGTCACATAGTAATAAAAAGCTGTTACTTATTTAGGGATGCTTTTGAACTACTGGGCCAGAAAGAAATTAAATCCCATTGCTGAACCCATGACCTCATTTCCAGGATTTCTGGCCGTTGGTGTTAAGAGGGAAGAGGTCAAGAGAATTCCACATGAAAAGGGATGTGTGTATGTGGGGAGAGTCTCTTTTTAAAATCAGGGTAAGGAGAGACCATATACACAAACATGAAGCAGTTTGCACACATGGATTTAACACTGAGAAAATCCTGAGAGTGTATGCAAACAGTGCCATAGTCTTTAGCCTGTGCAAAATTATTTTTAATTAAACAACAGCTAATAAGGCTTAGGCTGCACAACTGAAGGACCAGAATAATGCTTGCAATTGTTCTTTCTAAATAATTCATCAGTAGTCACTTTCAGGAAGAGCCTTTATGTGAGCACTCAGAGTGCACAAATGTCATGTAAGAATAGTTAGAAAGGTTAGAAACAGCATCATCCCCATATTGGCTCTGTCAGTGCAGAAGTGATAAAGCACAGAAGCAGGAAGCACGTTAAGAACTTACTAGCTGCAGCAACTGTTCTTGCAGAACTTCAGTTTCTCTTCAGGCTAAATGCACTGTCACTTTTTAAAGGAATTTGTAAAGAACAAATCACCTTTGCAGTGAGGTCACATGCAGTGTCCCAACCACTAAAAAAGGCTCTTTGTCTAATCTCCTCATCAATCTCCCTCCTAACAGGTTTACTTTTGCCCAAGTCCTCATCTTCACAAATTGCCTAAAAAGTCTTTTGGGAAGAGAGATGGGCTACATCCTTTCTTCACTGTCTGACTTGAGGTAGCCATTCATGCCTTTAAACGGCCTAAAGAAGTGAGCTCAGGCCACCCATCTATTCCTTAAGAAGCCCTGTTCTCTGTCATATGCTCCCATCACCTATCTGTGAGTCATATGTGAAATCTGGCCCCTGGAACACTTCTAAAGTGCACTCAACATATGGCAAATCCTTTGAAAAGCAACTCCCTTAGGCACATTTTAAACTCTGTACACATTTTTTTTAATTGCTTCTTTATCTTATAGAAAGAATTTGAAAATTGAAGAGTTTTTCATAACTAGTTATTTAAAATAGAGTGAAAGTAGCCATCTGTCTTGTTTCAGTTTTATCCTGTTGCCTTATTAACCCACATTATATAGTACTGGCTGTAAATATTAGACAGAACTGTGTTATTAAAAAAAGGGAATTTAACAAGGGAGATTAGGTAAATAAGAGAAAAAATAGCGGTAGGAAAAGTGAAAATGGAAGTAGAAGAAAAGATTGGGAGACAGAAGGAAAAAGAAGGGTAGGATAGGAAAAACAAAATGCAGAAACAGTGTACTGTTGTTCTTGCTATTGATAGCATAATGTAATTAACTATCCCATAACTCCCTAACTGCAGAGAAGCTGGGACTATTTCAGCCCTCTTCTTCATATCTCTGCTACTTGGCAGATACTCTTAAGTTCAAATTAACATGACAAATGAAAAAAACCCTTTATTTCTGAATGCCTAGACGTCACATACGACAAACGCAGTAGCTAGAGTTGCAAATAAATTTAAAAATTGAAAAGGAATAAGGAAGGCTTGAATAATTGCTGCCAGTAATCTGATTAAGGGCTCGAACCCTCTCATCTTGTACACATAAACTTGTACTTTGACTCAGTATAAGACTTGTCTGCATGTAAGAGCTGTATGATTATATAATTAGCCATAATTGCAATAGTACTGATGCTATGTCCTCCCTCATACAGGGACAGTTTCATTCCAACTGCATTTTAACAGCAAGGGAATCCCCAACTCAAGGAGTTGCTCTCCTTTTAAAACCTGGACAAAATTCAAATCCAGTTAAAATACCTGGTTTTTTGCTAAACTCTTTGAAGGATGTGGGAAATATTTTTCCATAGTTTCATGTATTTTTTTTTCCGTTTTTTTCCCAAATGAACAATGGGTTGTTATTAAGTGGCAGGTGTTCATAGTGTCATGTGTGTGTGACCCTAAGTCCTGTTTTCAGATATATAAAACAATGTCATATTATAGTATCATACAGACTCTCCAGGGGAGAGCATGTACACAAGGCAAAACAATGGACTCTGAGATTGATTCTTCAGAAAGGCAAAGGTCAGATTTTACGGTTTGATAAACTCATGGCACTCCCAGTAAAGTAAAGGGAGGTTATATCTCGCATCAGAGGACAGAACATCAAAAACTTCTTTTTTCTTCTGCTTACCGGTATAAACAAAATAAACTCATCTCAAACTGATGAGTTTTGAATCATAATGGAATTTCTCTGCTATACATTGAGAAAAACACATAACCTCAGGTTCATAATTTGGAGAGGCATGTGAAAGGGATGAAAAGAGGCTAAAATTATCATCATTTTATTGATACCTCTTATAAAACACAGTATTTTGGTATCCAAGGTAATAACTCTGGGCTGTAACTTGTAGGTTTTTTCTTCTCTGTTTCTTCTTGTGGGGTCATTAAGCTGCATGTAAGAAGACTACAAAGAGTACACATTTCATAGGTTGGACCTGATGATCTCCAAGTTCTTTTCCAACCTAGCTGATTCTGTGATTCTGTGATTTGATTGAGGTGGCCTTTAAACCCTTCTTTGCATAGGTGCATGGGAGTACCTGGAGTAATCTACCTGTTTTGGGAAAACCAAAAATATTTATGAAGCTTTGGGATACTCAAAGTTTATATTTCTCTCCTCTCCACTCTCAGATAAAATATTCAAAGTAGCCAATGCCACATTACATTTCCCATATGCTCTGCAGGTGTAATTGGCATAGAGTAGATAGTGTTCCTGAAAAGTTTTGTTTAACTCATTTTCCAATAAATCCCACAATTTTCAAATATTAATGAGTAGGGAACTGAATATCACAAAGGAGACTGGCAGCTTTACTGGACAGCAAAGCTTTGGCAGAGAGGAGATCATCATTTTCCCAACACAAAAAGTAAGCATATCAGGGAAATGAGCAGAGGAAAAAATCCACTTTTATTCTCAATATAACCATAACCTTGTGTCTTCTGGAACAGCAGTAGACTATATCCCAGTTATCAGGCACAACTAATCAGCAAAGGTTGGGATGGTAGAGTGGTAGAGTGACATCATTTTGGATAATTTTGAAGTATTCATCTGTTTGGAGGGAATATTTCTGAAATAATAGTCATGTAGTCTGGCTATCTGAACACAGAGGGACTTCTTATGCGGCCATCAAGCTAAATTCTGTGTGGTAAGGTGTGAACTTCTGAATTTCTAAATGTGCTCCTTAAAATTCCAATTTAAAGTCAAAACACAGCAGGATTATTACCACGGTCCCTATAATAATCCCATCAGCTGGGATATGAAGAGAAGTGATCCTGTAGGCTTGTCTAACGCAGAGTTCCATGGACAGTGAGACCATTAGACGTGCGGCTACAAGTGTCATGGCCCTGCACAGATGTTCCCCGGTGGTGCTGCTTCTGGAGAGTCCCATCACCGCTCCTCCCTCCCTGTTCCACCTCCGGGCTTTATAGGAGGTGGCAGATTTCCAGTTGCCGTGAGCAGCTCTTATGAGCAGCTCTCCCTTTAGCACACTGAAACTGCTTTTTGTTACTGGGAGTCAATCTTTTAATTGTGTTGGTGTTGCAGATGTTTACAAGAGAGAAGGGCTGAAATTTTCAAAGCAGTGATACAGTTCATTTTGCAGTGCTTGGGTGCCTGAAATGAGCAGGGGTTTGGGAGGTTTTTTTGGAGGGAGTTGTTTGTTTGCTGCTTTGGAGTTTTTTTGTCCATGTGTTCCTGAGTATTTAGGAATGAAATTTGTTCAGGTAATTGTAGGAGTAAGCAGCACAGGATATTCTGTGTGCACAGAAGACCCACAAGCAGAACAGCAGCTGCTCCCCTAGGATGCATAGGCTACGCAAAATCCTCACAACACTTCTGTTTTAGAATTAGAGAAGTGAGCAGGAGAAATGAGGCAAGGGAGAAATTAGGATGCCACTCTTGTGTGTGCTCAGAGGATTGTTCTTGCTGGGATCAAGAAGGCTGTCAGGGAAGCATGTGAAACTGTGACTACATGTACACAGTATTTTTAAAACAGCACCTACCTGCTGGGGAACACAGGCAGTAGCCTGGATTAGAAGCTGAAAGAGGGGATGCTCAATAGCCCAAACCCCAGTTCTAGAGGGCAGCAGGCAAAGCTTCAAAAAAGGCAGATCAGTGTGACATTGGGCCCAAGCTGTTATTGCTTCTGAAGACATGGGGCTTTCATTGTTAAAAAGACAAGCAGAAAGTGTTCATGTCTTCGAGTCACACAAGGGATGTAGGCTCGTACCTTCTGCAGGCAAGCCTTGATTAACAGAAGGGAATGTGTACAGTTGTAGCAAAGTGTGTTTCTCAAGTAGTACTGATGTATTATCAGCAACTGTGTGGTCATCAAGAGCCTCCGTGGCATGATGGAAACAGATGGAACATGTCAGGATTTATGGAAAGATAATACAGTTGATCTGCAGTCTGTAAAAGATTTTAAATCCTTTCAGTTTATAGTCTATTCCAAGAACATGATGCACAGCTATCATTTTTCCTTGCAGAGGATATGTCCTGTTGTCTGAATCAGGCATGGTTAAATAACTTGTTGGGAATCATCAAGTACTATTCTTATCAGATTTATACAACAGTAAGTGACTATCATAGCTTTCTTAGTTGGTGTCAAGAGAGAGGTGTCTTGCTACTGCAAGGTGTTTTGCAATTACATTGGATTGTCTACTGTGGCTCTGTAATTAAGGGTTTAATGTAGTTATCACAGAGTAAAATTGTTATCTACTGGGAGATCTGATTAGTTGACTGCTGTAATAATTTTAATCTGTTTTGTAAACAGCTATGTTCTTTACCCACATGGAATATATGCTTTGGGTATGTCCCACAGGAATCTGCTTCATTCTTTGAAACAGAATGGTTCCATTATTTTAAATGTTGTATTTCATTATTTGTTTTATTTAAACATTGGATAATATCTCTGTTAAGACTCTCTTGTCATCTCAGGTTTGCTGTTCCTTTTCCTGTGTGCCACAGGAAACATAGTGAAATAAGGTATAATGTCTCTTTAGATGATGGACGATCAAAGCTATAACCAAACTACTGGAATATCATACAGATCATAGTAAGAAGTCCTAATCATGTCAAAAAAACTTTACCATCAAAGTGAAGGGCTTGACATCTTCCCCTGTCACATTGCTGATAATAATACTGAGGTATAAAAGGCAAAATATCTAACATCTAGTATTAATCAATTTGGTTTAGCACTGTGGGTTACATTCTACAAGCTTTATCTTTTTCCATTAAAATCAATGGGGTTTGTTTCTTTGACTCCAACAATCACAGGACTTAGTCCCTTGTGATTTTCTCCCTGTTTTCTAATCACTAAGCTAAATCATGTGTTGAGCAAAGCAGTGCAGTTATAGCATTACTCTGCCTGAGTAAACTGTGAGGATAATTGAAACAGAAAATGCTCAATAAGAAGCTGCCAAATTAATTTCTACTGCTTTCTGTTATAGCAAAAGAAAAAAAATAACCTGAGATACTGTCATTACCATTGCTGGTGTCATGACTTCTGTTCACAGCCACCATTGCATGAGCATGATTGCTGCAATTTGACTGCTGAAAAGTCATATTAGAAGGCTCACATTGTAGTGGGCTGTTGGGCAGTTTCACAGCACATTTCTTTCTTTCTGACACAGAACAATACCGAACTAGTAGTGCTATTAGTGTAAATACAGCTGTCTCCAGTAAAAGTAGTACAATAAGTGGTTAGCAGACCGGCTGGGAAGGGACTTCCAGTTTAAGGCACACAAGCAAATACAGCACAAGCCAGGGAGGCATCTGCTCACAGGTGGAGTACTTCCCAGCACAGATGGGTTATCAAGACCATCTCAAGGAAGGAAAGGAAATTGGAATAAGCTCTTTTTTTTGCAGTTTCTTTTTAATTGGCATATGCAGTATTTTTATGAAAAGAGGTAAAGTAGGAACTGGGTGACTTTCATTAATCTCTGACAAAGCTGTGAATATGGAAAAAGGTGAATAAAATAAAAATGCAGATGTATGGTGGTAAGTTGTCAGTCTCTGGTGAATTTTCATGTGAGTATTACTAAACTTCAGCAGTAGCTCTGGATCCCATGCTTGCTAGTTTATTAAGCATTTTCCTAGATTGTGGTCAAATTCTGAAATTGATCAGAAAACCAAACTGTTTCACTGGCTTGAGAATAAACAGAACTAAAACTCCTGAAACTCTGGTATTCCTGTAGGTTTGCTTTTGTCATGATCACTGACTGAGTGTCAGGGATGCTTCTAACCACCAATGGTGCAGAGAAGATTGTTACATCCCTTTATTCTCCTAGTAAGACATACAGTGAATCTTTTTCATGGTCATGAGAACAGCATATTCAATCAGTTGGTATGTGAAAATAATTTCTCAGAGAAACGGGGAAATGTGGGAGGTTCACAGCCAATGCAGCTTTTAGCTGGGCTAGATGGTCAGAAGTATCCAAGGAGCCCTGAAAATGAGCTGGAGCAGTTGCCTGCCTGCCCCCATGGGGGCTGCAGCGTGGCATGAGTAGTTTAGGAGGAATAGCCCATGCCCTTCTTTCTTTGGTCACTCTGGAAATTTCAGGAAATAGTCCATCTGCTACCTGCAAGCCCTTCTACTTCATCATAGCTTGAGATCTTTGAGCAAAGAGCAGGATATATGTTTAGGAAGTGTGATAAATATTTCTATCACCCTTTTTTACTTATGTGTTGCACTCAAAATATCAGTGGTGTGAAGCAAGAACAATGTATCACTAGTATCTATTAAAATGTCACAATGAATAACTCTGTACAACACAAAATACAGAATTTTCCTAATATATTCCTTCTGTAGCAATGCTTACTACCTATTGAAAGAAGGAGTTCTCTGGGAAAAAGCTCCCTTCTCAATGTGATGTTGCTTCTGCATTTAAATTTTAGTTTATATCTGGCGAGGGGAGGACACAGGGAGAATATGGGAGAAAGGGAACGATTTTTTTGGTTCGTATGTGGAGGATTTTGCATTGTTCTTTTCAAAAAGACCAGTTGTTCATCACAAATGTGAACTATTTGAAAATGCTATGGCTGGAGATCTCAGCCATTTTTTCAAAATACTACATTTTAATATCATTGATGGAGCTACTAATCTTTACAGAAACAGCAACCAGTGCTGACCAGGTAACCAAAAAGTAACCTCTGTACATGGAGGTGAATATAAAGTTTTTCCACATTTCCTACTGAGCCCTTATCTCACAGCTAGTCACACAGATCAAGTAAAAATGGAATTTAATTGACGTCATTTCACGCTAGAATCTTAATGTAGCCAGAAAATACATGCCTGAGGAGCTTGTTGATCTTAATGATTTCTCTGATATCTTATCTAAGGAAGACTTTTATACTTGCTTACACCTAATCTGAATAAGAAAAATAAGGAAAAATAAGGAAATACGTGCAGTAATATGTTCCAAATAAATTTTGCCTCATGAAAGCTGTATGTAAAGAGCAAGGAAAATTAGTTACCTTTCCCTAAGCAAATCTGTAAATGAAAAGGTGATAATCCTATTTACTGCTCGTCAATTAAACTCTCCCATGTTTGGCCCTATTTCTAACATGTTGGATGTGGCATTGTGCTGAAGAATGCATTTGTGCTAATAAGAGCATTAAGTGCTAATATTGTATAAACACAATAGCTCAGCAAACAGCAGGTAAAGAATATTCTGAACTGGAAGGGACCCACAGGGATCATGTGTTAAAGTAGCCAGCATTTCTGCTTCAAAATGTTCAAACCATTCTTTAACTTATAATTGCTTTGAAATTAATATGAAGTTTTATACTGTCATAACCCTTATTAGCTCAACAGTATTTCTTATTTGACAGTAAATCTTGTGTGCAGTTTACAATTACAAATCCTCTGGTAGTATACAAGTGTACCTTACATTGTATAGTGCAAACCACAGAAGTCCTCATACCACCTACAAAAAGCTAAACATCTGCTTCATCACTTTTCTGAGGGAAGCACTGCTACTTCATAGCTCAGGCAATTCTGTACTGGAAATTAAGGGCTGCTTTGGTTAGGACACATCCATACAGGTTTGCAGCTTAGCATTATTTCAATCTGCACTGTTGTGCTAATATTTCTTTTTTTAAAAATTTTAACTTCTTATTATCAGTCATGTCACTCACTCTACTTCCTTGTTTTAGCTGAGAAACAGAAGTACCAATGGAGCCCGAGAAAAGTCATTTCTGCCTTTCCAGGCTGGGTGGGAAGCACAGTCTCATGAGAACAATGAGTTCTATTTTGGTATCCAAAACCATTTAAATAGGTCGGGAGGAGATCCAAACCTGTGGATTGTATTTCACAGAATCAGAGAATCACAGACTGGTTGACACTGAAAGGGATGTCTTGAGGTCATCTAGTCCAGCACTCCTGCTCAAGCAGGGCCAGGACTGGAGAGTGTCACTCTGGATTATGTCCAGATGGCTTTTGAATACCTCCAAAAATGGAGACCCATAACCTCCCTGAGCAACCTGTGCCAGTGCTTAGTCACCCTCACAGTATAAAAGTATTTCCTGATATTCAGAGGGACCCTTCTGTGTTTCAGTTTGTCATTGCCTTTCGGCCTGTCACTGAGCAACACTGAGCCGGCTCCATCTTCTTTGTACCCTCCCTTGCTGTGTTT
>NW_008237273.1:1730005-1743195 GCF_000691975.1 Corvus brachyrhynchos
GAACAGTCCCAGTTTTCAGTCATCAGACACTTCTAGTTGCCACAATCAAGGATTTTTGGGAGTGGCCTCACAATGACATCTGCCAGTTCCCTTAGAACTCACGGGTGCTTATGCATCATAGCATGTAGACTTCTGTAAGTCCAACTTAGTTAAGTATTACCTGATGTGATTCTCTACCAAAAGAGATACATCTCTCTTGCTCCAGACTTCCCCCATGGTCTCGGAGATCTGAAAACTCTGAAGGCCATCCTCTCTAGTAAAGACTGAGCATGATTCAGTAATTCAGCCTTTTCCATGTGCTGCATGATCAGGGCCCTTTGAGCAGTGAGCCCACCTTTTCCCTAGTCTTCTTCCCATCACCTATGTACTTATGTACTTATTATATGTACTTACCCTTCTTGTCTTTGACATCCTTGCTGCATTACAGTCTATTTTGACTTTTGCTTTCCTAATTCCCTCCTTGGATGTTTGGACAGTATTTCTGTATTTCTCTAAGTTTATCTGTCCTTGTTTCCACCTTCTATATGCTTCCTTTTTGTGTTCGAGTTTGGCCAGAAGCTCCATGGTCATCCATGCAGGCCTCTTGGCATTTTAGTCTGGAGTTTGTTGGGAAGAACTGCTCTTGAGTTTGGAGGAGGCAAACCTTGAATATTAACCAGCTATCTTGGGCCTGTCTTCCCTTCAGAAGCTCATGGGACCCTTCCAAGCAGATCTATGGAGAGGTCGGTGTCTGATCTCCTGAAGTCTAGGGTTATGATCTTGCTTTTTACCCTCCTCACTGGCCTCAGAACCCTCCACAGTCTCATGGTCACTGCAGGCAAGGCTGTCCTTGAACCACTCGATCACACAGTGATCTTGAACCACTCACTCACTGTTGAGAAATGGTTAAAGGATCAGGGGCATGGATCATTGGAAAAGCTGTGGGAAACAGAACTTTAAAATAGCTGTACAAACAAATGCCTACATGAGAAAAAGCCTGCATGAGAAACAAGTCTGAGAACAAAAAAGGAGTTTTAAGGATGTAGTACTGTGCTTACAAGATGTACTGACCGTGAGGTAGGAGGTAGAACTCCGATTTCTCAAGCCGTAACATTAATGTATCTAATATAGGCAGAAGCTTGCCAATGTAGTCTTTTATCTAACACCAATCAAGCAGAAACAAGAAAGTGTTCTCATAATTGTAAGCCAATCAAGAACTGACAAGCATATATACTAATACTATATAAAGTGCCTCTAGATTACCAATAAACGAAGCTTGCATTATCAATCACGTTGATTGTTTGCATGTCTTCCCTCGCCTAAGTCAGCGAGAACTCACAACACCTTCAGATTCACATTTCCAAAGAGTACCTAGTTATTGGTGAGTATGAAATCCAGCAGAACATCTTTCCTTGCTGGCTGAGCTGGTTTTGGTTGAGTTGTATTCAAAATGAGCTTTCAAATACTGGCATTGCAGACATATTCTGATTGCTAAAGACATTTTCTTGTATGATCATTCAGATGTCACTCTGGGAGTCAGAGTCACACCACCCAAGATTTTAACTGCTGGGGCCAAAGCCCCATAGCAGTGGGTGGCTCCAGTGAAGCAATGGGTGCCCAGTTTGACTCTCTCCACACCTCACACCCACACCGTCACCCAAGTTTCTGTTCCTTGCTCGGCCCTGGGTTTCCCACAGCAGAGTCTCAGACCTCAGGTTCCTCTAAGTAATAAATTGTGGAGAAGCAACATAGTAAGAGCACCATGTGGGCGCCCTGGGAGGGACCCTGAATAAAGGAATCCCTGACCCTTGCAGTCGTTGCACCCACTCTTCACACACTCATCATGTCCTTTTCATGTGCCTCTTGGTCCAATGGTTTTATTTAGTCTGGGGTCTCCTCACTGTTCCCTGGGTCCTGCAGAGGGTCTGGGTGATGCCTGGCATCGCAGGACTGTGCCCTTTGTTAGGCAGAAGGTCAGTGCCCCTTCACAGCTCGTTGTTTGGGGCTGCAGCCGTTTCCCACCAGCCAGGGCACAACCTGCAGATTGCACTCCAGGCTATCAGCACTAGGTGTGTTCTGCAAGACTGATGATCTAGAGTAAGTTTAATTTCAAGATGTCATATTAGTAGATGATTGTAATTGTTGAGGCAGATCAAGTCAGTGTGGGGTGCTGAATAAAGCAACGCCTAACGTGAGAACTCACCAGTCACAGGCAAAGGCAGCCAATCTCCAGCTGATTGCCTGTATCTTGCATCTGCTTACTTACTAGGACCTACTGGGCTTACAGGAATCTTTCCAAAAATCTGTGTTTAAAACAGTAGTCAAATGATTCTTCAACTAAAGACAAAAATAAAATGGCAGATAAAGCTAGTAAAAATGGGGGAAACTGTAATTTCTCTAACACAGGAGTGCATTATGACTACAGAATGCAAGAATTACATATGTGAATCAAAGTGATATGTGCTTTTAAAATATGATACCAAAAAGATTAACTGAGTAAGTCGGAGTGTTTTTCAGTGGCTTAGGTCTGCTTCCTCAAGAGAGTTCACTGGTGACCAGCAATCTTTCATTAAATACACTGCTGTTGACCTGGGACATTGCTATTGTATTTTACAATACTGCTAAGGTTTCCAGGCATAAACCACACTAGCTGTGTAGGTGCCAAGGAAGTACAACAGGTGAGCAGCTCTTTACTTCTCTGAAAGCAAAACAGATGCCCAAACCCAGTCTATAAAAATATACAGTTGAGGACTTTTTCCCATCAGGCCTTCAAAAGGCTATTTTTACAGCGGGGAAAGGTTTTCAGAGAAGCATGATGTTTATGTAATCAGCATCAGGAGTTTGTATTACCTATTTTTCCAGTGGTTACTTGTTTTAAAATGAATTCCCTCCTAAGACAAGTAATATATTTATACAAATATATTTCTAGAAAATGCCCTCTCTGCCCTGGCCCCAGTGTTACTTTCATTCTTAGTTTCACACTTGTCAAAACTAACCTATTACAAACCACCCAAATGATTGCATTGCTTGGACTTAGGAGGAAAATGTATTTTGTAACTGCAACAGAAATATTTTATGCATTTTTTGGTCTAAATAAAATACTCAGCTGACAGTTATGTGAATACAGGAATTGAGAAATTATAATATGCTTGCAAATCAAATTGGATTAAAAGAAACCCTATAAACTCAAACTATGTCTCAGATCAAGAAAACTTCAGATCAAGTTGTTTAAAGGACAACTTACAACTTTCTTGTTTAGATAAATTTGAGATCTGAATAGAGCCCCTGTATTTCCATGTGAATTGCTATGTGCAAGTAAGCAAGGTGATCACCAAACCACAGCTGAAATGCAAAGAGTAGTTTTATTTCATTAGGTCACTAACTGAAGAATCCCTAGATGCCACTGTGCTGTAGAAACACAGGAGATGGGATTGCAGGCACGATGAGGCTTGGTCCAGTCCCAGTGGGGCAGGGGACCCACTGCCTGCCCTGGGGTACAAATAGGCCTCACACAGGTGCAGTTTATCACAATGCTGTGCTTTTATGACCTCTGAGCTTTTTGATCTCTGTCCCAGCAGGATGCTCAAGTCTGTCTGTGAGAGGTGCCTCTTAAGTTTCTGATAGCTTCTATACTATCTCTACAGAAGCTGTGCTTCTCAAAACAGACAGAGGATAATCAGCAGTAAATATGTGAAGTTTCCCACATGGATATACTTAGCCTGCCCAGCCACAAGGTCACTTGGAGCAAACCTATCATCCTCCTTGTCAAATCTTGCATTTTTAACCTTTTCCTCCCAACAATTTCCCATACTACTCTGTTTGCCAAATCCTGTGTTAACTGAGATGAAATATGTTTTCAAAATGATATGGGAAGTGAAGGATGTGTGTGCGTCAACACAGGGAGGCAGCTAGAACAACAACGAAACCATGGCTGAAATGCAAAGAGAGTAAATTTATTTCATTACTTCTCTAAGCAGGGGGATCCCAAGGCAAGTCCTGGGCAGAGACAGTCAAGCAGGAGCACAGGCACTTCAGGCTCAGTCCAAGCTGGCAGGTGGCAGGCAGTGGGTCTGCTGTTTCCACCAGTTTCTCAAGGGCCTACACACACAGTTTACCACCATGCTGTGATCTCCTCTCTCTTTTTTGTCAGCTCTGACTTTTCCCCTCCAAACAGGATTCTCAAGCAGGTCTGTGAGACTGCCTCCAAGTCTCTCCAAACATCTATGCTATCTCTACACAGAAATTCTATTTCTCAAAACAGACAGAGAATAAACAGTAGTAGGTATAATATGTGGGGCTCCCAACACTGTTATTCTCCAGGCCTTGGCATTCCCAGCTGCAGAGCCACACGCAAAATCTACCGTCCTTCTCACCATTCTTCCCCTTTTAACCCTGTTCTCCTATCAGAAGGGATTTAGTACATTTTGGTTGGTTTTTAAAAAAAAAAATCAAAAATATTATTGCTTGATAGCATAAATAAAAATCCAGGGCCACAGAAAGTACTGTGTTGGATCAGATCAGTGCTTCATCTCTGACCAAGAAATGCTTTAGATATCTCAAAGGGACACATTGATATGGTTATCTTTGGAAGAGTCTTTTGTAAATCATGCTATTCAGCAATCTGACTTGTGCCCCCAAACCATGAAGGTTCTTATATTTTTAATAGTAACTAATTTGCTACAGTGGATGATCATACTATTCATATTGATAAGGACAGTAGAACAGAACAGCATTTTACTCACTTGATAAGGATGGTAGAACAAAAAAAAATTACTCATCAAATAAAGGGAACAATGTAGCCTTGGAGAAGCAGACTGAACAGAAGTCATGCAAAATGCAAGCAGGACGCCTGTCAGCTCTGCAAGGCTGATAGAGTAGAAGTTATGCAAAACAACGATATTGCACTTACTCAAAAGCAGGGGTCAAGGAACAGCCCCGTAGAAAGGACACCATATGCTGGATACCACCAAAGAAGATCCCAAAGAGCCCTATAGGGACTTCTAACAAGGGGTGTGACTCTGTAAAGTAATATGTATGCATCAAGAGTAATCAGGGGGGTAGTTAATGAGTATGTAATCAGTGTATATGATAAAAACTTTGTTTAGCTGATGCTAGGGCACTCAATTAAAGAAGTTTAAGAATTAAGGAAGGCCTGATTTCTAATACTCAAAAACATTTTAGAAATTTTTTTTCTGGCGGATTTCAGTATCAATATAAATACACAAAATCCACTGATTCTACAGTATTTTCCGTATAATCTCTCCAATCAAATCAAGCGTAAAAGACAAAGTAAATATATTACCTGGCAGAAGTACCTGAATAACTTATTTTGTTTCAGTTACATGTCTAGTTTTTCTCTTCATATAATCCTAGGCTGGTTTGGGTTGTGAGGAATGTCAAAGATCATCCAGTTCCAACCCAAATACCCCTTGTGTTTTCTACCTGGCCTGAAATTAAGAACTCTGAAAACGTTATGATGTTTTGTAAGGAACATCTTAGGATGTCTCCTTTTCCTGCTACATCCTGAGGTGTCTAGAGACAGCAACAGTAGTTCTGTGTAAGAGCATATTACTGATATTAACTAGAAGTAGCACCAGTAGTGATGTTTCTGCTGTGTTCTGTGTGCAGCCGAGTAATGCCCACCATAGGTCAATGACATATTAAAATTCACATTTTGAGTGAGAACATTATAATATCAGGTAACTTAGCTGACTCAGCTACAAACAGTACAGGAGTTACTGCATAAATAGGGGAAAATCTGTGTTCCTTCTGTTTCCTCTCTTCTGATCTGGTATGTAGGTGGCTTTGCTCCTTGCCCTCACTGAGGTCAGCTGGGCCAGAGACAAGCCCCTCATGCTCTTGGAGCACATACCTCTGTTTCCAACACAAAAGGTCTGCCAGGATACCTAGAGGCATTAAAAAAAAAAAAAAAAAGAGGATTGATGACTGATTTCAGAATTGGCTTTCAGAGAACTTCCCATTTTTACACTGGAAATCTATAAAATGGGTAAAGATGTTAATTCTCCTAAGGAAAAAATATTTCAAAGGGCCCAGGGAATCCCTCTAACCTGTGGAAAAGGCATCAGTTTGGAAGAGAGAACAAACCCTAGAAAGGCAAGGGTTGCAGTTTTACGAGCAAGCACAAAGAAAAACTTGCGCTCTTAAAACTTGCCTGAACAACTTCAGTGAGACCATCTATTTTAGTTTTAAACTGAGAGTTGTGTGACTGGACATAAAAATAATGTGAGGAGGAATAAAAAGTGCAGAAGGCTCGTTTTTGCTGGCTATGCTGCGCTAACAGGAGCTGCCCTTCGGGCGGTGCTCTGGCCGTTCTGCTGCGCTCCGACGGCCCGGGAGGCTGTGCAGTCCTGCAGGGCACTGCCGCGCTGGGACAGCGAAGGGCTCCCTTCCACACATGCCATCAAACAAATCTTCATCCTTTTTAGTTTTCCTCTCAGAAACCCAGCGTGGTCTGTGGCACGGGAATTTACCGATCTTTTCCTCTAGGTGTCTCTCCTGTTAGCAGCTTTGTACCATCAGTGGTTATTTGAAGAGTGATGTATTTTTATTGCTGCAAGACTGACTTCTCCTCTCCCACTCTCCTCATTGCTGATGAGTAGGGAAATAAAAGAGTCTGGAGAAAATGAAACGAAAGAAATAGCCCTGTGCAGTGTGGTGCTATGCATGATCCTTCTTTGAGTTCCTGGTTGAGTCATGGAAAGTTGCCCTGTTTGCTGGATAGAGAGGGAGCAAGGACTGGGAAAGACAAAGTTAGCCATCTGTCCTTCATTTCAATGCATTCCATTCCCAAATTATTGGTAAAATTTGCTGGGAAAAAAAATGACTTCTTTTGAGAACACAATTTTCAAGTTTTTCCACTTTTTATCCTCTTACATTTTTAGCACAGAAATTATCATTACTTTGGAGGTAATGTGTGCAAGGTTCCCAATACTTCCCCATACTTTTGTTACATTGCAAAAGCAGGAAATGTTGTGTGGGTACAAAGGGTGCAAGAACACAAACACAGTTCTCTAAGCACACTCAGGCTTGTGGGAACAATAGCATTTCTCCAGACTAACTGATCGCGCTGTGTGTACACAATGCTTTCTTTCTCTCCTAAGTACCTACAACAAGACAGGGAACAAAGTGTTTGTCATCTGAGTATATTAGTGTTAGCATAGTCAATTTTTTTATGTCAGAGCAAAGCTGCAGCTGATGCCACTAAAAACACCTTCCTGCCCACACATTAGAGAAACAGCAACTCCCTGGCCCAGAATGAAGCCCCAGGTTACAGTTTTCCAGCATGAAGCGTCTTTTTACTTCAGCTGCTGGCAGCTGTTGTTAAGCACCACATGAGCTAGAGGACGTCTCAATTCCCCATCAGGAGAGGGCTTCATTATAAGTGTGGAAACAAGACTAATGTGTTACCATTTTCTGTGTACTTTTCAAGTCTGCCAAATTGCCTATACACACTGATTGCCTTTGTTTTGTCATACAAGATTCTTCCTTTCTTAATTGAAGCTTTTTTCAATGTTTCCTTCCTTCCTTCCTTCTTTCCTTCCTTCCTTCCTTCCTTCCTTCCTTCCTTCCTTCCTTCCTTCCTTCCTTCCTTCCTTCCTTCCTTCCTTCCTTCCTTCCTTCCTTCCTTCCTTCCTTCCTTCCTTCCTTCCTTCCTTCCTTCCTTCCTTCCTTCCTTCCTTCCTTCCTTCCTTCCTTCCTTCCTTCCTTCCTTCCTTCCTTCCTTCCTTCCTTCCTTCCTTCCTTCCTTCCTTCCTTCCTTCCTTCCTTCCTTCCTTCCTTCCTTCCTTCCTTCCTTCCTTCCTTCCTTCCTTCCTTCCTTCCTTCCTTCCTTCCTTCCTTCCTTCCTTCCTTCCTTCCTTCCTTCCTTCCTTCCTTCCTTCCTTCCTTCCTTCCTTCCTTCCTTCCTTCCTTCCTTCCTTCCTTCCTTCCTTCCTTCCTTCCTTCCTTCCTTCCTTCCTTCCTTCCTTCCGAATTCCTTCCGAATTCCTTCCGAATTCCTTCCGAATTCCTTCCGAATTCCTTCGTTCCTTCCTTTTCTCTTCCCTTCTCTTTGCCTCTTTTACTATTATATAAAATACATCCATATTTTGCCATCAACATCTAACCTCGTTTGGTTTTAATCTTGTTTCTGGGAATATTTTGAACCTTCTAAGTTCTTTCTGGTTTATGCACAAAGACTTAGCTTGCTTTGCTTTGCTGAGTTTAAACTGGATCGTAACAAAGTGTCTGCAACTTTCTGTTTATCATATTAATAGAAGCACCCCATGTCACAGTAGGCAGGTGTGCATACAATATTGCTGCTAGCAAGAATTTTTCTTGCTTCTTTCTTAGCCCCATGAGATACTTTTCTCTCTCATGGAAGATATTTGCAGAAGTTCTATAAACTATGAACACCTGCGACCTTGCAGAGCTTTGTTTATAGTACAGTAGAAAAATATTTTGACAATGGATGTTTAGGATTTTAGCCAATCACCCCAGGGGGCGGCTGGTCCTTTGCCCCATTAGACTCTGAAGAAAGAAGTCCATAAAAGAGTTTGTAAAATAATTAAATAAATCAATCTTGCTGCACAATTCCTGCCTGTTGGATCGCTCTTCTCCTCCCTACCACTGTGGGAACTTAATAGGCAGGGCCTTCACAGGAGGACATAAAGATCACATATTCACACACAGGTTTGTGTCAGTGTGCTATGAGCTGTGCAGAGACTGAATGAAAATAATTGCAAATAAATATATGTGTCAAAAAAACCAGCAATCCTGGGAATTCTACAGCTAACTAAAAGTTTCTCAGCTATAGCTTCAGGCCAAATAGGGAAAATATGCAAGTTTATGAGGAAATGATCTTCTGTAGATTAAGAGATTTTAAAATCAAAAGGGATTCCCTTATCATCAACCCTTTATAGGAAATCATATTCAGATCAAGAAAATGTTTATGCAGCAAACACAACCAGCAGATAGAGAGCTGACTTTGGCTCAGATTACAGTAATCATGAAAATGGATCAAGGTGGGCTGCAACCTTACACTAAGGTAGCTGAAACATAAGATCTCGAGAACTGTGGATCAATATTCTCCTGGACATCACCACAGACCAAAACATTTTATGATTCTAATATTTTATTGTGCTTGACTCCCTTTTTTAACTTAAATCAGCATACCTGAGCCAGCACTAGTTATGTTTTCAGCTTTGTTTTACTGCATTGCATAATTTTCAAATTAATACAAATAAGGTCAGGTTCCACCAAGGAAAGTGCTTGTTACCTCCTCACATTAACACGATGACAGATAAAATACATGGAGGTGGCTGGGGCAAACCCCTCCTATCCACTGCCAGCGGGTGTAAACTTTCTACTGTGATGTAGTTCAAAGGCTCATTACAGCAGTGAGGAAAAACCCAACCTAAAAAATCCACTTCAAAAGGTGTAATAGAGCACACACAGTCTTCATGCACAGTCATCCCTCTGACTACAGGGACAATGAAAGCCTTACATTTATTTGCCTACATAGTTATTGACAATGATAGATGGAAATCTGATGCGCAGGTGTCACTGGACAGAGTCCAGTTTTCTCTTGGATCTCTATTTCTTGAATGACACAAACGGATTTCTGTTTCAGATTCAAAAGCTGACCTTAAAAAATGAGTTGAAAGAGATAAACATTGCAAGTCCATGTTATGCTTTCCTAGATTTAACAGTTGTGGGGACTTAAGAATCCATCCACAATTACTTCCTAAAGCAGCAGAAGAAAGTGTCAGGAAATAACTGATACTTGAAAAAATATCATCATTACTAGGCATACACATGCCAATGATGAACCAACCAACTAAGGGATCCTTCCTCTTACACTATGGTTCTGAAAGGATTTACAAAGTATAGTTTATTCACAGGGATACATCAAAAGAAATGCCAACTTTTTCCACTAAAGTCTCTTTGATGACTAACCAAGATGTTATAAAATGAAAATCGTCTTGGAAAGAAAAGGAAGATAAAAAGTTGAAACCCAAGGAATCTGAGACAACTGGGAGTTAGTTGAACTACTTTGGGAATTTTAATTGAATGATGGATGGATAAACCTGTAAGGACAGCTTCTCTTGGATGCAAATATAACTCTTCACCCACTTAGGTTTTGGTTAGCAAGACAATGGGGAAAATCTAGGATGTCACATCTTTCCTGATGAATGTAAGCATAATTCAGCAGAAAATTTTTGTAGCTCTTCAATAAAACTAATGGCATATAATCAGCAATAGTGAAAAACATGCAGTTCTGTTGAAGTCAGGTTCAGCATGTGGATTCACAGCAGCTAAATATCTGTCTACCTGCATTCGGAAAAACAGCTAGAAAAGTTTGATGTACCATATAAAGGTGGGTGTTTTTTCTCCCCAAAAGGAAAGAAAATAACCTTTTCTTACAGCACAGGAGAACAGATAGCAGGGTCTGTTAGGGAATCTTTCCTCTTTGCCCATCCAGGAGCCACTCTGCCCTTCACACTTGCACCACCAGAGACTGTCACTGCTGGGACCCAAGGCAGCTCCAGTGACCCTATGGGTCCCCACTTGACTCCCCACACATCCCATTCACACAGTCACACAAGGTTTCCTCAGTGGTTCAGCCTCAGGTTTCAAACCCACAGCAGAGTCTCAGATGTACATATCCTTAAAGCAATTTATTCACGGCACAGTATCACAGAAACAGCTGGAGTGGGTGCCTCAAAGGCAGGTCCCCCAAACAAGGAACCCCTGGGCTTTTATACCCTCACAGTCCATGCGTGCGGTAGTCTGGAGTCTTTCTGGTGAGTCAACCTCTCCTGGCACGTCTCTGAGTGTCTGATCCCATGGCTCATGCCAGAAGTACCACCCCTTTGCTGTGCAAAGGCGCAGCGGAGGTCAAAGCCTCTTGCCTCAGGTTCCCAACACTTCCCCCATCCAGAGTTCAACTTGCAGCTGCACACTCAGCTACCTGCACTAAACATATGCCTCAACAACTCAGTGCTGAAAATTATTGTCATGCCATCCCTGCAGATCAAGAAAATCTCTTTAATCAGGCAAATGTCTACAGTGAGAGTTTTGACTAAGGATTTCATCAGGGCTTCACAATTGTCTTGGGGTGGTTTTCTATACCCTAATCATCTGCTCTATGCCCAGAAATGGTTCCTGTAGCTTTAAGGTGGGCCCAGGGAAGGGGGGAGCCTTGGGGCTCTTGCACGGGCTTTTTTAAAGCCTCACTCTCCAGGTATCCGTGGTGCTGGGTGGACTGGGCTCTCTTCGTTTGCTCAGACAGCTTGGTTTTTGTTAGCTTAGGTGTTACAAATGAATTATTGAGAGTCGGCTTTCACCGTATGTTGTATGAATTATGGGTTATGAGTTATATTATGAGTTGTGATATTGTATATTATGATATTGTCCCAGGGGACATATTACGGTGATAGGATATGTTGAAATGTTTAATGTTTCTGGGGTGGTTTGGTTGTAAGGGTTGGTTTTGCGGGGCTGTATGATCTGTATGTTGTAATATCAGTTCTGTGGGGTTTGCAAGGGGACAGGCTGCTGCCAAGCAGACTTTGAAGACACCACCATAAAAGAAATAGGACTCCAACCAATGAGAACCCTGAAGGCCACAGCAACAGAAAAGCCTGGGCTCCCAAAAGATTGACAAGGGGGTGAGACTATGCAAAACTGTAAATGAATATGCATTAGGCTGATGCAAATACAAGGATATAAAAGGCAGGACTGCCATTTTGTGGGTGAGCCTCTGGCACCCAGCCATGCTCCCAGCATTGTCCCCTTTTGCTTTGCCATTTTTTATTGAGTTCTCAATAAATTTTAATAACTCATTTCCATATCGGATCTGGATCATTTATAGCATTAGGCAAGAAGGTTTTTTTTCCTTTCCCTTTGCAACCTTGAAGACTGTGGCAGCAGTCCTTCAGAGGCCTTTGGTCTTGAACTGCTTGGTTTGGTTTTGGTCTGAGATCAGAGAAGAAAAATTGACAGAAGAAGAATGGGCCCGGGACCAGCAGGAAGCCAAGAGGCTGCTCTGTCCCAGTCCCTGACCACGGAAAAGTCGAACCAACAAGAGAAAGGACACCAAATCCACCAGCTTCGTCTGCTGTGGAGACCAACATCAGAGATTCAACAGGTTCCCATCTGTTTTTCCCGAGCTGCTGCGTAAACCCTTTGTTTCTTTTCCTTCCCTGAGATGAAAGCTGGTGCCATTTCTTTTTTCCCTCCCCCACAGTCATGTTTAGGTTTTTTTTGCAGCCGTCATGTTTTGGTGTGGGTTTTTTTCTGCCCTTTCCCTGGGATTTTGGTGGGATTTCTGTTCCGGTGGGAGGGTAAATGTTGCTGCCTGTTCCTAGTTTCCCTTCCCCCTCCCCAAAACACTTGCCTCTGCCATGTGTGCTGAACTCCTTTGTTCCAAGCACAAGAAAAACCAAATGTAACTCAAACTCTTTAGCAGTGTCTGATTGGCCGGTCACCCCGGGTCCGCCCCCAGTCCTCCCCTTTCCCCTTCTCTGAATAAAAGAAGAGCCCGAGAGGGGGCCCGCCCTCTTTGGCTTGCATCCTTTCTGCGAACATCTTGTCTCTGTTTCTATTTGAAAGCTTCTAATTGCAGGAATTGGCAAATAGCTATATTTCTCCCTCTTTGCTTCTGCTCGTGGTATCAGTTTTGCAGCTACTATTTGCCGCTTTTAGAGCTACTGAAATGCTGGATTGCCCATGCTACCTCTCTAGGCTGCCCGAGGCTTTCGAAGGCATTGAGCTACTAGCGCTAGCCGGTAAAAAGCTGTAAGTATTTCCACATCTGTCACCCAGCGTGCTCTCTCTGAGCCTCAGTTCTGAGAGACTTATAGGGTGTCCCAGCAGCTGCGTGTCTGCTGGAGTTAGCTCTGCATGTCCTGCCATGCCAGCTCTGTGTAGCGAGCTGTTACATTTTGCGTAACAGCAAGCCCAAAGCCTCAGCCTGTACCCTCCTGCACACCACATGGCGAGGGAACGGCTGGAATGTAGAAGACCCTCTTTGCTTATTTTTTTCTCCAGACCTGCTTTCCTGTGGTAAATCCAGAATTCTGGTGAGTATTTCCCTGCTGTTTTAGGGGCTCCTGTCTTGAGCTGGTGCTGGTGCAAACTTTCTCTTTTTTTTTTTTCCTCTTATTTGAGATTTGGGGCTGAGGTTTGTGGTGCTGCATTTTTTTTGG